>NC_142249.1:26955887-27255887 GCF_052056855.1 Sturnus vulgaris | reverse complement strand
GACTAGATTTTCTCACAAAAATTTCTCAAAAAGTAACAGACACAGTTCACTAGGCTACTCATAATTGCATCACTGCCTCCAGAACACTCTGGCATCTTGGAAATTCATCACCACCATCATGGTGGAAAGTCTCAGAGCATCACAACATGAACATTCCTTACCATTAACTGGGCTACATGCTAAACAAATTGCTTAGTGCTATTCACATCAGAAAAATGTTCCAGGCTAACTCAATATATTAAGATAACACTGGAGTGTCAACAAACACACACAGTAGAACACTTTTGTGATGTTTGTAACTTTATCCTAATTTATTATCTTACATGAACTGAGTAGCTGCTTAGAAGGTGTCTCAAAATAGGTGTATGGAATTTTTAGACTCTAGAAATCCATGAAACATGCACTACAATGAATGCCACATAATGAGATCTAGGTGCTTCTGTGTCTCCTTCCAAAAATCTCAAGTGGTGTTCTTGGCTCAGCACTTGTTGCTACCATTAGGAGCCCTTGTGCCGGAGCTGTCATGAGTGGCACCAATGTTAGTTTTACTCCAAATTTAAGACTAACAAGTCAAAATACTTCTGAAGAAGGGCTAAAGGTGTTAAAATGAAAACCATTCCACACTACAAATGTAACTGCTTGTGCTCTATCCAAGGTCCTACAGGAAGATAACTGTTTGGAGACAGTTTTGTCCAACAGACAGTTCACAGCATAAACCCTAAAAGAATACAGTTTAGCTCTCCATTCTTGTGACAGTATTCAAGATCACCAGTTCAGACAAAGAACTAATTGTACACTGTACAAACTTAATCCTACCAGTACTGATGATTCCTGCAAACTTCAGTACTCTAAGAATGGAAGACCATGCTACAGCCAGCAACAAATAAATGGATTTTAAGAGTAACCACTCACTGAAAGAGTAAACCTAACACAAACGACTTCTATCAACAATATTCTAAGAGCAAAAATAAAGGACATTTGAAAAAATGCAGTCTTCCAGCAGTTACTGAGTATTGCAAACAACTGGAGCATTTCAATTAATGTACAAGAGTGATTACATACAAATCATCAGTCACATACTGCTTTTGAGGACATACAGAAGAAAGCACCTCCTTAAACTCCAGTGACTAGTTCTACCCTTTCCACTTAACCTTTTGGTTTTGTGACTGTGATGAGCTGAAATACAAGCATTTTGAGAAATATGCCCAAGGAATAAACCCACTCTCCACTTGTACACCTAGTTTTAATATCTATCTTCAGGTACTGAAACTGCAAAGCTTTGTTTTTCTTCAGTATAACAGTCATATTTGACGAAATCTTCCATTCAGAGCAAAACTCAACTATTTTGAATTTGCAGCAGTTGTGAGGTTTTGGCTGCAAATCACATAACCATTTTAAATCAAGTACCAAAAAAATAAGGATACATATGATTAATATGATCCACCTGGCATTTTGCTGTGATGCCAGTAAGAAGAGAATCAAAGTCTCCAAGGACATTTTTGTATTTTCACCATGAAGACAGCTCAGTCTCAATTAGTCTCCATCTTCCAAATTTTTCAAGACATAAAGGAGAAATTGTCCTCAGTGAACAGTCCTTGTTATATATTATCTTAGTCATTCCTCAAAGCACAGTTGTTCCTAAAATCACAATTCTTCCTGCTCAAGGAAGTGATACATTGAGGAAATCCAGAGTACCGTAATACAACTATGATTTTTCTCATCTTCTGCTGCCTTGCTATAATGTTTTCCTAATGATGCACCAGCACCTGGAGCTTCTGCCTAAAATATATTTCCTGGCTCACACTCATTTCTTCCTCATTAAGTTTCCCACGTGCTCTTCTCATCATAATTCAAATTAGCTTTGTGCATTCAGACAATTCCTTCATTTTTTCTATCCCCAAAACAAATATTAAAAAAAAATCTCATAATACGCTAACATGGAATATTTAAGTACATAAGACATTCATGAGCCATACAGATTTCCAACACAGCATAGAAAAAACACCCCTGAATCCATCTCCAATTCAAGAATAAAACATGCAACAACAAATAGCAATGAACTGAATCAGGGAGCCCCAGGTATGGAGAGACTCGTACCTCTCACACTTGGAACTCTGCAGAGAGCTCAATAATACCAGGAAGAAGACAGGTAAGAGTGTAATTAATATACACTAATGGAAACTGAGAAGACCGTGTGTACATGCACAGGTAACACATAGTATGCAAAATCCAAATATTCTTTTACATGATTTTGCAGCATTTTTGTAGCAAGCAAGTCTCACTGTGCAGGTGTAAATGGACAAATTTGTAAGTTTTTACCCACATGCAGTAGGCACTGTGTTTTAAACTGGATGACTCACAGAGGCTAAATACTAAGACATGGCTAAGTTATCAAGTGCATAAACTCTTTGTCACTTACACTTTGGTAATAATCTTTAATTTCCTGTGACTCAAAAAAAAAAAAAAATCATAATTCAACCCAAACCCTCATAATAACATTGAAACCAAAATGTAAAAATAGAAACCTAAGTTTTTCAAAACACTCCAAATTTAAATGCAGAGACACAAAGACAACATATCGTCATAAGGTTTCCTTCTTGCACCTGCACTAGCACAGCCCTTAGCAGTGGGTACCAAATTATGAGGACATCTATGATACTTCATTACTATACTTTTCCCTGAAGTGATAAAAATGTAAGAACCCTCATAAATACAGCTAATGAAAAACTAACTACAGACTCCAAAGTTCCAGAGAAAGAATTACTATGTCTGTGCCCACTTCTAACCACCAACTTTAAGACAACTGCTCCACTGCTAAGGTTGCATTTATGTCAAGAGAGTAGTCCTGCCTGTCTACAGTAACTGCTGCTGTCCAGCTGAACCTTGATGACAAGCAGGAGATCTGGAGCAAACAGATGATCCAGCTGAAGATTTTACATTTTAATTAATAATCAGCTTATCTAACTTGTCTCACATCTCTACGGTATTAATGCCAACACAAAAAAAGGAGCAAAAACTTGTGCTGGAATCAACTCTCTCAGGCACTGCACACATCTGGATCTTTTAAAGAAGATGATATACATAACGCAGGGCTTTCAGGAAATTACACAATATTAAGTGTGACATATAACAAATAAACTACAAATAATTAACATATCCATAATTGTGATGGAGCAGGGAAGAGCAGATATGGCTCTCCAAAAAGAGATCCTCACTTTCAAATCCTGGTGCACTCTGTGTGTGTGTACAAAAAACTGATCTCACTCAGTATCTTGGTCTACTTGGATTTACGGTGCTGGAGAAGTCTCACCAAAGACCTTCTTGCAGTCACAGGATAAAAATGAAGATCTACCCTTGCATGAATAAATTGGTTAAAATATAGAACACATAGGACACACATAGCTGTTTTCACAAGTGAGGAGGATACCAGTGGGCCTCCACAACAATGTGTGTTGTTCACTATATCGTAAATTATCCAAGAAACAGGAGCTTTCTGAAACCGCTATTATTCGGGAGAATGAGGACTGACTAGAGTACAGGTGGCGGTCAATCAAAGTCACAGAATGAGTTCTACATGGGAAAAGAAACAGGCAAGTTAGGACTCTGGTTTCAATAACATTTGGGAGAAAGTGATAAAGGGCTACAAAATTGTACAAGGAACAGGAAAATGTATTGTTATAATACACAGAGAATGTCCACTCTCCTCCGAAAGAAAGGTGACACCAAAGGAATTCATTACAAATGTCTAAAAAGTTAAAAAAAAAAGAGTAATTTTTACTAGAACCACTAACATACCTATAGAATTTCTTACTAAAGGATATTTAGATGCCAGATTTAGAATCAACCTTACTAAAAATAAGTATAGATTGAAAGAATATTCAATCTTACACTCTTCTCACTCTTCCATAAGCATTCATTCATGGCCATCATGGATTATCTTTCGTTTGATTCTATCACAGATTAAGATTTTACCTAGAACTTGCCAGACAGTTCACCAATAACAAATACATTTTCTTTTGAAAGTTCTCAGTATTCATGACAGTGTCAGTATTACAGACACAGAAACATAACAGATATTCCATGAAGGAACTTGCTGCATCAAGGCATTTATTAAGTCAGTCATTAAGAAGTCATTACATTATCCGCCTCATCCTTGCCTGAAGTTACTGGGCTCACTGCTACCAGCAGTGCAAAAAATGCTTTTCTAAACTCAACTTTACACCAAGACAGTTATCATCAAGCCATTATGGGAAAAATCCACATAATTCAATGGGGGTTTGCTACTCAAATTGATTTTTATTTTTAAAACAAAGTCTTATGTTGGAGTTACAAAAATTGTGGCACTGCTGAAAACACGCATAGTGTGACAAACCAACAGTTAAATACAAGTTGAATTTGACTAGTTTTCAGTCACTGCATTAATAAAATATTTAGGGTGACAAATCTCATGCACTTCATTAGAATGGCGTACTTTCTTAGATTTTCTTTAGAAGTTTAATTTCTATTTGTGCAAGTATTTTAGCTCTCTCTTTTTTATTATCATTATAAATTCAAACAGCTTGATCCAGACTTCTCCAGTTTTCAAAAGTTTGTTCAAAGATAGGACTATAGTTACTTCCGGTAACATGGCATTTAAACTACTAGCATTTACAGATCTCTTGTCTAAATTATTTTTAAATAATTTTAAGGACAGGTGAGATGTAATCAACACTGACTGCTTGAATACTTATTCCTGCAAGAAACTAAAAAAAGTCTTCATTAGTAATTATTGATGTCTGTTTAAATTTTTGTGAAGAACACACTGCTGAAAGAATTGCAAAATTTGTCCCATCTGTGATCTAGTCTCAAAAATTATGGATAAAAGAATTTACATAAGTCTGATAAAA
Source organism: Sturnus vulgaris (assembly GCF_052056855.1). Classification (NCBI taxonomy): domain Eukaryota; kingdom Metazoa; phylum Chordata; class Aves; order Passeriformes; family Sturnidae; genus Sturnus; species Sturnus vulgaris. Next base: position 27,251,001 of record NC_142249.1, on the reverse strand, counting down.
TGGAGTAAAACCAGGGAACATGCTGAACACATCTGTTCCATAGCTGACTCTGCAGTTCTTCCAATAAAGCATGGCTATAAGATTAAAATTTCTTCTGCTACGTCACTGGACCATTTGACATCTCAAAATGGCAAAAGGCTTGTTCAGGTACAGTTACACTGACAGACATTACCTCAGCAATACAATTTACTTCAAAAAACAGCACATGTATAATACAGACCAGTAAGGACACCCTTCTGCCAACAGAAGCTACATCTAACCCTAGGAGAACTTGTCCTCAATCAAATTTCCTGTTGTAAAGCAGGCTTATGTTCAAAAGCCACAGGGATTGCACGTGCTGGGAAAGAGATGTGGAAGAGCAGCAAGTGCATACTCTGCTAAGTCTAAAAGGGCTTAATAGAAGAAAACCAAAATAAAGATTTAATTCAATACAGTATAAGGTTATATTCCTTGGAAAGATAACTCCAATTCATATACATGAAGAAAGAGATGGCTGATACAAGAACACTAGTATGAGCTCCTGTGTTAGCAAATGCAGGAGCCAGGAACCTGATGCTGCTGGCAAGAAAAGAAAAAAGGCCCAACAACAAAACAAAACCCAGCCATACCTGCATGCACACACCCTAGAATGACATTTTAATAAGGCTGTCATGTTACTTCTGCTACTTGCAGAGTAACTTAATTACTCGGTTGCCCAAAAACTGTCTGTAGAACTCTGAAAAAGATACAGACAAATCAGTGCACTGTGAGACTGAACAACTGAAATCCTGTTTGCACAGTTTAGTAAAGAGAAGTCTTAAAATAAAAGAAGACAGAGGAAGAGACTTCATGTATGCAAACACTTGGTGAAAAGAGCACAGAAACCATTATCCTGCATGAGTAATGAGTTGGATGAGAATTAACTAGCACCAAGACAAAGTTAAATGTTAAGAAAAGCCTCATAACAACAATAATAGTCATGTACCAGTTATAAATAGGCCAGTGAAGAGGTGTGGTATTCCCCTCTTCTGAGTTTTTTAAGATCAGACAAGTGTCTGTCACACATGATTTCAGCATATTTCCTTATACCTCTGGTGAGGGCTGACCTCATGAAATCCCTTCCCTTCTTACGCATCTGTCATTTTTTCCTTCATCCAAATGAGAAATTTTCATTGGTGTTATCACTAATGAAACCTGATCCTCAAAAGTACAGTCTTTCAAATACAAACACCTGAAACATATGAATTTTATTACATTGTTGTCAGATTGTTTGTGTACTTGGCACAAATCCTTTCAGGAAAACAAAAAAAACAGCATCTTTTACTGCTGCAGACAATACACAAAAATGGACATATGATGATTGGAAATACAGAAAGAGTAGCAAGTGAGAAACATATTGTGAAGGATTCAAAGAAAAAAAAGGCTGAAAACAAAGTTACAGCAAAGAAAAAATACTTTAGCCTAAAGAAAACTATTTTCCTCTCACATGAAAAACTAACTTAAAGTTTGCTGGTATATCTTTAAAAATATGCAATAATTTGAGATACAGAAGTACACATAATTAAGACTTCACAAAGACATGTCTCCACAGGCCTTCCTGCATTACCAATTCCCAACTGCCAGTTTTTAAAGGACAATGCAGATACTTCTGCTTTGGCCTTGCTCAACTAAGTCCAACTTAAATAACCTCATCAAGCTGGGCCCTAAACTATGCCAGATGTGTATTTGTGGGTCAAGTATTTCTAGAGCAGCGGTTCCCACTTCCATGGGAAATCCCTGCAGTATCACAATACAGAACTCAATCTTTCCTTTTCTCATTGTCACCAATCTTCCTGCTGCTTCCAAAAGATTACATTTAAGATTAATATATTAAAACATCCCAGTAAACCCTGCAAATAAGCAAGGTTAGTCTAAGAAAATTGGTTTACATAGTCATAAACTTCATTTGTCATATTATTAAATCAAGATGTCATGCAAATATACAGAAATAAGAAGTGAATCACAAATAACACACTGAATTCTGAACATGTTCCCATGTTTCCAATGTTATTCTGCAAGCTGTGTGCAATTATAGCATACATGATCTATTTTGACCATAGCACAACAAAATACCAAAATATTAAAATAGCAAAAGAAGTATTTCTTCCTAAAGAGATTTTTCTTTCTTCTCACAGAAAAATCAGTGTGTTTAATAGAACTCACAGTTTTTTGTTGTTGTTGTTTCATTTGTTCATTTTTGTTTAACACTGTATCAGTTCTACTTCAGAATTTTAAAAGCTTACATTTAGAAATAAAATCTCAGGACAGCAAATTTAATAGTCTGCCTAATTAGATAAACATAGAGTCACTAGGAAATATACATATTTACGTTAGCTTGCCATGGACATGAAAACACATGACATTTTCTACAAATATACTTAAGATGTACTTAACGACACCAATCAGTCAAATTTTCATCATTCATTTATTCTTCTCCAGAAAGTCTAAACAGAGGATGATGTTAGTAGTACGAAACATCTAAGAAGATATTACTAGATAATATGTTCATTATTCCAAACTAAATGGGTACCTCTCCATAGATCACAGCACCATTGGCTGTGTGTTGTGGAAGAGAGGGAACAAATGAAGAGAATCAATCTATTATCACACTCAGGTTGCGTTTTATAAGAAAACATTACTTTTAAGTTTAGAGGATGCCCAGTTAGAGAGCCACTGAACAACTTCTCACAAAAACAGACTATTCATTACTTTTGACTTCGTTTGCTGAGGTAAAAAGTCATTCCATAGTTAACATAAAAGAAGAAACGACAGAACTTTAGATTGCCAAGATTTCAAAGCTTTTTTTCTCCATAATTCTCCACAAACACTTATTATTAATGACAAGGTTTTAAGAAACAGTAATTCTGATTTCTACCTAAATATGAACAACTTCTAGAAAACGATCAGGAAAAAATGTGAAGTAAAAACTGCAACTGTGGACTAAAGTTACAGCTTGACCAACATGCTCGCTTTCTCCAGAGAAAACTTTATAATAAAACAATCTCTCCTGCATTTAACATCACTAGGCTTTAAATTTCACAAGCCTGTGCACTGACTAGCTTTCCCAACATTCATAGCAAAGAACAACTGACACATTTATGATAAAAATTGAAAGGTTATTCATTTTTACAATAAATTAGTTTTATCAATGTAAAGCAAAGACAAAGCAAAAAAAGCTTGCCTACTGATATTAAACAATAACACAATGCTCATTTCACCATATTAATAAATTCTGCCATAGCTCTTTACCTAATAAATGTACTATAAAACTCCTAAGATTATCAAGCTATCTTGAAAAAAAAAGAAGTTCGTGTGACAGTTCAGAAATCTCAGCAAGCCAAGGCAAGTAATGCAAAAACTTCTGTTTTCTTCACCTTAGTCTTCTATTAGTGCCAGGTAAACCACCTGTTCAAACACCAACACAGAGTTCATCAAAGCAAACTCTACACAGATTTTTCTTCTCAAGCAATGAGTTAATCTGACAAATGTTACCTTCCTATTCTGCTTTATCAACATACACTAAAACCTTGGGGGAAAAAATCAAATTAATTAAATACAGCTTTGCTACCTGAATCAAATCTGGGTTCAATACATATCGGTGGCAGTCATGATCGAACATATAATGTAAAGGAAACAGGAGTTATAGCATGTTCTGATTTTTAAATAGATTTCTGAGGAAATTACAAAGTCACTGTAAAGAAAGATATAGGTGAAAGCATGAAAAAATACCAACTAAAAGGAATTATTCTAAGGTTTTTCAGTGTGGCATCAACACTAGCTCATCAATGACCCTTCCCTAAAAAATATCCACAGAGAATTCCACAGGAAAGAACACTTTCTAGGGTATTTCGTTAGTGCTTTGCCATGAGAGAGCCTAATATGTTGTGCAAGTCAAGCCTGTAGCCATTGCCTCTGCTAATACGTCTCTGCCATATACACAGCAATACAATTCCGAAGGCCTCCAACGCTCTGCAACGTGCTGCATTGTTTAAAGAAAAGAAATGTTGTAGTTGAGAGACATTTTCTGCCCGGACTAGAAATTCCCCTTATTTCAAGGCAGGCTTCTATTAATTTTACCACCCTCTTAGAAGATACTGAACGATACAATACAGCTTAGAAGCGCTCATCTAATTTAGCGCTTTGATCTTCAGTAATACCACAGTCAAAAACTGAAAGCAGATTTATGAAGCAAGAGAAACCAATAGGGAAAAAAAAAAAAAAGGTAAAAAGCCCCCCCCAGCCTCGTGGGTGCTGCAATGCACTTCAAAAGCAACACAGGAATAAATAATCCAACATTCACTTTTTCCCCTGACAAAAACATCTCGCAGAATCTGACCTACATACCCAATTCACGGCACTACCACTGCAGAGCAATTCAAAGACGAGAAACCACAGCATCAGCAAGCAATCACAAGAAGGTTTAGGATGACATAGAAATACTCGTCAGGCACGTAAAACACTTAAGATACTGCAGCGGTAATGTAAGTAAGCAACATTAGCGCGTGTCTCCCGGCACCGCAAACAACTACACCGCCGCGCAGCTCCACCTGCACCGGGCCGGGCTCCTGCTGCCCCCGGCCCAGCCACCTCCGGGACGCCGGGGCTGCCCCAGGGCCCGCCGAGGTGCCCGGGCAAACCCTCCCCGGGGTCCCCCCGCCCGCCCTCTCCCCGCGCACCGACCTATGTCACGGCGGAGGCCGGGCGGCCGCCGGGGACCCCCCGCGCTTCCCGGCGGCGGCGGGCGCAGCCCCGGCTGGGCGGGCGGCGCGGAGGGAGCGGCCAGGATTCCGGAGCGGAGCCCACCCCCCCGGGGGAGGGGGGGAAGGGGCCCGGGGCCTGCCCGCGCCGGGGCACGGCGGGGACGGTGACAGGCGGCGCCGAGACCGGCGCAGAACGAACGACGCGACTCGGCAGGCGGAGGGGAGCGGGCAGGTGCCTCGGGGCGCTGCGGCCGCGGCGGGGCCGGGCCGGGCCGGGGGTCCCGTCGGGCGTGAAGCGCCGCGGCTGCCGCTGCTGCCGCCCGCGAGCTCCGCCCCGCGCGCGCCGGGCCCCGTGACGAGGAGGGAGCGCGAGGCGTCACCGCGCGGCGGCGTCACGGCGAGGAGGCGGCTCGCGCTCGGGGGCAGCGGGGGCGCGTGCGCGCCGGGCCGGCGCCCGGGGTTCGAGTCCCGACCGGGACCTTTCGCGGCACCTTCGGGCCGAGGGCGCTGGGGCTGTGTGGCTCCTGCCGCTGCCTCAGCGCCGTCTGGAGCGGCTGCCGGTCCCGGACAGGCGAACGTAAGAGAAGCCCGGCCTAACTCCGTTCCGCGGCTGCGGGATCGGCGCCGTGCGTGGGCAGGATGGGAAGGCGCACCGCGGTACGAGCATTGCCATTGCTCACTGCAATGAAAACAAATCCTCCGCCTCTGCCAGGCCCCGGCAGCGGCCCAGCGCAGCACACGCTGCCTTGACTTGCCTCTTACAGGGCTATTCACGCTTTTAGGACAATTTTTAGTCGCCCATTTCTCCCGGCACAGACTGACGCTCTCTGCAGGAGCCACCTGCTTCCCGCAGGAAGTTAATGCATGCAAGGAAGGAGGCTACCCTCAATTAATCAGCGAGGAAGCAGTCCCTGATACGTAGCAGGACAGCTATTACAGCTACCCGTGCAGTCTTAAGTAGCCGATGACGGTAAATAATAGCATGACACTGTAATTAGTTTTGTACAGATTTAACAGTAACTTTACAGGCATGAATCATGGTGTGTGAGATGCACAATGACCTGTGCATGTTTAGCGGACGCCCTTTGAGACAGTGCCAGGCCCTGTGTGTTCACACAGAGCTGTACAGAGACAGCAGTGACCTGTGCTGCAGCACCTGACTCCACAGCTCAGTAATCCCCGCTGAGCTGCTGCTCACATGCTGCTTTCTGGGCATGTGGTAAGAAGTATTTAACGCGTAAGACATCAAGAGGTTTGCAAATCCTGGACAACCCCTCAAAATCTACCCGAAACAAGGGTTGGGGAGTTACTTTGGTCACCCTTAACACTGTGAAATAATACTTGAACAGAAGTTTAAGATTTATGTGTCATTTTCCAGTGGGAACAACATATGAAACTAAGTAATTGCCCATCAAGGTCCATAACCCGATTATTTTGAGATTTTCAACCAAAATAGGCTACAGAATACTATAAAAGCAAATACGATCATATTTTTTAAAAGGCACTGAAGAAGACAGTGCTGAAGTGCTAAAGACCAACTGCTGAAGCACATCCAAGAAAGGCACAAGGCATTGAATCACTGATTCCAGAGCCATCATGCAGGAGACATAGTCATCTCAAAGCTAAGACACTTGGCTCCAGACTTGGGAAAATTGTCAGTGGTGTTCCGAGACACTTGTCATGACAAGACATAAAAGACATTAAAGAATCTTTAATTAGGAAGTTAAAAAGGTGACCTTTTCTGCCAAACAGAGAAACAGACAAGAAAATGCTGATGTGTGATGCTCCTGCCCCATCAAGCAAAATCAATGAGCCACAGCTCCTTATGCAGCTTTGAAAACACATCCAGTGTTTCCCTAGCCTTAATGTTCCGTTTCATAGCCATTTGTCAGCTTTAGCATCTTGTAACTGGATTTACCTGATGGAGGAAGGGTTAGTGAATAGTAGGTTTTGAAGTCAAAGTTCTTTTAGTACAGAAGAAGCCAGCAAGGATTGTGGAAAGTCATCCCACATTCCTCTGTTCATGTGATGCTTTGTATTGCTTCACAAAGCCTGCCTAGCACAGAGCACCATCTTGAGAGTGCCTTGCAGAGGTGATATACATCCAGACGCGCATCAGTGCTATCATGCCATAATCCTGAAATCAGAGCATCTTCACTAGCAGGAGCAGGATGAACAGCAAAATACTGACTTTGAGATAAAAACTATCTATCAACACCAAGGACCAGAACTTAGGACACTGGCTCACACTGCGTTCAGCCCAAACCCAGGGGCATGGTTCTGGGATCATGTGTCACGCTACCAAAGCAAAGTAAATCTTACAGGAAAAGTGCAATTGCTTATATGGAAACTAACAGTGAAAAATAGCTGATAGGAGTTGAAAAGAACTATATCAATTATTTATCTATTCAGTTCAAACCCTGTACAGGTAACAGAAGAAGGTGTGGGGGTGAAATTATATAGCAAGCACATCTCAGGATAGTGTACTCAAGCAATTGACTGAAACCTGGCAGAATGGCTCTCCCTGAATACCAGAATCAATACCTCATTGCAATGAGAGGTTCTCACCTCCTACATGTATTGCTTGAGGCTAATAAGTGCCTGTATTACTTAACACTAGAGCCACAGCTTCTAAACACTTTAAAAAGGAACAAACCAGCCCCTTTGCAAAAGCATGCCATCATTCTCCTTTTTCTCCCAAGTTTCTTTGCCTCCCCACCACTCCTTCCTATAGATGGCACCGTATTACCACGTTTTGAATGATATCCAGAAAAGGGTAAGTTAGTGATTAATTTAATGTATATTTAATCAAATGAGGGGCTAACTGACAAAGGAACAAGCTGCTGGTGACAGAGCAGATAACAGAAATCAAAATGGCTTCTTCTGGGAACTGCAGTAGGATAAAGCTTGTGATGCCCGGATGTTATAACATGATCCGGTCTTTGCTCACCAGCAGGAGGGCCAACAGCATTTATAAACTTAAATCCAGCTCACATGCATTGAGCAAACAGCAGTAGTATTCCAAACCTTTGCTAGCCGTATCTGCTATGCTCCTCTGCCTTCCCGTGACAGAAGGGAACAAGTGCCTGCATCTCAGTACTTCCACCCAATACAAATGCACCATCACTGTAAGGCTGATGTGAAAAGAAAGGAAGGGCAAGTATCTTGGGGAGGACAGTCTTAAACCACTGCTGGAAGATTGATAAAAATGTAATACACACTAAATGATCTTGGGCAGTAGTACTGATAGGTTTGTCTGCTCCAGCCCCATCACTGAAGTTTATGAAGCAACTCATTTACCTTTAGGATTGAGTCATATTCAGTAACCCAGAATACAGACATTGTTGACTTTACTAATAAGATAATTCCCCTAACATCTGCAGCACTCAGCCACTTAACACGGGGCTGCTATTTGAGATGGCAAGGGGAAACTGGGAGATGCTGATTAGAAATATATGAAATTACACTACCTTGCAAAGAGCACACTTTCCTAAAAATTATAGGGGATATTCTGTGTGACTGCTCAGAAAACTAAACACAGCCAGAAATGTTTGTTACAAGCAAAGGTTGCCTCGTATTTTTTCATTTACATCTTAAAGCAGACAAGGGACCTTACTGCAGAATGACACTGCACAGACTATTCTCCCTTCAGCAAACATGACAAGTGTTAATCTTTAAAGAATGAAGATATTTACAACACAGACTTCATTTTACAGTAAGTAAACACACAGAAAAATCAGACTTCACTTTATGCCAAATAAATACCCTGAATGAACAATATTCTGCTTAACACAAAGAGTATCTGTAAAACGTAAGGCAAGTGCAGTTGACAGAAACTGACAGAAGTTCCCCTTCATTGAATTACGCTGCTGTCACAAATGTAAAGTTCTATGACACATATTCAGATATAACACCAGGCAGTGGAGTAAAGCAGTAGTTGGTAAGCACCTATTCATCCATCAAATAAATATCTGATACGAGATAGGCAGAATAGGCACAGGCTTAGGCAGAGGTAAATACTAAAGCAACCAAAAAGAGATTTCTAACAGAACGGTAAATATAACTGTCATTCTAACATTCTTCTCTTTGCTTTATATTTAATAATTATTATATATTATATATAATATATAATATATATATAATTATAATTATTCAATTATAAGGTGCAGCAAATGTTTCAATTTCAGTATTTGGTCAGTAAATCTCCTTGATTCTTCCTGAGGTTCCTTAACCCTTTTCTCACAGTTGCTTTCACTTCCCTTGTAAAATAAATCAAATAAAATAAAGCCCTGTTCTCTGAACTCCAGATACCCCAATCTTAAGGTCAAAGATGTTTTTGCTACCACACCCATTTCTTTTAACCTCTCAATGCCCTTTGATCAAGGGCTGTTGGCATAGGAAGAGCTTTGCTACAGTTGATATTATCTGCAGCACTACAGCAGAAACCTGAAACATTCTTGCTCCCAGCTGACACATACTGGGTTTCTGCAGGGAGCTGCAAAACTTTTAAAATAATTTTAATCTACATAAAAATGGACCAAAGAGGCAAGACCAAAATAAAACCTCTGTTCTGAGAATTAACCACTTCATGTAATCCATGGTGCATGATGAAAAACACAAAACCAAAGTAAACATCCCTAAAAAAATACAAATAAAAACAAAACAAAAAACCCAAACAAGCAAACAAGGCTGTGATTACTGCAAAACCATTACAGCAAGGGAGTTACTATCCTAATATCTAAAAAGTTGTGATAAACCTTTTAATATTACACACAGTAAATCTCAGCTTAATACCATCCTTGGTATTATTACTGGGGAAAACAAAAGAAAAAGCAAAGAAAAGCAGACACACCGATGTGTCCCCCATCTCCTTCCCAGGATGTATTTTCTATATTTTTAAACCAGATTTACCCTTAGAGTATTCTGACTATATTCTCCTATTGCACTAATCTGAGCACATTATGGCTCCACAAACGCTGCCTGTTTCAACTTCCTGCCACTTAAAAAAAACCCCCACACAGCCTCTTCTAAAGAACTAGCTTACATCTTCTTACTACATCCATTACTTTGCTGAAAGTTGAACAAGACAAGGTCAAATTGTATTCAGCACAAGCAGAAAGGTTTGTTATAGTTTTACTTGTGAAGGAATTTATTAATAGCAGATTGAACATGTCTCACACACAGAAGAATGCTCACCTTTCTAATGTTCTCATGATTTCCTGAGGTGAATGATTAATTTCACCATCATTACAAATAAACTTCCTCTCTTTATGAATATTCACACTGTAGCAAAGTTAAAGGGGAAATTTGCAAGATTAAAAATTGATGATTTCCAAGTTTGTACCCAAATCTTTCAGTGAATGTTTCTGCGATATAATAAAAGTAATCAATTCACTTCCATTTCACATTGAATCCACAGTGTACATGTACCATAGAAACTCACAGTCAAAAACATAAAGTAAGCTCCACAAATCTCAAGCTTATTAATGTTTAACCTTCTTTTCCAGAAAGATGTTAAGAATGTCAAAATAATGTGTTAATGAACTAAATAATTTCACTTGAATGCAATGGGCTGGACTTTTCGAGTTAGTTACCTATCAGGTGCATTTACTTCCAGGAATCCTCTTGCTGAGTACCCTGAACTAATATTTGCAATAAACAAAATATACCCTGCACAAGAGGTTTGAAAAAAGTTGGCTTTATCTCCATACCAATTTCTCATAGCCACATAAATGACTGTCCAGTTATTAAGGAATGAGGCTAAAACAGAAAAAACACACATGATGGCTCAAACTCCTCCTTCACCCAAAAACTTGCATTCATTTAATTTTCATGAAAAAGCAATCTACATGTACCTATATAAGAGCACATAATTTACTGAAAGACACAAACGTCAAATATCTTTGCAGAGAACAAACAATCATCAGACTCTTACATTCAGTCCAAAATGAAGTATTAAAAGTTCCCTTCAATAGCAGCAACTTGGTTCCAGGAATTTCAGTTTTTACAGCAAACAAACAGCCATTACTTATTTTTTATATTTTCCCTAAAGTTAGCAGACATGGGAACATTTGCCTTAAAGTGAATAAAAAATTTAGAAATAAGCCTCTTCGAGTGATGTATTATACGATTTCTGGTTTTTAAATGGCATCTCTGCATTGTTCACAAAAACCACACCTAAATACAGTAATGAACAAAATTCTGTTAACATTGTAAGACAACGCAGTATGGATAAAAGATATTTTAGCTGGCAAATGAAAAGCTCCAAATTTCTCCTTTACTAGTGCAGCATGCTGCAGAAAGCAGTGCAATATACACAGATTTTGCATGTTAAATTGTTGAATCTTTACTGCTTTCCATCATTGCATTTATTATCTGCTTATTCTGTTATCAAATTCAAGTTGCAGCCAGCTTAACTCCATTATGTCATATCTGCAAGCATTCCAAATATGATATACCAAATTAGTTTGAAACATTAATAACAGTATTCCACCTTTTTATTTATTTTCAGGGAAATTCTTACTCTACTTAGTCTTTAAAACCATTGTTGAGCGCTCAGTATGTGGCTGAAGAGAAACCGTGTAGAGCTAACACTTACCCAAGGGTTACTGATGCAACTAATAGTAAAAGATTTAAATGACCTTTTCTGTAAATTCATGGTGAACAGAAGGATTCCTAAACATTCCCTCTTGGGTACCTTCACTGCAAAATAGGTATTGTTTTTATTCACTTCTGGTTGAGATTCTTCATTACTTAATGCCCGTGCAAATGGATAATCTGTCTTTTGTATCTTTTCCCTTCCCAAAAGACTGAATGTTTTCAGGGTGAGTGTTTTCAAAGCCGTTCAAAAGTTTTAAATATAAACCAACAAAATCAAGGCACTTAATGTAGTTACATATGAGCCTAAAAAAATTATTACTGAGAATAGTAAGGCCAAATCACAAAGTGAGATTATCAGCAAGGGTGCAACAGGGAACAAGGTAAAAATCTTTCTTTTACAGCTTTGGTTTGAACTCGCCAGAAAGAAGCTTTTTCAGCATTTCAGAATTTTTTCCTTCTGGTGGTAAGGGCCATCTGTCATGATCTGAGGAAAACAAATAGAAGAATTTAGTTAGTTGATAGAGAAACCAGACATTTTAGTTTTGTGTCCTCCCACTGCACAACTTGAGTCACTTGAAGGGCATTATTTTGTAGCCCATTTCTTACCAGGTATTTCTAGGGCATGGCCATACAAACTCTGGCCACCATCCACGACCATGGTTATCCCAGTTATGAATGATGCAGCTGGAGACAGCAGGAAACATACTGCAGGAGAGATCTAGCAAAAGAATGACAATTTTAATCTTTCTTAAACTGCTGGGAATTGTTCATGTCAAAGAAGCTTGTGAAAACGTTTACAGGCAAGATACAGTAACATTTTCTACTTAGTAATGAAAATTGCAACAGCCTTAAAGCCATCCTTCCAGCCACAAACATCAAGCATTTAACAGAGGAAAACCATTAAGCTGTCACAGAGCAGCTCAGGTACCAAAAAACCAACAGAAAAAGGTTGATCGATTTATCAAAGATGCACATTCTTGGTGGAAGAGAGCTAAGTGCAAGTGCCTTGCAGAAGGCAACTTCTTCAAGAAATAATGTCTACTATCAAACACTTCAGCTGCAAATTTTCTATATGACATTGACTACTGGTTAAGTCTCTCACTTGGCACAACCACACATTGCTACAAACTTTCTTCTTTTTAAATATTCCATCACAGTGCAAAATTAAATCTTTTTTGTTCTCCACATAATAAAGTGCTTCAAAATAGAGACATAGAAGTAGACGTCTCTGAAACATTCTGAAATACATTACCTCCTCAGGAACAGCCGACCTCTTGGCAGGAACCTTTGGTATGCTCTTTAACCACATCATTACACCTTGTTCTCCATAGTTTGCAACAGCAGTTTCTGAAAATACCAGCCCCTATTTAAAAACAGCACAGTGAAACTTAAGTTCTCTTGCATACATTTAAACTGATCATTCTAAAATTGTGAAGTTGTCATTACTGATTTTCTGTGGGACTGAACTATCTAAAGAGCACTTGAATATAAATTTTTGAATGCAATGGCATAGTATAATTTATACAAGAAGGTAATTTGGCTGTTAGCCACATCTCTGTTCAAGCACAATAATTCTGATTATGCCAATTCTCCGTTGTCACTTCAGTAACAAAAAAGTGGGGTATAAAAACCCCAGAGGCTGCTTTGCAATTAGAAGCATTTCATGTTAAATTACAGCAGGAAACTACAAAGCCTCAAGATCAAGTTCTCAAAAGTTTCTTGTCATCTGTAGGAGCACTTATCCGATTCATTGTGAATTACAGAAGCAGACAAATTTCAGTCAGAATTCTGACTCTCCCTACTTAGCTGCTGTAGAAGCAGGAAAAGATGACTGTGTTTGCTCTGGTGACCACACAGTCTGGTTTAGTTTTGAGAAGGAAGATGGCAATGCGAACACAGATTTACATCCACCAGTTAGGATAGAACTTTTGGGACTCAAGTTTAAGTAAAATAGCAAAATTTTAATTCACCCATGAAGCGTATAACTTATGTGAAACTATTTTTTTCAGAATGCATATTTTTCTCTCTGTGTATCCATTCTCTGCAGGTTACTCTCCTCCCATAAAGCAGTAACAATTTTGTATTGCTGCCACAGACCTGATGGGTCCACAACAGTGACAGAAGTATTATTGTAACTACAATATGGACTTTTGTTACCAGCATAGTAACAAAGCTAGCAAATACTCCTGAAACAGCCAAAGCCCTGAAGTGTTCGCTCATCAAAAACTTCTTCTGACATGTGCTATAATATCTAATCAGCATGATTCATTAGGTAATTAGCATGCCTGAAAAGTATATTCACATAATAATGCTGTCTTAATTACTTACTTCCCCAAGACTTGATAAATCAGAAAAAGCAGATAAACAGGAAATACAAGTCAGTAATCTTATTATTTAATATGTCTCCAGATGAATTGGGTCTCACAAAGGTTACATAAAAGCCTGTACCTGAATGATTAACACACATCTGCCATTAAGCATTCTATGCTATGCCAAACAAAGCAAGCCAGATGTTTTAGGACAAGAGGCACAACAGACATTCTACAAAAATAGTAGCAAGATTTTCCTAGGGATCACTTAAACAAATATGACACTTCACCTATGACACTCGCTGTGAGATAAGTTAAATTCTGACTGTAGAAGTAGCCAGAAAAAGTTTATGTTTCTTCTATTAATTTCAGGGGAGTAAATGTACAAAATAAATTGTGGATAAGAGAAAATTACAATAGCTCACACATTCTCAAATATCAAGGCTAGAGCTTCTATGTAACTTCTGCACTACAAAACGTAGTTGTTCTTTCTATATAGTTATTTAAAACAATTCTACCTGCTGTTTACTTCCTCAGAAATGTGGCAGGCATATTTTAGCTGACCTGTGTAGTGGTTTCTTGTCTGCATAAACTTGATAAGAAAAAAAATCAAAACACACATTTTTACATATGATTTCTCTGAGAGAAGGTACACCCCAACTACAGTTTCTTTATATGCTTAAAGCTGAACTAACTTAACATGTAGAAGACAAAGGAAAAGGCATTATGTTAGACATTCAGAGATTTTTGAATTAAGTTTGTAAATGTAGGTGGAAACTATTAGCATACCTGAACCTCAAACAGAAAATGTTTCCTGAACTCGGAAGTAAAGTATCCATTACTGAAACATAGAGTGTTCTGTAATTTTATGTCAAGGCTTTGTAAGACAGGTCACCAACTCCTACCAGTATAATTTCATTTAGCTATAAAAAACCTAAAAACCAAGTGTGCCAAGTCAAGGCAGAAAGCAGAAGTAATTTTATCCCACATCCTCTGACTCATCATCCGAAAGTACAAAAACACTGTCAAATGGCCCAAAGAACACAGCAAGGAAATTAAAAATAAATAAATACATAATACACACACAGTTGCACTGGTAATAAATTTTAAAATCTATTTTGGTCCAAAAGCTCTAACTGTGAATAGGTATAACAGCAATTTTAATCAGATCATTTGCCATTACTTACGGGAGCAACGCTGTTGATTCTCACTCCACTGTGAGCCCATTCTAAAGCTAAAGTCTTGGTTAAGTTATTCACTGCAGCTCTTGCAGCTCCTGAGTGCCTATGGAGAAAAGAAAGCAAAGGAAGCATCTGTTCCCTTAGCTAAGAGTGTCCAATGTTAATTCTACTGCAGCCTCATTAGGGTATTCAGAGTGGTTTTCTGTGGCTGGACCAAGTATCTGGAAGAGAGAGACTCTCTAGTTTCCAAGTTTGACCATGGCTGTTTAAACAAGCCATGCTGTGATGTCCTATCATTGCTAGAAATACCTAAAATCTCTTTCCCAATGCAAAATGGGGTCACTTACACTCTACTGCAGGAGGAGGCATATAAAAAGAGAAACAACTGAAGTTCAAGCTGTGTAAAACTACCTGTAGCCTGCACAGGTAAAGCAACACTTGGAAGAACAGTGATCTGAAAGATTGTTTAAATCTTGTGACAAACATGATTAAAATAAGTCACTATTCAAAAATTACTGTAGGTGGATGGAGATAGAGACATGAGAGTCAGAGTGAACACCTGCACCTTGCTGCTGTAGGTAACTAGTCTGAAATGATTACAAGCTTGAACTAATGTAAACAAAATTACTGCAGTAATGAATTGTAGACAGTTGTAGTCAGAGAAAATGAATAAATTTAGCTGCTTTAGCCTAGCAAAACAGAGAGATAGATAAAATAAGAAGATATGGATAAAAATAGTTCCTCAAATACAGCAAAATAATAAGAAAAGCTTAAGAAAGACATAAGATAATGTAACTTATTCATATGTCTAGGCCAGAAATAGATTACCTCCAGGCACACTCTGAGGAAACATGACAACTGTTATGTTCAAAATTAATACTTATAAAACACTCATATCAAGTGACTTTTGGCATGAGTGGTGGCTAGACTTGTAAAGGCATATCTTTTTCAACAGTTCATTTCTGCAAGAAGTTTCAACTCAATTTAATTTGGAAATAGTTTTGTCTATCCATCTACATACAACGGTTACTTAGGAAAAACATTCCACTGTTATTCAGAATGAGCTTGTTTTTCCTCTTAGTTCAACTCAAATTGAAACATCTTCAGTCTATTTGCCATGACAGTTGAACCAGATACCACAGTGGATATACTCAAATAACTGTAGCTTCAGCACCACCATGTGGATCTCTATCTTTATTCTGTACTGTGAAGAACAAGCCAGTGAGAAAATATTCTGCTGTTCCTTAAAAAATGTTGGTTTTGAAACCATTCAACCCTGCATGAGGACAAAAGATATAATGCAACACTTACTCAAAATACATTTTATATTTCTTCAACAGAAACTCAAAGTTTAAAAAAAACCGACAAAAACAACAAACTGAAAAGGGAACTATTTCCAATTAAATGAATTTCCAATTCACTGGAAAGCCTTGCTTCATAGTTTCTTACAAACAAGTGGAGACCAGAGATGCCATCTACTGGATTAATAAGAGATCCTCACACATACAGCCAAGTGATACTCTTGCTCTCTCATGACCTTTCTGAAGTGTTTAGGAACAGGTAGTACTTATGGGGGAAAAATATAAGAAAGTGTAAGAAGAAAATATATATTACGACATTCCAGGAAAGCCATTTCTCACAGCAGCAGTAATGTTGACAATGGCTCCTCCATGATCCTGCATCCAGGCATTGTACACTGTATGAAGGAGGAAGATAACCTATAAATATCAGAAGAAATGCATACAAATGAACTTGCCAACTGGAAACCAAATTTGGACTCTTAATTGCAATCACTCTACTCATTTGTCATACTGGTTTAGAAAAAAAATCTGCTATTTGTACCACAGCCTTGCCAATCCAGAGGTGAGGCCATGAGGCAACAGGCAAAGTCCAGGTAAGGCTCAAAGACTGTAAAGAAGCATTTGATGGAAATCAAGATTTCAGTTTTCCATGTAAATTACTTTAATTTCCACATTCCAAATGCAATCTGAGAATGACATACCAAACTTAAATTTAAGCCTAAGTTTATATCTCTGAAGAAAGTATTTCCCTATGTTATATATAGTGAATACAGGCCACAAAAGTTAAGTGATTTTCCTATAGTCTTTTAAATGAGTATCCAAGTCAACTGACTTCCCAAACCCAGCCTTAACCAGAAGATCGTGCTTGCCTAAATGTACGTTTATATTTATGAACAAATGCAATACACCATTTAATGCAAAGCTTTGGATGAGATTCAGGAAAATAAATATCCACTGTCAGATAAGTGCATGAAAAAAAGAAACTAGGGAAACTTTATATTTCTTATCTTCTGGTATTTCTGTAAAAAACAAAGCCAAATAAACATAAAAAGGTTACTGTTCAGACCTTACCTGCTTTGCAACAATAGAAAGTCCCTGTCAGGTTTGTGTCTATCACGGCATTCCAGCCTTTTGCACGGATGGCTTCAGCAGGACTTGTAAACTGGCCCCCTCCATTATTCACCAGGAAGTCAATCTTCCCATGCAGACTCAGTGTAGACTTCACCAAAGCTTCCACCTGAAACAGTGTTTGTTAATGTGGTATGATGATCAAGGTCTATCCAATTTTGTTCTCAGACAGTATTTTCTCCCTCATGCCCTTTTCACAGAAAAGGAGGAGCTCCAGCCTTCAGCAAGGCTGTAAGATTGGTATGACAGGTTTAGCCAGCCAGGAAGGGCTGGGCTGTATCCCTGTTTACTTAGGAAATGTTGCTGGTATAATGCAGGTGCTGTATAAAATACCACCACCCAAAGAAGAAAGGGATTTAAGCTGCTGAAGATTGGTAAAATCAAACAGACACAAAATGACCTACTAAAGATCTCCTGATGTTTTTCAGAAGAATGGGGGTGTTCACATGAGATCTGTGAAGAGTTCCGTATAAGGTAGCTGCTGTTATTTTTATCTGACCATATAAACCTGACCATTTTAAATAGAAAGCATAAATCATCTTGTGGAGTTTTATCATCCTTACATAGAGGTTTAGTACATGCACTACAGCTCTGACATAAGAGCTGGAAATAGCCAGTCTTCTTACACAGAGCAAGAAGGCTAATTACCCTACAAAACATGAAGTCTAAAAAATGCTGGAAATACAAGTTATTTTATTTAGCAAAACTATTATTGCAAGATAGTAATAAGAACTCCATAGCAGCAACTTAATAATTTAATATTTATCTCAAGAAACAAGAAATGGGACAACACAACTGTTTCTTGCTTACATCATCAATGATAAGTAGATACCATGCATCAATTATTCCTACTCAAGCATACATAAAAAGATAATCTAGCATCTGTGGTCAGAGAAAAACAGAAGAAAAAAAAACAAAAAACCAAACAGGTGGAGCAATGTTGCCACTCAAACAGATTGGGCTAGGGGAAGGATATCAATCAGCCTTTCTCTGTATTGAGTTAGCAGTAGAAAACATCAGAAACAAAAAAAAAGTGCAAGCAATGCATTATCCGTATCTCACAAGGACACAACCCAGTCTCATAAAAATAGCTGCCTTACATCTTTAATTGCTAACAGCACAGGGTGGTTTAACAGGATAGTATGGACCCTGTTAGGATGCACCTCTTGAAAGAAAAAAACCCTAAACATGTAATGACTGAAAACCTAGTGCCTGCTGAGAAAAAATGCCTTAAGAAAATAATTTTGATACCTAAACCTAATCCTCAAATTCTGAATGTCATCTTATTCCTCACTTATTAGTCACTGCAGGCTGTGGGATGTGAGGAAAAAAACCCAGAAAACCACAACAGCTGTGACAGCAGCCCTAAACTCATAGCTTGGAGGAACAGCCATGCCACAAGGACATCCTGGCTTTTCTTTTCTCCTGTTGTGAGCAAAGGAAAGTCATGTCTAGCTAGGCAGCAAAAGTTATGCTTTTCTCGGCAGTATCAAACTCTTCCCCTGTCAGTCTGAGAATCTTTGAACAGTATTCTCTGTAAGTCACTGAAATATGGGCTCATTTATGGAACAGAAATGGTTTCAGTACAAAGAAGATTTGAACAGACTAAGGCTATTCAGACTATGGAAGGATGGGAGACAGTCAGAGAGAAGGAAAAATGCCAAGAATGATAAAAAGAAAAGACAGAAAACAAATTAACAAGAAAAATCCACTGAGAAGAGGCATTAAAGCAAGTTCTCAACAGCTGGACAAAATGTATGCTATATGCTATAGTGTATCAATTCAAAATGGTCCATAAGTTGCACTTAAGGAACAGTTTTTGCTCCTACATATTGCACCACATTCTCAGGAAAAAAAAAATTAAGAACAACAAATGCATATCAGTTCTGTTTTCTGAAAGGCAGGAAAGGCCAGAAGGTTCTCCAGTGACAGCTCACATGGCTCCAACTGTAGCAATCTTCAAATAGTCTTCTGTGCTGTAGAAAAAGCATCACTGCAGTGCTTCTCCCAGGTACAATTAACATGGTGACAACAGCCAGCAGCACAAGGAGAAGGAGGGTCTGATAGAACACATTTAAATCACAGTGACTACTAAAGAAGATTCTTTTCTATCGCTATAATTTTAAAATCCACTTGGAAAGAACTTCTTAGATAAGCTATTAAAGACTCTTTGGAAGCAAAGCAAAGCTCCATGAGGTAGAGCAACTAGTTTAGGATGTTCTTTTGAAAAAGACAGAAAATAACAAAATCAGGCACTTCAGACATAGCCAGAAGATTGGAGATCTGCAATAAGGAACTTCTGTGTGTGACTGCAACTTCGATGTATTATGCAGTAGCACATATTCACAGACAACTGAGATGACAGTAGTCATTGACTCAGGGAAAAGGGACAAATGTCCACATGCATTCACAGGTCACGCTGTGTGAGTAAAACACACAGGCAAACAACCCACTACAGAGTGTTAGAGATTTGTGATTTGGTGCCTAGAACTAATAGGCATTCTGGCCCAGTGGTAACAGGTATTTTTACTGCGTTACTGCTGTTTTATTTAAAAGTACAACAAGAAGAATCTCTTATCCACAACTCCCCACCAAGCCACAGTTTTTCACTACAGGCTTCACACAGATAGGCATTAAGTATTTATAAACCAACTGAGCCTATGCTAAGCTATAAAGTTTATTGGGAAAGCTACTACTCAACTCAGCCACAAGGTATGTGCTAAGTAGCACTGCACTGAGTCTGTCTGAAGTTGTCTCGTTGATGTCCAAGTGCCAGATTTTACCCTTGGGGTCTGGTCCAGCAGCAGGTTCTGTTGCTGGAGTCCAAGTATGAAAAGGAGATACCATGAACAGAATTCTGAATTGCTGATTTCAAGAACAACTGTGGCTTACCAGTACAAGGTTTTATCTTCCACTTACCTAGACATGTAAGCTTCTACTTGTCTAGGTGCCAGTTAAAGAAATGTTTGTCCACAGAGTAAAACAAAAAGACTTTACAAGTGTAAGGATTTAAAGAGTACAGCTGCCTGTCTCAAAACACTGTCAAGGCCACAGAAGGAACTTACTGTAAGATGAAAAGCCACCAAAGCAGGAACTTGAGAGAAGCACAGAAGGGAGGAATTTGCATCAGGAAAGTGTTAATTCCAGGCCTAGCAGAGGTAAGGTCGGGTTAGCACATCTTGGTTAATGTATCTGGACAGAAGTGCTCACTGTGGCAAACTGTGGGAAAGGAAGCAACTGCTCATACACATCACCCCAAGTTATGGGAATGGCATCTGGGACCACCCCATGGATACTCAAAACTTGGCCTATATGAAGGTGGTACCCCCAGAAGACTGACAGGACATTGGTGCATCCATGGCTCATGACTGTCATCTGCTTGGTCTCTGTCTCTCTCAGTCTCTCTCCCTCCCTCTCTCCCCTTAATTCAGACATTCATTCCTCATGTCTTGTCTCTGTCAACAGATTTTGCTGTAGCTCAAAATTTAAGACACAAAAGGAGATAAATAAAAATACACATGCACACAGAGCTGTCTGGTTTGCATCTCAGCAAGAGCAAACTGATCTGCTCTCAGCACATTATGAGGGCAATGCCAGAAAATACACAAATAATAAAAATCACTTCAGCTTCATAATCACTAAGAAGCAACATCTATCAATATATACACTCCAAACCGCAGGAAAAGGGAACAGGTGCACAATTGCTGCTCCAGGATAAGGCCCCATGACAGAATACAGAAATATATTCTGATGACAGAATAGAGACACCTCAGGTTCTGTTATCCCAGAACCCTCAACTCTGCCATTTTTAAAAATAAAACAGGTTTTTATCTTTTACAGAAGACTCAATGGAACACTAGTCAAAAGCAGCAGCAAACTCATGACAAAAATAAGCCTGACAGGTTATGCACTGTTGAAAATCCTCCATCAAACAGGATTATTTCTTGCACATTAAAAAAAAAGTAATCTTTGCTAGAAAGCTAAAGGGCTTCTAAGGATGAAGATTTAGAGACTTAAAAATGTGACTTCATTAAGTTATTCCCATGATATTTGGCATCAAGCTTCTGCAGCAATTATTTCACTGCATCTTTTTTTGCCTCTTCATAGGCCAGAAAGAGCTCTAACAAACATCCTGAACTACATGATGAGGGATGAACCTCCTAATGCTTGAATTTCACAGATCCAAACTAGAGGCATGAGCTGTGTCATCTTCAAAGCAGGTTAGTTACTTTAAGATTTGCAATAGGAGGCAAAAAATAATCTTCTGGAAATTTGAAAGCACCTTCATCTTTCTTAAATTTTCCCTATACAAAGTCCTTCCCTCCAGTTTATAAAATTCAAATAAGGACAAAATTTATAGAGGCCTTCAGAGATATGCAGAACAACCGATGGAGAAGGAGGGTTAAAAAAATGGCATTCTATAATAAGAACAAATGGCTTCTTCCTACAGGTGATCAGGATGGCTTCCTTTAAAATAAAGATTTACTCTTAGAAAGACTTCAGTGAGATTTCAGAGAGAATGACATATTAAATGAATTATGGAGTTCTTCAGGAAACTTCCTGGGCTTTGAAGCTTGTGATAGAT
Organism: Sturnus vulgaris; assembly: GCF_052056855.1. Classification (NCBI taxonomy): domain Eukaryota; kingdom Metazoa; phylum Chordata; class Aves; order Passeriformes; family Sturnidae; genus Sturnus; species Sturnus vulgaris. Next base: position 27,229,179 of record NC_142249.1, on the reverse strand, counting down.
CACTTCTGACATCTAAGGGAACTTGAACTCCTAAGTTGTTTTTTTTCCTGTTGAAACATTTATAATGTTTTTCTCCTGCACACGTTCTTTGGTACCTGGTATAAAGCTAAGAAGGAGGATGTAGTGACTGATACGGAATTCTTGCAGAGGCTTTTCCTCTCTAACCAACAATGTGCTCCCATCTTTTCTGAGGTAAATACTCTTCACTCATACTAAGCTGAAAGCAAACAATGAGTTGTAATGCTACTAATGAGTAGCACGCTGAGCCAACACAGCTGTAACTAGTCTCATTTCTTTCCTGAGGGAACCCAAAAGTTTACATGCCCTCTCTTCCCCTCTTCCACTGTAACAGGAAGCTCTTCCTGTATTTGTGAAAATACTGTACCTCTACTCAATATTTGCCTCCTAGGCTAGACAAATCCTTAACGACATCTTTTACTGATTCCTGTTCCTATGACTCCAAGTCCCAAGCACTAAATTTTAAGTAAGAATGGAGTAGGTTTTGAAATTGGATGAACAATACTCTTTGAAGTAAAAGCCCAGAGGTACTTTTCTTCTAGTTTCCACAAGGCAAGCAAGTGCAAATTAGGAAAAAAGTACGTTTCACCATTGCTGCTCTAGGAAAGATAATAAATAAGCAATAGTAAGCAGTGGGAGTAGAAAACCTGCCATACACTTCAGTTCTGACAGTTTCTAACAGTGTAAGTTAACAATTGTTAATTTGAGTTTATCTAGTTTCAATTTACAATCCAAAGTACCTAAGTGTAAGGAAATGCTATCCTCACTACAAATTTAAGAGCTGAAAACACAAATTTCTGGTCCAACAATAAATTTAGAAATTAAGTAACACATTCCAGGATTTAGCAATCTTTGAGAATCTCAGTATTAACAGAAGAGAACAGAGCCAGAAATGCAGAAGCTAAAGAACAAAAATCACAGGATGTCTCAAACCAATAAAAACTCTGATCTTGGAGATGGACATCTGGAATTGAGAAATATTTAACAGGTACACAAGTTCTTATGTTAATATGCAACAGAAATTGCATTCCTTTTCAGATCGTCGGCAAAAGGCTTATGAAATTTTCATAGCAATTTTTTTCTAAATTGAACTTCAATAGAAATAAGAGCAGTTGGAGAACTGAAGTGAGTCAAACTGTAAGACTAAATCAATGACCGAAAAGTTCAAGACTAGAGTTTAATGTGCCTTTTTTCTCTGAAGCCTCTCTTCAATAGAAACAGACATGAAAGGACAATGGTTGAAGAAAACTTCCACTGATAGGAGATATCCAATAGAACCTTTACTAATATCACATGAAAAGTTCTAGGAAAGTTCTACTGGGTCTGTAAATGGGTAGAGTTTAAAAGAAACTGGAAACAGGACAATTCTATGATGAAACTGCAAGGTAATAGCAAAGATAGAAGTTTCTTCAAGTATCAGTATGGCCACCCATGATACAAAATAATGCCTAAACACTTTACACAGCATTATAAAGAAGGCTTGAAAAGCAGCTTCGAAAATTTCCAAAGCCACTTATGGCTGTTCTGTCAAATAGGTGTTAAGCCACACTTAAAAAGGAAACAAAGAAGGAATGGCAGTTTAAGAGATTACCTCATTTCACCATCCAAGCAAGCCCCTTACCATCTCACAGAACACTGCAGTTCCCACTAATCAATTTCAGACTGATAGAGAAATAAGATTCACCTCCAGAAGGTTATTAAGCATGTCAGAGTACTTTCTGCAAGAAACAGACCTGAAAAAAAGATTAATCTTTTTTTCCTCTTTACCTCTTTTCTTTCCTGTAGCTTTAATCATGCAAGTTGCCCTCTGACATCTGCCATAACCTATTATGTTGCACTGCTGATGCCAGTAAATATACACCTAAAATTCACTGGTAGGTGAAGTGACATACTGCACAGCCCCAGGGTTCATCTCCTTAAGTCTGAGTAGATCACTATAAATATTTTATGGCACGAATTGTTCCACAAGGGAAGAATTTTTTGCTTTATGGCTATATATTAGGATATTTCCAGAAGCTTCATAGCTACTGAAGGTCATTAATATTTAGGTTAAGAAAGACTTCAAGAGGTTCAGAAAAATGTAGCAATCAGTGGTTATTGGAGGGTTTTCTAGCAGTCTTCAAAAAGTTAAAAATCCAACCTGAAGTTGGACTTTTAAATATTTAATTACCGAGATAAAAAAAATAGGATAATTCTGAAGAACCTGGATTACATACTTTTGCTCTTGATCTTCCATTTTTTGTAATATGAAGAAAAAATTTAAAAATCAACTTGAGTAGTAACAGAGTTTGCAATGAGGCACACCTCAAACTATAACCAAAATTTCTGACATGGCTAATATATTATATATCTGTGGGGTTTTTTGGCTTTTTTACAAGCCAAATTGACAATGCAGGGCACTTGAGTCAAGTCACAAGCATTCAGATTCCATGCTATGCCTTCCTGCTTGAAGGAACTATTCTGAGATTTCCATCTTCACAAGTTTACACCCCCTCACTTCTGTCACAGCAATGTGACAAAGAATCATGCTACGTGGGCTCTAGCTCCCTGTAGAACATGCCAGTTCCAAGGCCTGTGCCTCCCAGAAATATCTGAAATATGCAAGCATGGTCAGAAAAATATTTGCCAATATTTACAAATGCTTTTTTGCTTAGGTGGCTAACAAATGTCTTTCCTTGGGAAGCACATCTATCCAGATCAATTTGACTGAGCTTTGGTTCACCTTTCCACCTTTCATCTAAGCTACTTTTGAGAAGGCCAGAAATCTTTAAAGATCTAAGAATTTCTATACATAATATGCTTTTAATATGTTAAGCCCAGAAGAAGATCACTAATCTTTACCTCTTCTTCTTTGCGGATATTGCACTCTATGGGAATCACTTGGGCAGGACTCATGGAAGCAAATCTATTATTCAGCTCTTCTGCAGCAGCTTTTAATCGGTCAAATTTACGAGAGGCAATAACAACACTGCAGCCTGTAGAAACAAAATGAAACATTCTTCAGCTAACACAATTATGCTACTTTTTTAGTAACATCATGGAGATATCCTGTAGGATGTGCATTTATTAGTCACTGACTAGAAAATAGAGTGTTGAAGTTCCTCCAAGAGAGAGAAATGACTGATGTCAGGTGCTTCCTAGCAACAAGATCCCCCTGTGCCAGGAAAAGAGAAATTACAAAAAAAAAAGTCCACAAGGTTTGTGGAAGGGAAGATAGCCTGTGAGTTGCAGAGTCAGCAAAGCAGCTTTCAGACATCACTTCTGCTGCTTTTGCTCACAGCTGCCTCATTTATCAATTAAGTGATTTAAAGATGTTTCAGCAGGTCTTGATTACAAAAAATGCTTGCTCTTAAAACCACAAAAATAATCTTCCTGTACAATTGGCTGTAATTTTGACTAGTAGTGAGTAAATGTGATGGTCTGCTTTTTAACTCTACAGAGACTGAAGGGAAGGATAATAGCCTCATAAGATTAATCCCTATCTGCAGTCTACAGACAGTGGGAACAGAGCCCTCCCTGTGGCACTGCAGAATCCTAGCTGCAGAAAGGAGAGAAAATAAAATAAGGCAGGAGCTCAAGTACTCTTTTTTTCAGCATTTGGAGGCAGAAGGACTCATTCTATGGAGAAAAAACAATGCATGTGCCAAACTTAAGTCAAGCACACTACAACCAGTCTAATTTCTTTTATCACACCAGTGGACTCAGGACAGCTTTAAGGCTTCAGCAATTGCTACTACATAGCCTAAACCAAAGGATACCAAATTAATTCCTAGTGCAAATCCAGCAGGCAAGCAATTTCATGTAATGGATAAGCAAATTACTAGCCAAGCAGGCAAGAAGGTCTTGCTCACAATTTGCTCCTTCCATAATCTTAGCATTTCAGCAGAAGTAATCCCTTCTTCATACCAGGAGTGCTGCTCATCTGCTTTAATATAAACCATCCTCAACCAGACAAAAAAAAGGGAAAAAGCTGACATCTTGCCAGGTGTGGGGCTTCCCCCCCCTCCCCCGTTGCAGAGTGGAATTCGGCCTCTTATGTGATCAAGCAAACACCAGAATTAACTCAAAATAACTAGTGGGAGCAAAGAGCAGCAAGCTGTTCATTTGACTCAGGCTGTCTTGTGAAATTATATATTAAAAAAAATATTAAAGATAAAAGAGTTTAATTCTCCCAGAGGGAAGCGTTACAACTACACACCCTTAGGAATAGGAGCTTCCCTTTTAATTAGTGGCCATCTTAAAACAACACATATAAAGACAGTAGTCTCTGAGGTCTCCTGATTTTTAAGAACTCCAGTCACTTGCACAACCACCTAACTAACACAAAGTTCATAAAATGCCACACACAATTACCAATTAACACAAAATACTGAATCATAGTAGCCCAGTTGTATTTACTAACTTAAGCCCTTATTTACACACACACTGATATAGAATAAGGTCCAGTAGAAGACTATACTTTTGCTAAATAAACTAATTGGGAGAGGGCAAGATTCTAATCACTGAAGAACACTTGGTACATATTGTGCAAGCTGACACTACATCATTTAATTTTCTTCACAAGGAATGACCAGACAGTTTCCTGACAGGGTCAGAGAAAAGGGCATAAGTTTCCAGATAAAAGGTTTAAATTTGCCCAGAAGGCCTCAAAGGAGACTGGTTATATAAACAATGCATATCATGACTGGCATTATCTGACACTGCTCTTATGCCTGTAAGAACCAGCCCCCCTTACCTGAAGTGCAGAGTATACATGGAAATAGTTCCTGATCATCATCTTGTCAGCAGTAACAAGCAAGTCTACAGGCAAGGAAGGTTACTCACTCAGTCTTAAGCCCTGTATAGCTCTTTCTTCATTTTATCTCATGTGCTTTGTATAGATTTGTTTTCTATTGTGTTTTATTTAGGCTGTTATGGACACCCTTTTGTTACTGTATTTTGCTTGAGAAAAACAGCATAGATCAAATTAAGCACAATTTTAAGGTAATTGGGTAACATCACCAACCAACAGTGTAATGATGCTTTAAAAGCGCCTCTTTAAAGCAGCATGTAAAGACATTTGAAAAAAAAATACTTCGTTCCCCAGTAATACAAAGGTAACAGAACTAATCCTCCATTCAGCTCCACAAAGCAAGTGGAAAGCTGCGGCACAAAGGCCAGGAGAGGCAGAGATGTCTCCCAGCACAGCCTTAACAAAGAAAGCTCTTTACTATGCAGTGCAGCGGTGCACATTCCAACAATGCAAACCACGGCAGCGTGACACAGAGAGGATTAACACTAGCGTTGGTACTCTGAAGGCGCTGAATCCAATCGTGACAATAAACTATCCAAACCCTTGCCGATGATCCCTAGCACTGATGTTGAAATCTGCAGGAAAGGTGTTGCAAGGTGGATGTGGGAGTCCTTTCTACCTCTCCCGGTCGCACATCAGAAAGTCAGAATGCCTTTCACTCTAGGTTTTATCACTTCTCTGTATTCAGCGTGGAAAGGAAACCTACGCCGTGCATCATGAAGGTGTTCTTCAACCTCAGGACGTTCCCGAAATCGCAGTCACATGGGAGAAGCATTGTATCTCTAAGATGTTACTGTTCAAGGATACTACTCTGTTCAAGGTTCAACAACCTCGTAAATTCAAGTAAAAGTAAGAGGAGAACTCATTGAAGGGAGAGTCTGAGAGAAAGGGTCCTGGTTTAACATAACCTCATTGACCTCTGTGTTTTAAAATAGCGCGTGCTTTGCGGGCCAAAAGGCACAGCCCCACCTCAACCTGATCTCGTAGCCCTTGCTATTCACCGATCTTGTCACAGTGTCCTACCCACGGCTCCTCACACCCCGTCCCCGAGCGCCGTCAGCCCCCAGAACGGAGCACTGCCCCTCCATCCGCCCCCCCAACACCGCCTCGCCCCGCTGCCCCACCGGGGCTTCCTGCGGAGCCCGCTCCGCGCCCACCTAGCGCCAGCAGGTCGGCGGCGATGGCCTTGCCGATGCCGGTGCCGCCGCCGGTGACGATGGCGACCCGCCCGCGGAACAGCCCCGCCGCCAGCAGCCCGCGCCCCGCAGCCGCCGCCATCTTCCCCCTCCCTGCCCTGCCCGCCTCAGCCGCGCCGCCCCCGCCGAGTGACGCGCGGCCCCGCCCGCCCGCGGCTCGGCGCCGGGGACGGCGGAGCTGGGCCGGCGGTGGCGGCGGTGCCGGGGTCTTGTGGCGGCAGGTAAGGTGGTGGGGGTGGCTGTCCGCTGTCGGTATCGCCTGGGTCCGACCCCGCGGGGCAGAGACGCTCAGCGCCCGCGAGGGGCCGGTGCCTCCGGTGGCGCCGCGGGGTCGCCGCCGCAGCCCCGCACTGAGCGCCCACCTGCCGGCCGCCGCGGGCTCGTCTGCTTGCGAGGGACGGGTCCCCCTGGTTTTCTATTCCGCTTCGGGTCACCTTCCCCGTGGACGCGGGCAGGCACCCTGAGGAGCAGCGGGAGCGGAGCCCCGCCGGGAGCCGCCGGTGCAGAGCCCGCAGGGTGTCACGGACACGGGAAGATGCTGGTGAGCCCCTGCCACGGACCCGCGGGCGGCACTGCTCCCTCTGGGCATGGACTTTGTCGAGAAGAGGCCATGAAGGCTGAGGTGACAGTGTCCCCAGTAGAGTCATTTTGGGCTAAAATTCCTTTGTGGGGTGGTGTCCGTCCCTCCTCTCCCGGCCCCCTTAAAATGGCCCTAAGCTCAGTATTAATTGCTCAACTGACACAGAGGACAAGCAGCATTATGTTCTTTACTATCCCACAGTGAAGTGACAGAGCATCTTTGTCCGTTGCAGGTGATTGTAACCAGCGCTGATGTGCCTAGAAGCATGTGTGTGCATGTTCAGTGTCTTCCCAGGCATCTCCTCTATCCTTTTCAATAGAAGAGATGTTTGAAAGTGTGTCTCAATTTTGTCGTGTTATTTTTGCCTTAGGAGAGTTGGCTAATGTGAAAAGAGAGTGAGGTTTTGGGTTTTTTCAAAGACATATAAGTAAAGTGGGAGAATCATTGAGTCTGTTTTGGGATTCTTATTTGTGAAACAAATTTATTTACTTTTCCAAAAGCATGTTTTAAGGTTTGATACTTTGAATTGGGGACAATTTTAGGATAACATCTTTATCCTGAAGTTCAGTGTGTTTCAAAGGAAGCTGTATACCCTCCAAGTGTATGGGAGGGAAGGCATGGAGAAGTTAATGGTGTGTCCAGATTCATTCACCAAACGGTGCCAAGACAGGGGTGGATTTCTGCATGGTAACTTACTGTAAGATAAAATTGCCCTTTTCGAGTGGGTCAGTGTTTGCAGAATACTTTGACGTTTAAAGCATTCCACTTTCTGGAGGCAAAACGTGAAGCACCGTGAGTGACACTGCAAAAAAAAAATTCCTCCCTTTAATTATCTTTCACAATCTGAGACTTCACAGATCCCCATTAACTGTTTCTGGCTGCCCTACATCTCTTCGGCAGGCCATATCAGAGCAATCATTAATTAATCCCAGGGAGAAACACTCATCTGTGCTAGTGAATTAGATCTTCATATTCCAGCCTGCCTGCCATCCCAACTGAGCTGCATTGTTCCAAGGAAAATCCAGTGGGCCCTTCTACTCATGTAACCTTGACTTTAGTGTTTTTCCTGGAGAGCACTATCAGGATATATTGACTGGTTTTTGGAATTTCCCAATAGCCACAGAAATGCCATAAATAAGGGGCTGAACACATGAGTTAAGGTTCTGTGAGTGATGGGCGGGAAGAGAAGGGGGAAAGGCAGAAAGACTGTAGAGGAAGGAGGAGGAAAAAGGAGACATCCTTTCCTTGGCATTTGCTGAATGGTAGCCCCTTCTGGTACAAAATGTATCCACAAAAAATAGAGGTGGGATAACCAATGCTTACAGACATTTTCAGCAAAGCAGTGGCTTCTGTTCACTGTTGTGTGTGTTGCCTTTGAATCAAGGATTCAAACTACACCTTTGTGTGAATCAATTTGACCCCAGTCGTTGAAATTCAAAATTATTTAAGCTGAAAGGAAGAAAATCTTATTAACTAAAATCTATTTTAATCTCCTCATATGCTTGTACCTTCTCAATCACAAAGGAATGTTACTTTTCTTTTATTGATAGCATTAAAACATGTCAGTCACTCAACACAGACAGTGGTAAATTCAGTAAGCATAAGGCATATTGATGTTACTCTATAAACTTAATGTTAAGATTGTGAATTTGTATGCGTTAGAAAATATTTGATTAGACAGCTTATTTTTTATTTAGTTTTTCAGTATATGTCAGCTTGCATTTAGAAGAAAATAAATCTATGTTTAAAGCCTCGGAGTCTTAATTTTTCTTTTTGAAGTTAAGCGTCTGACTTTTTTTGCCTTGGTATAACTATTGCTTATCATCATTCATTAACATCAACCATTCAGAAGTCAAAATGACAAAAAAATAATTCAGTAGTTTTTTTCTAATTGTCAGCTCCTTTGGAGTTGTAGGATTACCATATGTCATTCTTGAACATCTACTTTTTTTATTTACATATTTAAGAGGAAAAACTAGATTTCCTGTTTTTACAGCTCCCAGATTGCATCTTGGCTTTGAATGAAGTAGTTCAATTTATTGAGATGAATAGGAAACTCTGCGTTTTTAGAAAAAGCTACTTTTGTCCAAAGCTCATGTTTTGTTTTGCCAGCCTATGGCCCAGCTATTCAGCTGATGACACCTGTCAGTCCAGTATACTGCCACGCTTTAAAAATCCTGGCACTGATATGTACTGCCTTGAGAATTCCTTATGGCATGCTATCCTTCAGGCTGTCTGTGCCCTCCTCTAGCTCAGAATCCACGTTGGCAAGGGGGAAGGTCTCAAGAATACTTATGTACCAACCTGATGTGAGAGAAGAGGTGGCTCCAAACAGGAGAGAAACCTTCACAGGGTCCAAACTCTGTGAGAGGTATCCCTGGGGTCAGCAGTCTCACAAGGAGGTGAGGGCAGAGGAGATTTAATGAAAAGCATCTTAGTGCCAGAAATAAAATTTTCAGGTTAGAGACAGCTTCTCATACAGGATTTTTGCTAGTTAGCCTTCAGAAAAATGCAGGCTTGTACTCCAGTAGCCTCTGGTTTCCCAGATCCCTGGGTGATCCAGGTTCATATTTTTCTTCTCCTGGGATACTAAAAACCACACAAAGTGTAACAATAATAATTTCTTCCCTTCCCATACCTATTACAAGAAATGCTTGGATTGAGCCAAAATCAAATGAAAGCTGGCATGATTTTGTGTCCTTACCTCTCTGGACCTTTCCACAGGATTATGCAACAGGCCTCTTTGGAAATCCCTGCTACTTTCACCTCCTGCCTGTACATTCTCTCCTGAGGCTGCTTTTCCTTTCATCATCTCTCAACAGCAAGTGAGAGCCTTTCTGTTTTGTTGCTTCTGGTCAACCCCAGCTGATGTTCAGGCTTTCTGGTAAATTCATCTTTTTAGGGACTTCCTCTTTGGAAAGACACTTTACTCTCAGCCATGTCTTGGGGGATTTCAGTCTCATTAGAAGATAATCAGGATTTTAGAATCGAATTTCACTCCAGTGATTTTAAAAAAAAAAAAAAAAAAAAAAAGAGGGATACCAAGACAGACATCCCACTCAAAGCAGAGTTTGCAATGGTGCAAGATATAGAATATCAGCATCAAACAGTTTGAAACAGGTACATAGCTAGCTTCTAAACAATCACACACCCTGCTAATACTATACTAATGATACTGAATCATTCACTGGTCTGCAATTCAAAGTGCTGCATTTTTAATATCCTGGCATCACAGGTCTCTATCTGCATTTGTATCCAATCACAATTCCCCTGAGCCAAGTAATTTCTGCTGCTGGAGATACTGTCTAAATATCCTAGATTGTATTTACTGTGCAATGCATTAAACAATCCTGAATCACTCCCAGGAGAATATTCCAGCTCTCTCTCTGTGTAGTTGTGCTCTCCAGCAATTTCTGGGCTGCAGTCAGGTGTTACTCAGAGAAAGCTCTGATTTGAAGCCCCTAAATATCTTGCCTAAAAAGAACCACAGGATGTATGTAGCTTGTTGTTGGTATTTTTCAGATAACGTTTTCCAGACTGGATCTACAATTGATTGCATTTTCCATTAGGCTGTATGGCTGCAACTGCTTCCTCTCTAATTGCAGGTATTTCAATGTGTAGTTTCTCCTCATTTTGTCAGAGTAAAGGACTGGGTTCTTGATCTTGCCAGCACAGAACAGGGCAGGAAAGGGGACTGAGACTGAGATAGTCAGGGATCTTCTGAGTAGGAAGGAAGGAAAAAGAGCCTGAGGTGTTAACTAGTGTCCTTGCTTCTGGTTATTGTAGAGGTCAGAAAAGACCAGCATGCACTTAAACCTTTTCTTGGGAGCACTGTGTGGAAGGTGTTTTTCTCTGTGCTGTGGTATGGGAGGTGAGGGGCTCAAAGCTCTGTTTTCATATATTACTTTCTTGCTTTTTTATTGTCTAAGCGTCTGCTTGGATGCCTGGAGGGGAGGAGACACAACTCTGGTTTGTGTATGCAACATGTTCCTAGAGTGTCTTCTAATCCCAACCGAGGACAAGTTGGGTCTTATACCAATAAATATAGATGCTACGCTTGATCATAGCCTAAAGGCACTGCTGTGGAGGCAGGTGTTTGACAGGATGGCTTGTTTTGGCAAATCCAGAAGCGAGGGGTAGGGCAGGGGAACTGAGAAAGCATGCCTCTACAGTTGAAATCTAATTTTTCCTGCAAAATTTAGGGACTTTGGTTGAGTTTATTCAAGACTCATATCTAAATGCTTAGTTTGCTTTGAAGATTTCAAACCTTCCATTTCCAAATCAGGCTCCTTTTAAAGCTTTGGTTCTCTTCAAAGGTTAATGTGCCCATGCCATTCCTTGACATTTTTAGCATAATATAATAAAAATGAAGAAAGACGTATCATCCATGTGGAGACAGTGGGAAGCTTCTTGTCTTTTATCACAATTTCTCTTTCTTCTAGTAGTCTGTTCGAATAACTGGAAAGACAAGGCAAGGTAGCATTTAAGGCTTTTGCTCCAAAAAAGGTAGACTACAGTTGGGGGATTTTTAAAAAGTTGGTATACAGGAAAATTGATTGGGCATTCCATTTAATAAAAAATAAAAATGCTCAGCTATTCTTGTGTGCTGTCTTCCAGTCTTCAGTAATAAGTGACCTAGACAGTAGTTACTGTTCTGTGACATTTGGAAAAGTTATGGAACAGCAAAGGAAAATAAAAATAAAAAGATTAATGAAATAGATACTCTGTAAAATGTCCTTGACTTTAAAAATGTCTTTGAAAAATGTAATTTAGAAACAGTATAGTGATACTGTGGAATGCATCTCGCCACTACTTTTTTGGTGTTTTGTCTGTATCTGTAGAATGCTGTCAGTGTGTGTTTGGTGACTCGTGGAAGAATGGGAGAGCAAGGGGCCCTGAGCCACCTAGCATGGCCCTGGGAGCCAGGAAGCCCTTAATCCACACCTAAGCAAGTCCAGTCTTGCTGCAGCTCCAGTGATGGTCAACAGCTGAGCTGGCCACAGCAGGTTTGGCTCGTGGTGTGGTGCAGGGCTGGCACTGATGGCACCTGCCAACAGGCAGAAGCTGTGTGCCTGTGATAAACTGGAGGGACTGGGCAGTCTTGGGTCTGTCAGTGCTTGCCCAAAGAAATCATATTGCTTGCCCACACCTCCCTTTGCTTTTAGCTCAAGCTTTTAGCACCCTCTGCTCCTGAGGGGAAGGCATGGAGCATGGAGAGCTCCATTAGCAAATACCTGTATAGTTTTTGGTGACTTGGGTCATCTTGCTGTGTTATCCCCTCGGCTCAGGTGTTCAGTGCCATCCTCTGCTTTTGGCAGTCCAGCTTGAAGTCTGCTCCTGCTTGAAAGCACGCCCAGAGCATGGTCATTTTTCTTGTTTCTCTTTCCAAGAAATGAAAGTGCTTGGACGCCTATGGATTAAGCAGGGAGGGAAGGATGGATGTGAACTTTGAACTTTGATGTTAGCTTTCTTTTACCTTGCTGAGGTGGCAGAGGTACATGTTTTCCTTTGTTATTACACAGACACTTCATACAGTCTGAAATCAGCCACTGCCAGGAGGAACAGTTTTTCCTTCTTTCCTTAGACATTCCTTCCTACAGAAGAACCTGCTTGGTGAAGAATCTGTATGGCTAAAAATAACATTTTATTTTTTTCAGTGACATAAATCCCCCTGTCAAGCTCACCACAAGCTGCGCAGACCCTGGTACTGACAGGGAGGAGCTGTTCTTGTCTCACCGTCTAATACATCATTCATCAAAGCCTTGAGTATTGGCTAGTTTCAAGTAACTGTGCAATCTAGTTTGAGCTATTTCACCATGAAATAAAGAGGAAACAGACATCCTCTGTTTTAGCAGGTGAGGATGCATATGTGATAGGTAATGTGGTATCATTTAGGTATTTAAAACAGATCCAAAGCTGTGGAGGGAGCCCTACCATTTGCCTTTTTCCTATGTGATGTGTGAATTAAATGTGCTTTCTTATATATGTCTTCTCACATGTTCTTCTAGGGCCTGGGGGCTGCATGTTCTTTGTTAGACCAATGCATTTTGTCATAACACGATTGGTTGGTGACAGGAAGATCTGTCCTGAACAGCTGGATGCATCTAATACCACCTATTTTTCATGTGTACAATTTGCCAGTAGATAACCCCTTTAAAAATATTAGGGGTTGGAAAAGATCCTTTGGGTAAAACCACACACCTCCATATGCACAAAATCAGAGGCAGGGATTGAGTGGACATGGATTGGAGATGCAGAGTTTATGGAGTAAAAGCAGCAAGCAAAAGAAGACCTGTGGCTGGGAAGCTCTCTCAAGGTGTGTCTCTGGGGTAGATTTCCCTTCATCTCTTCCCCATCCTGCATAAATCACAGTGATTCTAAAGCACAGGTTGTTTTTTTGTTTCTGCAGACACCCCCTGCATGATGTGAGTGAAGATGCCGTGCCAGTTCTTCTTATTTGGTGTACATTTTATGTGACTATAAAAATAAAAATTTATGCTCCTTGCTGCTTACTGTCTACATTTTTTCCTCTCATGTCTGCTCTGAGCAGTCATAAAAAGGTTACTTGTGCTGTAGCAGGGATTTAAGATCAAGGATTTTATTAGCTTGCAGGAAGGCTCTTCCTTCCCATCTGCATTCAAACCAGATAATTTCTCTTCTGTTAGCAGCAGGATCAAACCCTGAAAACCAGTGGAAGAAGCTTCCTTTGACCTAAATGGTGCAAGGCCAAGATTTTAGGCTCCTGTTTTGTGTGTCAAAGACTATTACTGTCGCAGGAAGCATAAGCAGCCGTAGCTTTCCTGCATAGTAACAGAAGACTGTGCTTCTAAAAATTACTTTACAAAGTGTTTTTGCAGAGCAGCCTCCCCAGGGTTCTCCATCTATTTTCATATGGAGATTAATAACAAATTGTTTGGCTAATAAACTGCTCTTTGCTATCTCTGAAATATGACCATTTCTTTTCCTTCCCTCCCATGGACAGTTATTAGATTCCTGTCTGCCCCTGTGCTCCCACGTGGGAGGCATCACTAGTATGAGATGCACAGCAATTGTTAATGTTTCAGCTCCACAGCAAGGCTTTTAATGGGTGAAGATGTTGGTGTGTGGCTGAAGGAACTGATGCTGTGGACAGCTGTGTAGTGCTGAGGGCTGGCCTTATTCTTAGAAGTTGTAAAGAAAAGGAAGAGAGGAAAATTAAGCTCTTTGTACACTACTGTGATTTCTGCAAGAGCCCATTTCTTGTTTGCAACTACAGAGAAAATATTCCCAGGAAAAATGGGACTGAGGCTTGAACCTGTTCAACTCAGCAGTGCTGGTGTGGGATGTAGGGCTCCCGGTGGTATTTTGAAGTGCTGTGTTCAGAAATTCTGGACCAGCTGGCAGGGGATAGTCTAGCTGCTTCATTGGAAAACCGATGAGAGAAAAATAAACATGTACTGTGAGAACAGGCATAAGATCAGGAGGGATCTTTGTGATCTTCAATCTGACTGCTCCCTAGTGCAAACCAGAGGACTTCCCCTCTTCTGGTCAAGTACAGGTGACCACAATTTTGCCAAGATAGCCAGTCCAGATTTGGAAGTTTCCCATGACAGTTTATCACCCGCTGATAAAGGGACACCTACCCACGTTGTTAACACACCTACCTAACATCTGCCCTGTATTTGCATCTTTCAGCTTTTTATCTCAGTGCATCCTCCTCTGCTGGGTCACAAGGATCTCCTACGTACTTTTGGTTTTGATGTAGACAGACTGACATCAGATTTTACCTTCTTGTGCCTTAAACAGAATAATGTGGGCTCCTTCACTTGCTTATCCCAAGGGCTTTGACTCAGCCACAGCAACAGTGCTTCTTAGGGGCTTGTCCCCCATTGCCCATTCCCTCTCCTTTTATCAGCAAGAGGAGAAGCTGAGCTGCCACTCTCACATTACCCTGCTGTGGAGGTGTTTCCAGTCGTGGTGGTACCTCACAGAGTTGCCAGTTACCAGCAGCTATAGTTAGCTGCTATAGTGAGTTGGGAACATCAGACATAGCAAAATAACTTGGGGATCACAGGCATCTTCTGGTCATTAATCAGCATTCTGCCTGCATGGTGAGCACAGGAACAGGACACAGATTGCCAGTGCCTATCTGTGAGAGATTCAAAAGGGACATCACCTTGCTCCTTGCACAGTCAAGACTGACATAGTCCTTTGGGCTTTGGCATCACACTGAGAACTGACATTAGCTTATGTCAAACACTCAAACACCATGAGTTTAAGCAAGGCCACATCTGGATCAACTTTAAGAAAACAAAAAAGCCCAACTACAAATATTTGCCTGTAGCTTTGTGTTATTTTTAAATGTTATTTGTAAGTCATCTCCTTCTCAAGTCAGTAGGGACTGAACATGGAACTACAGCCAGGAACTTTGGGAATCTAAGCAACTTCTGTGTCTCCAGACTTTTAGTAGATTATTCTAGAAGTGATACTTTTGGTTTCTCTGTTTCCAGGCCTGTTTTCTTCACTTTTGGAAGCAGAATCTCACTGTTGTCTCAAGGGCTCATTAGGCTCAGTCAGGTGATTTCAGGGTTTTATAGATGCAAAACATGAAGTTTTACAACTGATTTTCAGAGAAAAATGTTAGAGCCTATTGTACTTCCTGAATGAAATTACAACAAAGAGTGAGTTTATTCTATAGCATGAATTCATTCAATTTACCCCTACAGGTATTTTTAAAAAAACCCAACAAACAAAAGCTTATGTGAATTTGTATTTTCCAGTATGTCTGCTAATTTAGGCATAAATATTTTATGGCAGGTGTGAAGGCAGTCTAAACAGACTCTTTCCAGCCATGCTGCAGAGCTAAAAATATTGTCTGCCCAGTGATTTAGAAGTAGCCTGGCTTCTGGGGTATGCTGAATCTTGAGGGGTTTTAAAGTCCATTTTATGTGTCTTCTGATCAGCAAGGAAGATTTATTTTCTCTAATGCACAAAAATAATCTGAATTGTTGAATTCTTCACGGCTTCATAGAGCCAAATGGGCACATTAGGCGTTAAAATGATACAATTACAAGTTTTGTGTGGGTGTGGTGTGTGTAAGTGTGAGCTTATGAGGCATAAATAGTTGATCTAAAGTTCTGCACAAAATTTCAAAACAGACCAGAAAAATCTTACATCTGTGGGAAGACCAGGACCAAACTGCCAGATTTTAAAATGCTCAACTTTTTTCTGTCATTCATTCAAGTAAAATTATTTCCACATGAATATGTAGGCTATAAACTATGACACCTGTGTTTCTTAGTTTCCTGTTAAAGGAAGGATTCAGTTACTAGGTAGAAGCTTAATTATTGGTCAGATCCATTCTTTTAAATACAAACGTTCATGTAAATGTTCAACAGAGCTCTTCAGAATTGTTAAAATGTATTGTATTCAGATATGTACCTAAGTGGTTCATGAATACTTGGCATAGTCAGTTTCCTTAAATGTTATGAAATCTGAGAATCATTAATCCTTTTTCCATATTCATGAAGCAGGATTTGTCTGCCTCGATGCATGTTTAATTATGTGGCAGCTTTCCCATGGATGACAGTTTCACATGATACTGCTGTTTACTTTGCTTGAATAAGGAGCAAAAATTTATTCTTGTTAAAAAAAAAAGTGAAGACTTGTATAGTTTTCTCTGTGCAATCAGAAGAATTTGCTGTGGTTCCAAATACCCTCTCCAGCAAAGTCATCTTAATAATAATTTTGCTTTAAATCCACTGTATATTCTGTATTTTTAAAGTATGGCAGCACTCCATATTGCTAAATTGTTAAAGTTTGAAAGATCACTCATTTTGACAGAATTTGATTAATTTTTATAATATCCTTGCAAAGGGGAGTAAATCCTTAGACGATCAAAATGAGAAAGGCTGGCACCAATATAGCTTTGTAATGCTGGACAAGCACAGTGCTCCTGTTGCAGTTGTCTCTAGGCCAGTCCCTTAAATTGGTCAACTTCTTTTTCAGCTTTGGTTTCAATCCTTTATTCTGATGCATTTGGGCCAAAACTACTGTCTTCTGTTTGTTTGCAGAGGAATGTTAAATTCACCCAGTAAACTGGTTATGTTTCTTCTTCTTATAAATGTTAATACTCTTTCCAGTAGCTTTGGTTTGTTATAGTGAAAAGCGGTCCCTAAGAATCAAGATAGATTAGATACCACAAAACATGTATCCATGTAAGAGAACTGATGTTCAGGACAGTAAAAGAGATCTTCAGATGACATTTAAACCAGTTAGAAGTAACCCTTTTTAGGAAAATTCTGCCAATCTTTTCTGCTTGCAAAGACCAAGACACTTTTTCAGCTTTCTCTCTCATTTTAGGCTGGGAATGGAGTGCATACTTTGGATACCAGCAGTGGGACATCTTACCAGAACAAAGCATCCATGGGACCATTGTTAATCAATGACTTCTAAGCACAGGATTGGTGCTGTTGGATTGGAAACAGGTGCTACAAGATGCCAGGTGAGGTGACTGAGAGCAGCAGCGGGATGGAGGAGACTGTGCAGAAAGACAGCAAGTCTGGAGGCCAGAGCCCTCGCTGTGGCACAATGAGAAGGGCTGTGGCAACCACTGTCACCTTTGATGGGGAAGCCACTATGGACCGGAGGAAAAAGAAGAAGAAAGAATCCCGTCCTGAGTCAATAATAGTGTATCGGTCCGAGAATGACAATAAGGTGGAAGAAGAACAGGTGGATGAAGAAGGAGGGGAGAGGAGCTCTGAGGAAGGCTCCAAGTTCCTGGGTCAGTCTATGACAGATGGTATGTAGTCCTGAGAACACTCACTTCACATAAGCTTTTTTGATGCCATCATGGTCTAAGGTCAAATGGAAGTGACTGTGGGACCAACCCTCTCCAAGACTGCAGGGAAGGAGAACTTGAGTTCATACATGAAAATGCTCTGAAACAGAAAGCATTACAGGCTGATTTGGGATGTCTCCTGCAGTTCTTTGCAAAGTTTGGTTGTTGCTACAGTCTTAATTTTAAATGTATGTGCTGTTTGGGGTTGATGTGCTGGTTGCAGTGCTATGCATGCAATAAGCCAGTGATGTCATTCTAAGCTGTGATCAAGCCACTGTCCACGCCTGAACAGCTGCCTGTTAAGTGAAAGGATGAAAGTAGATGGAGTTAGTGGCTCTACCTTCGATAGGAAACTTAACTCATTATCTAGGATTTACTCCTGCCTTCTGTTTGCATACACTCAGCATGGCTTCCTCTTGAAGGGTGATTATTTGGCAAGGTCATCATGGGGCATCTTTGAGTCACTTTCACTTTTGCTATCTGTCCTGGGTATCCTTGCAGAGAAGAAGTGTGGAAGGCAGGTCCTGTGGCTGTGAGTCAGCAGTGCAGGCTGAGAGGCCTTAAATGCTCCAGATACACCAGATTCCCCCATGATCCCAGACCCTATCCTCATTAGTTACCTGCTGCTTTCCTACTTCTGTGGAGCACTTCAAGCTGCTCAGCCTCTCTTTGAGAGTTTCTGAAGACCTTCTTCCAAGCTAGTCAGAATTAAGACCAGGAGGAAATATACTGTAGCCCCAAAGAGTAGTTTATGGCCAGTACCATTGCATGGCCAATCCTATGTGACCAATGTGTGTCACTTGAAAGTTAATGCATTCCCTTTGTAACACTAACACATATACCAGCACTGTCCAGTTTGGTGCCTCTACTGATTTCTTAAAATGCAAATGTAATTTTATGACAGTTTTTAAAGTTTTTCTAAACTTCAAAAATTATTTTGGATTGAGATACAATGCAAATGTAAAGTGAAATATTAGCTACTCAGGTATAATTCCATGTGTGGATATGCTTATTCCAAAACAAGAGTCTCAGTGGTATTTATCTAATTAATCCCAAGTGTCCATGCTGTTCAGGAATAAATCCATGAAGTAAACAGAGAAAACAGGCATACCATTTTCAATTGAGTTACTCTGTCTCATCTCATTCTCCTAGACTCTTGCAGCATTTTCCATTAATGTATTATCCCTAGTGGAGATACTGGTGTTTTTTCCCTTGTGATTTTGGAATTCCTGTATTTTTCCTCATTAGCTCTTCTTCCATTTTCTTCTGTGGTATTTTTTTTCCTATTGCATTGCTTCTTGCCTTCCATCTTTTAAAATTTGATTTTAACTGTAACTCCATATGCACTATCTAATTGTCTTTGGGGTCTTTGAGGGTTTACACAAAATACTTTGTACAGAAGATAAATCTGATGTAGATGAGTTTATCTGTGTTGTAGGTGTCTGGAACATGCCTTTAGACAGCCGATATGTCACTTTGACTGGAACAATCACCAGGGGAAAGAAGAAGGGCCAGATGGTGGACATCCACGTCACACTAACAGATAAAGAGCTGCAGGAACTGGCTAAGTCAAAGGAACCTCCTAAAGAAGATGTACCTGAGAAGAAGAAGAAATGTGATGTTGGGTTAGACAGAGGCCCCCACATCGTCCTCTGGACCATCATCTGCCTCCCCATCATTTTTATAGTGTCTTTTGTGGTTTCATTCTACTATGGAACCATTACATGGTACAACATTTTCTTGGTGTACAATGAAGAGAGGACCTTCTGGCACAAAATCACCTTTTGTCCTTTTTTGATTATCTTCTACCCAATTATAATTATGGTTGTTTCTTTCTCCCTAGGCCTGTATTCAGCTGTAGCCCAGGTAGCATGGTCCTTTGGGTACTGGTGGCGTGCTGTCAGGGATATGGAGAAAGGATTCTGTGGCTGGCTCTGCAGCAAGCTGGGCTTGGAAGATTGTTCTCCATACAGCATTGTCGAGCTGCTTGATTCTGACAATATCTCAGGTAGTCTCTCTGGCAAGAGCTCTGCACAGGGGGTTGAGACCTCAGCAGTCTGAGCCTTTGTCCTGGATGACTATTTTGGTCATATGCGAGTGTTCTCACCTAGAAAATAACACACTGGGGTTTTTTTAATATACATATATATTTAAACACAACATTAATAAAATATTGGGCTGAGAGTCCTCTTTCAATGTCACAGAAGGCAAGAATGCTGGCTTCACATGCTCTGGGTGGGGAGGTGCATGGCTTTCCAAGGATTTGTCATGTGTTGTAGCTAATTACAGCTTCTGGGAATTGTAAGAAAATCCAGGTCTGCAGGGCTCTGGCTGGCTGTGGAGTAGCAGAGATATATTATGTAAAGTTTACTTCTGTCAAGGTAGACTTTACTTTTCAGCAATAGGACACAGTAGTGTCCTATGACACAGTGAAAAGTCTCTGCTCAGGGGATGAACTTCAAGAGACAGGAACCCATTCAGAGGTGAAGGCTAAATTGCAAAATGGGTGATGTTCTGCAGTTTACTTAGAAAGGGTTCTTTCTCAGTCCTTCCAACAAAAGCAGCTAACTTATACAGGCTGACTGCTTAGACACTGTCAGAGTCCAGTGTCACAGACCACTGGAATAGTGGGAAAGGACAGCATAGCTGCCAACAAAGGCAAGTGAGTTCTACGCTGACCCAAAACAGCCCCATCACACAATGGAGGAGCAGGGCTTGCTTTGTAATGCTGTGTGGGAGGGCCTGATGGGGCTGTCACCAAGAACCCTGAAGTGGCTGCAGGTGCTCAGATAGCTTGGAACACAACTGCAGTGGATCTCTTGATATGTGCACTGCAAGGGAGGAAGGATCTACAGGAGTCATACACAGTGCAAACAGTTGCAATATAGGGAGGAAACACCTGCACTAAGGAGGTGCCTGCCCCTAAGGAAGGGGCAATCCATTTACATCTCACTGCAATGCAGGTGTGGACTTGCAGCACCTGGATTTAGGGAGCTGGAGTTGAAGGTGCTTGGGATATGAAGGACTGAAATAAGTTATTCTGGTTTTCAGGTTTCTCTTATAGAAGTGTTGTTGGACCTCCTCTTTCAGGATAGGGGAGTCCAGGAGTTCATGTCTATCTGTGCCTCAGCTCTGGAAATCTGTGTCGCCTTCCCCACGTCATCCCTCTTCCTGGTTAATTATATGGAAGAGCAATGGATCATACATCCTCCTCCCCTCATGTCTCATTTTCATAATGGGTGTCCCTCCTTTCTGGGTTTTTCATGGCATCATACTGGGTTCCCTGACCAGGGTGTGGCCACCATAGGCTGGAGAAATTTTAATTGTCTCCTTAAAAAATGACTAGCAGAAAAGTTCTTTTTTCTTGATCAACTATTGGGGTTTTGGCCTAAGAAGGAGATAGCAAAATAAAAGAGAGGTATAGCAAATCCTAATGGGGGCTGAGTAACACATCTGAAACATGGTTAATTTTCTCAGTGCTCCAGTTCAGTTGGTACTTCTGGAAAGTCTGTGAGCCCCAGGCCAGAGGAGCCCACCATTTGCATGCATGTAGGTAGGTAAGTTGTGGCATGCAGTCTGTCAGCTGCAGTCACTCCTGTCTCTGTAGCTGTCTCACTTCCCCAGTCTCCCTATTTAGGATGGTAAAAAGAAGAATTCAGAAGCTGGATTTCACAGAAACTAATGCTTTGTGTTGCATTTTAAGGTTGAGCTCAAGACTACACTGACTGTCCTGGTTAGAACATCTGGGAACTGGTGATATATAAACAAGTCCATCTGATCCTCTAGTCCTGACACTGAGAAATAAGTAGTTCCTGCTGCATCCTTGGTCCCTGGGAGGTCAAAGGAGCCTCTTAGCATTGGCTGAAGGCTTAACAGTGAATAATGCACAAGCCAAATATCAAGAGCAGTCTTTGCCCCACACTTAACTGAGAAAGCAGTGGTGCTCCCTGGGCTCAGGTAGAACCAGGCTGTGTTTGTTGTTTCCTACTATAATTTTTTACTGTTGAAATCTTTCAAAACAATTACCAACTTCCAGGAAAGAAAAAAAAAATAGACCCCAATCTGTGAGACAATGCCAGATAGTTTAGTATGATTCAAAGGAAGCTGACATATGCCTGGGACTAGTTCAAGCAGTGGAATGCCTTTCACAGGCCTGCTCCAATCAGGCAGGCTGATATGCCTCTGAATTAATGGAGGTGCTGAGGATAAGCCATGCCAGTGCTGGCAGTCTGTAGTGACCCAGTGCAGCCACTCTGCTTAATACTGCTCCACATGGAAATTGCAGGCTCCCACATGGCTGGAGCATTGGAATAAGTGATGCTTAACAAGCATTAAGGAAAAGGAAGGTCCACTGGCAAGTGTTCTCATGCTTTGCCTAAAGGGATACTGCTGGCATGAAAGGGGTGAATTGTGTATCTTGGCCCCAACATGCAGCAGACAAGTTTGGGGAAAGGATGGCTGGCAAGTGTGCATTGCTGCAGAGGGAGAAAACCCAATTCAGCTGTCACTGCCAAACAGCAGCTGTTCAAGGCTAGACGAAAGGCTGGGGTCAGTAGCACAAAGAGCCTTCAGCTTACAGAGGGCTTGAATAATAAATATGAGCTCATTACAGAATACATCCATGTGAAATGTCTGCTGAGCTGCAGGATTTGCTTTCAGGATTGTTAACAGCCCGCTGGAGTGGAGACAAAACCAAATCTGTACCTCTCACTGCTAAGTAGACACAAAGGAGCGTCAGAGGAGTCATAGTACCCTCCTTCTGCAGTGGCAGCTGTGCTTCTGGGTTTGGAGGTCACATTTTGGGCGACAGCCTGGGAAAATCCATCATGTGTTTTCTATTCTTTACACTTACCTAAGCTTGCATTGGCTCCTGCTAAATTCAAGGCATTCTGTCATTGATTTTGGTGGGGGCTATTTTAAGCTTGGAGTTAGTTCTGGTGCTTGGGGTTAGTTCTGGTGCTATTTGTAAAAGTTTAATTCAGACTTTTCTCTGAACAACTGGATAACTTTCTCTCTTGCCCACTATCCTCTGTAGCAGTTTGCTTGTTGCAAAATATATAATAATTATCAATTGTTGTAATAGAAAAAAGCACAAGTTTTTGTCTTGTTCTACCCCATTTTCAGAAACTGACAAGTAATTTCTGCTTATATGCCACTGTCAGACTGCAAGGAATTCCAGTTATTCTGATTGTTGAGTGCGTTTCTGGCTGCTCTAGTCTGGATGTTTTTTTTAAGTAAAGATACTGTTTGCTGATTGTTCATTTTAATTGCATTCCCTTTTCCCATCCTTGCTGGCCTGGGTGGAGAATAAAGATATCTGTGGCTTTACAGGAGTGTTGCTTTCATGCTTCTGTTTGACTTTGTGTTAAAATCAGTGCTGTGGGACAGACACAGTCATTCTGTGCTGATAATGGATTAGAATTCATTGTATTTGAATATCCACTTTAAAGTGTGTCTGAAATGGGTCTAAGTCCTACCCTTTGTTAAACAGTGCCTATCCAGAATTGTCATATATCTCTGGGGCCTGAGCTCTTTGTTTTTACTTCATAGCTCACATATGAAAACTTTTGATTTAATTTTGTTAATTGGGTATTTGTTTAGCTTTAGCCATAAGGATCTATAGGGAGGGACAGACTTCCATACCAAAACAGGAAGTACTTTTAACTCTACAAACATGATTTGTGTGTCTGTGACTTGGAGCTGCTTTTTACAGCTGTGCTGGCAAGATTTCTTACAACCCCTGGGTACTTCAGGCAAGTCTCTGATAAGTCAAAGGAGAATCCACCAGTACAGTTCTTCAAGGTGTGTAAATATTAAACAACCACATCTCTCCCACATAGTCTTATTACAGCCCTAACCTCTTGCTGGCACAGGGAAGACACTTATTCAAAATCTTCTTTCTTCTGAGAAGGAGAGATGGATCTTCAGAAAACCCACATGAAATTCCTAGCTGTGGACTAGCATAGCTTCAGTAAAACAGCTCTTTGAGCCAAAAAGCTACCTGCAGGTGATTCCCTCAAACTGGAAGTATAACAACTGGAAATAGCAGAAAGGTGCTTTTGGTTTGATGCCTGCTGCAAACACGGCCAAGGGAACAGAATTCCTTATGTGGCAGATATATGTTAAGGATTTCCTACCGCCAGTGAAGAACCTAATGAAGGGCATCCAGTTTCCTGGTGTGACAGGGTGAGATGGAGGCAGTGGGCCCAGAGAATTAGCTCACTAGCCTTTGCAGTTCTTACTTCTGAGGTGGAGGTAATCATTTTATAAGATAATGGTTATCAGTGAGACTTCAACTGAAGATCTTTGCATCAGGCAAATGTGTGACTGCCCCATGCATCTCACCAGGAGGAGAGAAGGTGCTAATTCTGCCTGCTAGTAAGTCCCTCAAATTCACCCTTCTAGTCCTTCCGGCCAGTGCTTTGAATCCTAATTGCAGGATCCTGCAATTCCTTGCTAAGATTATCAGCAGAGTTGCACCATGGATCCTTGTAACCATCCCCCACAGGTGCCTTTTAGAAGCTGCAACCACTAGCTATGAAAAGCTACTCCAATGTGCTCTTGCACACTGAAGCATGCAATTACACTAGAATTACAGAGAGAAGATAAGGATGCACAGCCCACAGTTCTGCCCTGTGATGGACACAATTTGGCTCAACATTTATGCAACCCCTTTTTGTCCCAGGCAGTGAATTACCTATGGGATCAGTGCCCTCCTTGCTTCTTTCCAAGCACTTGGCAATGTGGAGGCACTTGTATTAATGTGTTTTCATCCTTAGATTAGTCCATGCACATTTATTCCCTGAATGGAAAAGGGAACTCAGGAAAAAAAAAAAAAAAAAGAAGAAAGGTTGAATCATTGAATCCAATTCAGGAGGTTAATCCACTTGGAAACAAAACTTTTCAATTAATTTGGTGAATTAAAATAGACATTTTGTTTGTTTGTCTTAACTACTAAAGCATGATTTCTCTTCCAACAGGCAGCCATTTAATGATGAGGGAGGGCTTGTGGTTGTATGTTAGGTCCAAGTAAATTACCAGGGGGTTCAAAAAGCCCCCTAAGCATCCTTCCACATAACAGGTGAAGTGTGATTGCATGCAAACAAGCAGTCCAGAGAAACAAGGCTTGAGGATCTCTCATGTATCTCCCCTGGTCACCCAGTTCCATTAACTTTCAGTTCTCCTAATTTCATGTCATTACACGGTAGCTGAAGTCTGTCAGAATGCATTAAAATACAGAGAATGCCTGAGTCCGGCCAACAATGTATTTTGCCCTGTGTTAAAAAAATGTCCTTGCTTTTAGTGTGCTAAAACAAAACCTTACTCCCACAGTCCAGCAGCTAAAAATCCATTGTGGTTTGTATCATTGAAATTATATATGCTATGGATGAATTTGACCTGGAGCCTCTTAAGATACAAATCTTAGATGTGATCTCCTAGTCTTAGAGCTCCTTTTCCCAGCCATTTCTTCCAGGTTGAAACCTAGCTTCACGAGATAAAAAAGGTTAACTACTGATTTCGATAGCATGGTCTGCCTGCAAATAGGATAAATCTCCCACCTCCCAGTCAACACGTTCCCCCAGAGCATGGTTTATTACAAGTTCCTCCAGTAGTAATGTATATTATGACCAAAAAGTTTCAAGGTGCCTTTGACTATCTTCATATATATTCCAAATTCTTCCTGCTCCTACAGTGATAAGGTAAGAGAATCAATTATTTTTACTACAAAATACCAGCAAACTGGCTCATTAGGATATAACACAAATATAGCTTAATTTATTCTAGCCTGATTATCTGAATAACCTGCAGTTGTGATCTGAATGCCCCAAATATCATAAATAAACTGAATGGCTTTTATAGTCAGTGCTGGGCATGAATCCAACAGCTCCTGGGGTAGTCAGCCTGAGGAGAGTGTGCCTTTTATTCAGTCTTTCTAAAATACATTCTTTTCCTGAAGTATGGAAGTGTCAGTTTCTAATGATGTACTTAAATGTATTTGTAGCGAGATGCCCTTATAATTACAGGCAATTACTAGAATATCCTTCCATGATAACAGAGATTTTCCTTAACATTTTATCCATGTAAAAATGGCATGCAGAATTAATAAACACAAGCAATTTTAACCTTCATTAATTTATTCAAATGAGGTCCTCTGTGACCTAAGAAAGGAGCAAAAATAATTCATAGTATCTGCATGTAGTAAAGAAAAAGTGAAATATTTAATATAATGAGCAGTATAATCCCAAGGCACACGTAGTGTCATTGCTAAATGGTATCTCAGTTCTCTCCAAATATGTGTTGGTAGAGCTGCCTTCAGTGACTCACAGTGATTATAGCACTGGCTTCTCTCTAATGCGATTAAACACCGCTGGAGTGATGGACTAATATCGAAACAGGCTCCAAGGCAAAAGTTTCATGTCATGGTGGTGACTTCAGCCAGCCCTATGATTACAGCAGGATTGCTCTGAGGCTCCAGTTCTACCCTAAAACCGAGTCTGTTTTGATGGCTAAATTTGCCACTTATTTCAATAGAAAGCTATAAAAAAATTAACGTCTGGCTTGAATGTCTAGAACAAAAAACTTGCAGAAATCATTGTCATCTTGATGACTCCCAAGGAATTTCTGCATAAAATAATTGACAGGGAAAATTTGAAATTATTCTTCCTCTGCCTCTACATCTGACACTGTCACACAGCTGTTAGTGTAATGGGTTAGCATCAATTTACACAAATAGGATTAGGTTTGGTTTCTTTCTTTCAAATATAAGCTCCCTCCTTCACATTGCTGCTTTATTCCCCCAAAGCTGTACAAACTAGAAACTCACAAGAATTAAAAGATTAAAACGTGACGTCCCCTCCTCAGTCCTGCAATGTTCCATTTCGAAAGTGCAATTAAAGCAAATATTTTTCAAAAGATCCGAAATTTCATCCTTTCAGTCTGATTTCAATCTGCTTCCAGGTGCAGGCAAACACATAGAAATTTAAAATGGGATCCTCTCAGCTCAGAAAGAGCCCTGTTTGG
Organism: Sturnus vulgaris; assembly: GCF_052056855.1. NCBI lineage: Eukaryota > Metazoa > Chordata > Aves > Passeriformes > Sturnidae > Sturnus > Sturnus vulgaris. The sequence continues at coordinate 27,202,753 of NC_142249.1, read as the reverse complement.
CAGCTGAAGGCTCCTCATCCCTTCCCACAGCTGAATGGATAAGGAACAAAATCCTGTGCTGTGAGGATTAAATTAGATTATTAGCCAGCACGTGTGCTTGTATGCATGCAAATATGCACGATGCTGGTGAGGACAGGATGAAACAAAAGGGGAGGATACTAAAGGCTTATCCTTGTGCATCTGCTAAGCAAATCCCAGCGAGCTTGTCCTGAACAATCCGCTGCATGAAAACGCTTTCCAGAGCCCCTGCAAACACAGCTGGATTGCTCATGGCTGCCAGCAAAGACAGCGCACGGGCAGCGCTGTGATAAGGACTGCGAAACAAAGGGCACGTGGAGAACAAGATGGATGGGATTCTGCTTCTGCAACAACCCCATCTGAAACAGCAACAAGCACCTGGTACTTACTGCCTCTTAATAAAATACTGTCTTTACCTTTTTCTCCAAACAATATTTGATACTCTTTTGCTGGGCTGTTGCTTTTCCCAAAGCGAATATACTTGACATGATCCCTCTCTGGTCTTCTCCGGGAACCCAGCTGCTCTGGAGCTCAGTTGAGCCTAACTATTTCTATTTGTTTGAAAGAAAGTCAGACCCTACACGGCAAATAGTCCTATAAAATGTAATAAACAAATAATTCGTTGTAACAGATTTAACAACTAATCCAGAAAAGTCTGCCAGAATTGTTTCCAGTGCAGACACATGTCTGAGGCTTTTCAGTTACTTAGCAGTGGGAAATATTTCGCCTTTCGTGATACCGGACTGAGTGGCCCTTGCATCACTCACTGCCTGCAGAAATCCTTTGGCTAATCCACGGATTTAGAACTCGTGAAGCAATCCTAAACAGAAACATAGATTTTAGAAGTAGGAAGAAATTTTTAAATCTACCTCCTCAAAAGGTAAAACGTAAGAGCATATGCTTTTTGCTACTGTTATTGCCTAATTTCTGCCAGACTCGTGCAGAAATTCCTCTGCACTTCGGCAGTGTTTGCTAGGTGACGCTCCCTACGCCTGCGAACTGCAGGGCTGCCTCTGCCTGGTGTCTGGGATCACGTTGCCCTCCAGTGGCTGAACTGAAAAATGGGGATAAAAGTCCACTGCAGTACTTTTCTCTGCTTTAGAAACGCATCCGGAGAGGTCTACACATCATGAAATTGCAATGGAAATACTAAGACTTTATGCCATGTTGATTTTTAATATATGAATATAAAACTAATCCTTTCTTCCCTTCCTGTTCCTTGTAGGTATGCATTCTGGAGCAATCTTCATCCTCAGGAGTTCATGCTGCTCTTTCTCTGGCTTGCTAGGCTTATATAGTGGGCCATGAGAGAATGTTTAATGAGAAGCAAATACAGCATTTTGGTTTGTCCTTATATTTGAGAGTGTGGTCAAATCTCATTTTCACAGATTGCACAAAGCAATCTCTCAATAATACATGCCACTGCAACATATACATTCTTCTCAAAAATATTTTTGGGGTTTTTTCCTCCAGTAACATGTGATATAAATGCTGATAAACTAATATGTGGCAAAAAAGGCACAATACTTTAAAAGATACGAAAGTCTAAGAAAACTCAGTGCCCCTCTGAGCTGCCCCTTGCATCTGAGGTTTTTTTTAACATTTAGCATAATGAGGCATTTTCTGTTTTGAAAATGAAGCTCCATTCACAAACATCCGTGAGAATTCAACACTTATGGAGGTCGGACTTATCCCAAACTGAGCACAAAGAAAATGTAATTCACACAACCAGTGCTTACTGGTGAGAGACTTTAAGTGATACATAAATGAGTTTACAGGCAATCTGCTGAACAAAACCAGAGTTTAATTCTTAAAATATCATTTCATTACCATAATCATACAAATTTTCCCTTTCACTCACTCCCAGTTTTCGTAACAAATGAGGCAAGAGTCTCATGACTCCTTTAGTGCACAGCCCTAACTTTATCCCAGTATGTATTGAAATAGACTCTGATATTACCTGACAAAAAGTACCTGGTCCTGTAGTTGAATCTGTATCACATTATATAAAGAAATACTTGCTTAAGGTTGGAAAAGAAACTTTAACGTCAGAAATTCTTGTTATTTTGGAGCTGGACTTTTGCAACTTTAATGTTCTCCTCACTTCTTACAGAAAAACAAATAAATAAAGAAAATGAAATTACATTAAATAGACTCCTCCTGACAGTTACATGAGATTCAGCTGGGATGAAACCTTTAGACCCACAGCATATGCTTCTGCCTTTTGAGCTAATTAAATAATTGACAGCTGTGGAAGACTGCCCATTTACAAAGGTCATCTGCAGTCAGGCAGCAACACAATTAACATCAGCAGCAAAAAGTGATTAGAGATAAAACAGGAAATGTCAGAGCGTGCTTAAACAGTGGAGATGTTTTCAAATTGGTTGAGCCAGATGAATTCTATCCAAGGCAAATATAAAACTGGACAAAGCAAGCTTTAATGATTTCCCTTGAAAATCATGTGTGAGATCATAAATATAGCATCTTTGAAATGCAATGAGAGAGTGCAAAGATGTCAGGGAGTGGGAGGCTGTTCGTGTTTCAGATAGTGGAAAGTAGTATAGCAAATAATTAAAACTTTAGTAGGTGCTCAGAACATAATAAGTAAAAGGAAAGCTGGTGGGGGGGGGCACGGTTTAAGGACAAATGTTGTTAAATTGTTCTTCCACCTTCTTTATTTTCTTTTTTATTTTAGTAAGGTTTTGATGCTGTTTTAAATGACATTCTCCTGTGCAGACTGGGAATTGTTGTGCATTTTGGTGTATGACAAAATATCTGCAAAAGCAGGTAGAGTGATCTATCTTAAGTTGTGCCTAGTGGTTATTCCCAGGACTGGCCACCTTAGTCTCTGCAGTGTCCTTTCATGACCTGGTTGAAGACAAAATAGTTCTTATGAAATCTGGAAATGTCACCAAAATTAGGAGGATGGCAAACACCATGGCTGAGAAGATGAGAGCTAAAAAATTATAATTGAAATTTCATAAATGGATTGAAAGAGGAGAGAATCTAGGATTCAACTTACACATATGTGCCATTCAACTCATTGGAAATAAAAAACAGCAGGTGGAAGAACTACTGGATGGGCAGCAATTCTGCAGGACAGTACATGCAGGCTACAGAAGAGTGTGATTTTTAAGTGTGACTCCATGATAGTGTGGAAAAGGTAAAAACCACACGGGGGAAAATGGGCTGCAAACACCATTGGCCTGTAATATGCTTGCCCTCTCTGTGGTAATTGATAAGGCCTCTGCTGGTGTATGACAGCCAGTGGAAGGGGTATTTTTTCTCCCTGAGAAATGTATAATCACTGCATGATCTGGGGAAGGGAAAGAGGAAGCTTCAAATTCAGCAGCTGGAAGTGGGGCAGTGAGGAGGAAAAGCAGCAGTGACACCCTTGTGGGAGAGGAGCTGCAAACATGGAGCCTCTGTCTCTCAGCTCCATGCAGAAAGATTTGAAGAGCCATTTCTCCTCTGCAGTGCTATGGGATTAGGGGTTCTGGGTGTGCTGCTTTGAAGTAGTTCATCAGCTGTGATCCACTGAGCTAGAATGTGCCCTGACACACCCCGAGTCAGTATACTCTCCTCACTTGTTACCTCCCCTTCCCGTTTTTCTCTTGTGTTTTCAGACAAGGTTGGATGGTATGGTATAATCTTTCCTATTTTGCTAGTTTTCCTACTGCAGTAATGTCTTTGTTTCTGAAGAGACTCATTTCTTTGCATTGCATGAACTAAACTGAAAATGGACAGAACAGGTAGACCAACAGATAAAAACTCTTAAATCCCCCAAAGAATTTTTTAGACGTTATTTTTCAGTTTATTAAAGGCACAGCTTTTTAACGTGCCAAATGTTTTTGAGTCATGGACAGAGAACAAGCCCTGTGGACTTACAGCTGAACCTCAAAGCCAAAGACCAGTTTTGCTTTAGAGAGTGGATCTTTGAGATTTTTCCCTGCAGGTGTATTCCACAGAAGCAACTAAGCAAATACTGTGAGTTAGGCTTGCATCCCTTGGGAAGGGCCACCAGAAATCATTAAACAGAGATAATAAATACTAGTGTTAGCCTGCATCACAGTTTTGACATGTGCTTTTGAGCAGGTGTTTGGAAAGACTTCTTGGGAGAAGACAACTGTGCACCTCACAAAGCCCAATCTAGGAGGATGCTAACAGATGTGCTTCTAAGCTCTGCTTTGTTTTGGGTGCCAATTTCCCATCTACTTTGTCTTCCAGCTTGCTGCCAAGCTTGTGCTGGTGGAAATACACAGCTGATTGGTGCCACTGATTGTGTTTGCCCTGCTTTGTTTATCTGTAGAAAACTCAGTTCATAATTCCTCAGTTTGCAGTTAGCACCCAATTTTATGTATTATACCAGACAAAGAATAGGTAATGATTGCAAAGTTAAATCTATTTTTATGTAGAAAATTCTGCTTCGTGTATCCATTTCAATAAAAGTATTGGGCTAGATCCCAGCTGGCTATGGTATTCATCTTTCCACTGGGCATTTATCCAAAGTTTTACCCTGTGGGTAAAGAGGGAGAAAAGGCCAAGTCATCTTGCTACTTTTACATTTAAGCCATTTACATTTGCTCAGAGATGCCATAAGCAGCTGGGTCTCAGCTATAACTCTCTGGGAATACATTCCTTTTTGTAAAAAACCAGGGAAGCCATTTTCCCTGCTGCCTTGTAAAGGCATTAAGTTAAGCACAAAGCAGCTTCCCAAGAGTGTGCTTATTTAATACAGGCTTGCTTTTGCGGGGGTGGGGAGGGATAAACCAAAAAAGGAATGAGCAGAGCAATGAGTGACAACCTCACTGACGCTGAGGTGGGACTCGCTTTGGTGTGAATGAGATTACAGCTGATCACCCTGGATCCTGAGTCCTCTGAGACATCACACATTTATTATTTATACCCAGAGACTGACATTCTATACAAGAGAAGTGGACAATTAATTACAGACTTTTTTTGGCATGCTTTTACAAGCAAAGATCCTCAAATCTTCATCCAGGCTAACAGTCCCAGTGCCCCCAGATGGAGTTCATTAGTCAGATCTGATGATTACTGATAAGGGAGCTCTGTTGAGACTTGCAAAGAAAAAGGAAATGTGGATTAAGGTTTGTTTCAGGAATGATTAGCCAGTTTTCCTTTGAATGGTGGAAACAGCTCTGAAGAAATCTGGCGAAGGTGTGAAGTGGAAATGTTTGTGTTTATTGTTTATCTATTTTGCCAGAGAGCTAAAAGCCCCCATTTAGGCCAGACTGAGAACTAAAGCATAGGAATATCACAAAGGAAGTTTCATGGTTACAGGTGCCTTTAGTTTTACTCAGACTTTGTAAGGAAATAGGGTGCTAGTGCCTGGGCTGGGTATACAAACCTCCTGCAATCAGAGATTCCCAGTTCTGGCCCAAATTAGGTTTCCCTGAGTAATGTTTGCAATTACAGCTCTAGCTGCAACAGCTTGGACCAAAGCCTGGGATTCAGCTTTCACGTCAAATCTAGGATTCAGAGAGAAGGGGTTTATGTCACTATTCTCTTCCAGCAGTCAGGGCTGGGGTTTTACTTTCCGACCCCGGCATAAAAATAAAGCGCTCATTGGTCATGATGCCTTGCAAAATGCTTTTCTGCTGGTGTGTGAAAAGCTGTTGCTGATGAAATGGATGAGTTCTTTTTTCTCTGTTCTTCCCTCGTGTGTGTGCACAGCTCCTGTCTTGTGCCTAGAATTCAAGCTATGTTGGAAATCAGCTGGAGTGGGGTTTACCCGGTCGAGAGTCCAACGGGGGATCTTCTGGACTAAGATAACATCAGGAATAATAATAATGATAGTAAGCAGTCTGATTTCCTTGGCTGAAATCTCCTTAGACATTCAGGAAGACAATGCAAGATTTTCTCTGCCAGTAGCTGACTGGGGTTTTTTGCCTACAGGTTTCCCCTAAAATGTTTGTCACATTGCTAAGCTGTTCTGTTCCTTTGATATGCAAAGTGCTTTGAAGAGGGAATTCCTCAATTACAAGTATTCCCAAAGCATGGCAATCTAGTAAGGAGGGAAAGGGGATTTTTGTCTTCAGACACCACTCAGTACAAAGAGGAAACATTTGTGTTGGTAGGGTTGTCTTCTGGTATAAGATTTTTGAAGGGTTCATGTGAGATTTACTCTTTTGTAATTATACTAGTATCACCACTTCGAGATCTGTTTTAAGAATAATTACAGATAATATGTGGGTTTTGAGATATACCTAGAAGTGAACGACATTGATAATGATATCCTCAAAGGATACAGGGAACAAGAAGTACTCAATACATGTGATGAAATATTTGCTATTCTCATGCATCTCTAATGGTTTAATAGCCAATGGGCACCAAGATACACCTTATATAGCATCTATTTTACTAGGACTTCTTAAAATCAGTGGGTTCCAGTTTGATCAAACACCCTGGATGTAGTGTTCAGAAATTCTCTGCTGTTAATGGTGGGAAAAACCTAGTGTTGTGCCAGTGTTTAATGAAACAGTCCTGATCCACTGGTGATTCACAGGCAGAATGCAACTTTTGGGATGCTTCAGTTGAAATCCCTGTCCTAGTGACGAAGGGGAATGGCTGCTTGCCAGCGGGCTGTGTCTCTGTGACTCTGGGGTACCATGAAGAGGAGGCTGGAGAGCCTTGGAGGAAGCCCCTCTGGGGTGATGTGCTGAGTTCGGCCAGGATGGAGTTAATTTTCTTCACAACAGTTGCTGTGGGGATGTGTTTTAAGTTTGTACTGAACATGGGGCTGATAATACAGAGGTATTTTTGTTATTGCTGAGCGGGGCTTAGAGAGCCAAGGCCTTTTCTGCTTTTTGTATGGCCACGTTGGCAAGAGAGTTGGGGGTGACACAGTGGGGACAGGTGACCCCAGCTGACCAAAGGGATACTCCAGACCATATAACATCATAGTATATAAAGGGAGGAGGAAGGGGGGATGTTTGGAGTGATGGAATTTGTCTTCCCAAGTCACCACTACACATTATGGGGCCCTTCTTTCCCCGAGATGGCTGAACACCTGCTTGTCCTGGGGAAGCGGTGAATTAATGCCTTGGTTTGCTTCGCCTGTGTGCATGACTCTTGCTTTTCTTATTAAACTGTCGTTATCTCAACCCGCGAGTTTTCCAGCTTTAACCTTTCCGATTGTCTCCGCAGTGCTGCTGGTGGGGGATCAGTGATGGGCTGTGCGGGGCTGGGCTGACAGCCGCGGTTACATCACGATGGGGGAACCGGGAGGTGCTCTAGCACAGGACAGGACAGAAGAGCCTCTGACACCTGCCCTGCCACCGCCTCTCCCCAGGGACCCCAGCCCACCCACCTCGGGCTGTGCTTGGCTACGCCCTGCTCGACCTATGGCCAAAATAACAGCTGCGCCTGCGAGATGTGGTACTCTGAGGGAGGGCTGGGGGGAACCCTGAGGAGAAAGATGCGGGGGACACCCGACGTCTGTCTCCCTTCCCGGCCGTACCCAGCTCAGCTTCGCCCCCAGCCTGTCCCGATCCAGCCCCGGCCCAGCCGGGAGAGCGGCAGTGTCGGGAGCGGGACCGGACCGGGACCGGCCCCGCCCGAGCCCCCACCCGCCGCTAGGCGGCGCTGCCCCCGCCGCGGAACGCCAGGCGCCGCCGCCGTGTTCCCGGGGGGACGCGGGGCGGGAGGCGCGCGGCGGCGGCCGGAGCGCTGAGTGCGGCGCACCGCGTCCCGGCAGCAGCGCGATGGCGCCCAGCGGCAAGGTGAGGACGGCAGGCGAGGGGTCCCGCCGGCTCCGGGCACCCACATGCACCCATCCCCGGCACCGGGTAACTCCTCCCCGTGCTGGCCGCCGAGCCACTGCCGGTGCAAAGCTGTCCGGCTCAGCAGCGATTGCCATTGCTCTTGCTAGAATAACAGTAGAACTGGTTTTGCTCTGTTGAAAATGCAGTTTGTATATGTGGTGCGTTTAAGGAATCTTGTTGGTGAAAGCTGTGTTAGGTCTCTTCTGATACAGGGCAGTCTCATATTTGTTATCTGTGCTGCCGTAGCCATCTCTCGCTTTGCTTTATTATGGCTACTTCAGCACCGAGAGGTCAGAGATAAAGGCAGGCTGCTTCCATATGGCCCTTAACAGTGCCTGAGCAGAGCAGGTTAATTCAGCTGTTGTGTGGCAGTGCTGTCCTGCGGTTACACGTGCGGAGCTTGGGGAAAATGTCGCTTAGGGCCCCGCACCCGACAGCAGCAGCAGCTCTGCGTGCCCAGGTGAGATGCCCACAGGTTAATAACAGCTGAAGAGAGACACAGAGGAGCCAGAAGAGCTGTCCTCTTCCTGAAGGAGGATTCCACATCCCTGAACGGGCACCCAGCTAGGGTTTGCTGCTTTCCAGAAGAGCATGTTGGTACTTGACACTTGATCGTGTGTTTCATAAGCAAAACAGCAGCTCTTCACTCTTGCGCTTCTTTGGCTTCTCTGTTGTCATCCTGCCATATGTGAAGAGAATTTTACACCTTTTGGACAACCGGATGGATTTGACTGCCAGCCATTGTTGTTTTTAGGGTGCACAGTGCCAGGCCAAGAAGGGTTTGCAGTTGCTGATGCAGCCTCAGTAACTGCCTCTGTTCCACTCTAAGCTTCTGCAGACCTGGCTACTCATTCCCACTCATTCCCACCTTCCAGGCAAGCTACTGGTGAAGGCAGAGTGAGGAGTTGAGTGCTGAGACTGAATATAACCTGCTGGACAACTTGTGGAGCTCTGCTGCTCAGCTTCTTCCCTCCCTGCAGGATGCAGGGAATTAAACCAGTGCTTGTTAAAATGACAGGGGAGGTGCACAATTTATTCTGGGAAAAGGACGGTAAGAAAATAGCTAGAGAACTGCTAAAGCAGAGCATTAGACTGCTAACTTGAGCAAGTTATACTTGACTTGGTCTTAAGACTTGTGTATTTGGGTGACAAAAAGGATCAGGTTCTTTGCTTTGCAAAAGCAGGCTCTGCATCTTGTGTCACTTGACAGATTTAGGATTATTGCCCACATCCTTTTGTCAGTTTCATTTCTTCTGAAATTGGATCTATTTTAAAACAATAGCTGGCTCCAGCCTAGGTGGTACCTCACTTTCCTGTGTTCTGGCAAGCAATTTTTTCAGGCAGTGCAATTTAATCTACTGGCAGCCTGTCAAGCAAGGTTTTGATGTACGTTTAGGGAACTTTGGTTTAATCCATGAGAATAAATTTGAGCTGGCCTTGGACATGTAGGGCCTCATTTGCTGAATTCCTCTTGCAACTACGTTCATCTGGATGATTAATCAAGATAAGGGGAGTCTGTGAAAAATTTTAGAGGAACTTAAGAGTCAAACAAAAAATTGCTACTATTTTATTTAATTCTACTGTACAAATCAATTCAATGGCAGACTTGGGCAGTGTTTTGTATAGATCAGTTAAAGAGGTGATCAGAAATGCAAAAACATAGACTAACTTGAGGGATTTAAGGCCCTAAATTGAAATTGTAATTCATCTTTGCAATTGTCAACTGAAATACCTGTTTAATTTCCTAGTGCAGAAAAGCCCTTCAATGCCTTATACATTCATGGGGTTGTATAGAAATTGCATGCTCTTTACAGGTTATTGTGTAACATAGGATTTGTTTATATTTTCCACTGAAATGTCTGGAACATGGTACAGGATTAAATTATTTTCTTTTCAGTGCAGTTATACCAGTTATGTCTTCCACCATTGTCTCTTATTAACAGTTACTGTAAAAGAAACCACTTGTAATGTAGTTTGATTTTTAGGTTTTGTATGTATCCTTTTAACCTTTTAAGTAATTATGCTTGTGTTTTATTTTTTATTTTTACTCATTCTTTCCAGGTGGCAGTAGTTCTGTGCCTGGATGTGGGCCTTACAATGAGCAGTTCTTCCCCTGGTGAAGAGTCTTCACTTGACCAAGCCAAGAAGATTATGACAAAGTTTGTGCAGCGACAGGTGTGTGTGACTTCATAAGTGTTAAAAGGGGAGAGGAAACAATAAAATCTGTGAAACATTTGCCTCATTTACTAATAATTGAAATAAATGAGGAATGAGTGAGAATTAGTCTCTGTTTATGCAGGAGTGACAGTGCTCTTTGTTTCAGCTGTATTTTTTGTGCATGAGATGTGATAGTTGGGTTGGTCACCCCTTTTCTTCGCGGCAATATAAAATTTTAGGGAAAAGAAGTACTTTTTCTCTAAAATATTTCAACATTTAATAATTACCACACAGAAAACTAATTCTGAGGACTGAATCAGCCAATTTTATTTGGTTTATCCCAGACAGCCTCTTGTCAATTTGTTACTTTAATTATACCTAAATTTGTGAACTGACTATAAGATTACATTTTGTGAGGATAGCACTGAATAAATAAAAAACAGTAAATCCATTGTAATTGATGTTTCAAAATGAGTTCAGCTCGCTGTAATCTGCCTAACATAGTTGTATGAATCTACCTGTGTTTTTATATCTTTTTTGTGTTCTCTGTATCTGCAGGTTTTTGCTGAGAGTAAAGATGAAGTCGCTGTAGTTTTGTTTGGCACTAATGACACTAACAATGGCCTTGCCAGTGAGGATCAATACCAAAACATTACTGTACATAGGTCACTACAGCTGCCAGATTTTGATCTGCTGGAAGACATTCAAGATGCGATTAAAGCAGGCTCTGAACAAGCAGACTGTATCCTTTTGCTGCGGAGCACTCCTTGAACTGATTCAGCTACGTAGGAGACAGGAAGTCAGTTGTGAAATTGGGCTCAGCATCCCAAGTTTTAACTACTATCAGAGTTGAGCTAATTTGTGGTTGTAAGTTTGTCCAAAAGCAGATTTAGCTGCTTTTTGACGTTCTTTTAGCCTAGCAGATGTATCCTTGGCCTTAAGGAATCGTTGCTTTTATGAAGTGTTCTGTTAATTAAACAGAACAAAGATAGTAATATAATTTTAGGCCTCAAATAAGGCATGTATTTTTAAAAGTAGCATTACAGAGCTTGGTTTATGCTTTTTAATAAAAATGTTGTTTATGAAATAAGTCATCAGAAGTACCAGAAACCAGACTGTTGTGGTTTAAGCCCAGCTGGCAACTCAGCCCCACACAGCTACTTGCTCATTCTCCCACCAGTTGGATGAGGGGAGAACTGAAAGGGTAAAAGGGAGAAAACTCATGGGTTGAGATAAAGACTGGTTAATAAGAAAGTTAAAGGCTGTACACACAAGCAGAGCAAAACAAGGAATTATTCACTGCTTCCCATGGGCAAGCAGGTGTTCAGCTATCTCCAGGAGAGCAGGGCTCCATCAGACTTTTAACAGTTACCTGGGAAGACCAACACTAGAACTCTGAATAGCCCCCCTTTCTCCTTATTTCTGCCAGCTTTACATGTTGAGTGTGATGCCAGGTGGTGTGGGATATCTCACTGGTCAGTTGGGACCAGCTGTCCCCACTGTATCTCCTCCCAGCTTCTTGTGCTCCCCCAGCCTCCTCACTGGCAGGGTGGTACAAGAACCAGAAAAGACCTTGGCTCTATGCAAGCACTGCTTACCAACAGCTACAGCATCTCTGTATTATCATCCCTGTTTCCAGCACAATTTCAAGACACAGCCCCGTGCCAGCTACTGTGAAGAAAACTATCTCTACCCAAAAGAAAGCAGAATAGAGGTTTATCAGATTAATTTATTTATAATGTATTTCTGACATTGCCAAATACCACTTCCTGCTTTGAATGCCATTCATGTTTGAATGTGTTCTGCTCTTGCTTACATATAAGGTGAAGAGTTTTAAAGAGTCATCTATATAGTGTTCCTTCATGTGTTTCATTTGCATACAATTGAGTTTCCTGTGTTGTCTCTCTCTGGCCATAAAATGATTGCTGTGAGCTCTATCCAGGCAGTCAGAGATGTTTCAGAGAAATGTTCAGCAATTCAGCTGGCTCACACATTCCCAATGGGAGCTGTGATGAGGAAAAAATGAAGAGATTGTCAGGTGCAGGTGCTTCGAAGAAAACTTGCATGAGAAAATGATATATATTGAAATTTTGTTGATAGATTCAGAGTAACATTCTAAAGGTTAGATTGTCTCTTCATTGGACTTGAGCCTCTCATTGACAGTTGAGAGGCTGGGATCTGAAATAACCTTTTCAGTGTTCCACTGGGTAAGTGGGGCAGTGACAAGACAATCACAAACAAGTTATATAGGAACCTCTTGCACATTAGTTATTTGAAAAGTATTTATCTCAAAAGAGTATTTCTTAACTAAAATGCATGTTTGTCAGTCTTTGAGAGGGATTGAAAATGTAAAATGATTTTGTAGCAAAAACGCTTTCCTTACTTGATTCATATTCTGAGATTTTTCTTAATTTTGCTTAGTTTTGGATGCTATTATTGTGTGTATGGACTTGCTTCAGAAGCAAACAATGTGAGTATGTAACCTGAAGTCTTATATAGAAGTCTGACTTTGCACTGATGTTTTCTTGTCAGTCTGATATTTCCAGTATGTATAAACATGGGAAGTGCTTTCTTAAAAAGAAAAATAAAAGATAAACAGCACAATATAGAAATCTGCCTGCAAAAAATCCTCGTGAGACATCTGACTTTTCCAGACAATTGGAGAACTTTCTGAGGCAACTGGCAACTCTGTAGAAGAGCCATGAGGGTATTAATGCCATTATAGAAGGCACAAAGCCTTCCCTTTCTGTCACATTCCTTGTGTTCTGCTTTCAAAAAGTGTTAATCTGGATGTAAAGATGCTTAGAAAATGGCTACTGAATTTAAATGTGATGGCACATTTTAGAAAGAAAAAAATAAAACTAGAAAGGCGAATTTGTTCAGCCTTGAAATTTAAAGACTGTTGGAGATGAAGGGGCTGTTTGTAAATATGCAAATGTTTATATACATATGCAAATATACAGTGGCTGTATGTAAATAGGCTGTGGGAAATAAAGGTGCAGTAGGAAAGAACACTCTTCGAGAAGAAATGTTGACATCAGTGTTACAAAGTTGTCAGTGAATGTACTTCGGCTGACAAGGTGTTTCTAACACTCTATGAACTAGTGGTGAAGGGAAAGGAGGGTAACTGCACTCCCAAACCAGAGCTTGAACATGTTTCTAAAAAGGTTATATGATCTAATTGTGAGTGCAGAAGACTAGACTTAGTGATGCAATTTGTATTTTTATGAATAAAGTCTAATCGGTGTGGAAAGCTGTATCCATTTAATGGTTCAAACTGAATTGTGAATGGAAATTACTGTATTTATGGCATTATAATCTTGAATAGTTATGGAGCAATGGGTTTTGTTGTACACCAACCCCTTTGATATGGCGTTTGCCTTCATTTGAGAAAATACTACAGGGTAAAAACTGAAGAAAATCACTCTTGTGTTTGATTATCCAGATCAAAACTGTACCAATTCAACTGAATTTTGTTCTGTCACTGGCCAGCCTTCCTGATCTGTACTGTTACTACTTCCTGGTATATTAACTGTATTAAGTCTTGAAAGTCCATCTTCTCCAATGAATCTACTGAATTAGATTACTAAAATGGAACCCCCACCAGCAACAGTAATTTAAAATATATTTTCACAAGAACAGACTTAGAGCTGCAAAGGAAATAATCGGTGTAATCCATAAACAGCCTAACGTATTTTATTAGCATTTATACACATTGGTGAAAATTAGCAGAATTGCATTCATTTAGGTGTAGTTAATGATTTATACAGTCACAGGACTAGAGTCCTCAATTTTAGGGTAGGAGGGAGAAAGGAGAATCATATAAATGCTGAGAATAAATAATATAACCTATGATAGAACAACTTGTAACATGTAGGTTTATTCGCTTTCTTTCATTTTGCAAGTACATTTCTTGGGTAAAAGTAATTACAACTATAATACTTTTGTTACTATTTTGTGAGGAAATAAGAATGGCCTTATAATATTTTCAATATATGTAAATGTTTTTCTCTGTTTTAAGAGGAAAGAAATATGAGAAGAAACACATTGAACTGTTTACAGACCTTAGTAGTCCTGTCAGTGAGGATCAGCTGGGAATTATCATTGCTAATTTGAAAAAAACAGGAATTTCACTTCAGTTTTTGTAAGTATGAAAATGGCTGTTATGTACTATGCGTTTTTTAAAGGAAAATTATTCTTTCTTAATATTTATCTTGAAATAGCTGGTGATCTGCTGGTGTATGGTTTCTTTAGAGGTGTGCCAGTAAGTAATCTAATTTTTGTAAGTACTTCTATTGGTTATATGTACTTTGATTTCCAGTTATAAGCCAAGGCCCCTTGGTTAAGTAATGTGCAAATAAATGTTAAGATGATGGCTTCTTCTCCACTTAAGCTTATAGCTTAGAGCCAAAGTCTAAAATGGGAGATTAAAAAAAATACAAGCAGAGAATTGGGTAACAATAAGCCAAAAATAGCCTCAGAAACAGTGGTTTGTCACAGCAACAGCCTAGATCCTTTTAGGTAAGGGCATTACAGGAAGAAATAATGAGCTAGTGTTGCAGATATTAATAGCTTGATTCTGGTGTCGAATAGAGGAGCAGATCTGAAGAGAAGGGTTATATTCACAATGATGGGCTTGGAAAATGGAAACGATGTCTTACGTGTTAGAACAGCAATCCCTTGATTGTCATGCTGTAGATAAGGCATTGATCCAAATAATCAGTGGTAGTGTTAAGGCTGTTGCATGTGATGGCAACTGGAAGCTGTGAGCCTTCCAGAGGAGTTTATTTAAAAGCAAAACTTTATGTGGCTGTTTATAATAAATACTTTCACAGGAGAAAGTGAAAGCCTTAGTTTAACTTCTGACCATGTACTTTTGCCTAGATCCAGCGTTCTGTAAGGAACAATGTTGTGAACTTAATAATGAATTCGTTTATGCCATTTGCCCACCCATCTGGAAGATAAAAGAGGGGTTAGGAAAATGTGACAAAGTCATGGTCTGATCCTCCACAAAAGAATCTTTGCCTTTGCTTAGAGGGGGGGGCTGGGTGCAAAAATGTCAGGTTCTGTCTACACAGCAAAAGTAGTTATGCTTCCAATGTGACATGCCCCTCCTGGCTTATTTGAGCTGTTGTTGGGTGGTGGAGGCAGTAGAGGTGCAATACCATGCATCTGAGTACCTCTGCCAGTCAGAGTCCATCTTTTGAAGCCCTGGTATTCAGCTGCTGCTCCCTTGTCTATGAAGCACAAAAGAAATGTGGCTGTTACAGTGTTGGCTGCAGGTTGGCACCCTGTCTCCCAGCTGCAAGAGCAAAGAATTATTTGTTTTACTTGTAGAAGTGTAAAATTCTTGTTTAAAAATAATTTCTTTCTAAACCATTTCTTATAACCTATGCTTTTATCTCTTATGCCTATTCATAGCCTAGGTTGTAACTTGCAGCAGATAGTTGGTTTTCCTCCCTGTTTCCAGGTGCCAAGCACATGCTGAGCACTGTGTAGTGTTGGGTATTACGTACTTCTCATCACAGTAGTCTCTGGGCATTGTATAGTGAATGTAGCCTAACTTTTACCTATCAGAGGTTTGAAGCTTTTTGATGTTGCCATATCTGCTTAAAATACAGTTTCTATATTTTGTCAGTTGAATCTGCTTCCTAAAAAGATACCAAACACTTTGCTGAAGCTTGATCTTTAATTTTGCTGTATGTGACACTGTTGTGCATAATGTTAACTCTGCTTATTATGTGTTGCTTCGTGAATAACTTTAGTGAGGACTAATGAGGTGAAAGTAGGGTAGAGATGTGTAGGCTGCTTTTGACAAAACATAATACAATGCTAAAGTTATTTCATTTTGTAGAAATGTGGTAAAAGGTATCATGTGGTTCATTCAGAATTGCATCAGATGAAAGTCCTGAAAAATCTGCAGGTGTTTTCAGGGGCACAGGGTTGAGGATCTTACACATCTTTGTCTACTGTGTTTGTTATACTTAGTTAACACTCTCCTGTATTTTGAAGAGGAGCAAAATCATTTTATCTATAACCCCTGGGTAAATTTTAAAGTCTGATTCATGAAGTGCAGGAAAAATGTATCATCTTCAGTCAGAAATTCACCCAGTGCTGTAAGCTATTAAAATCTCAGAGTAACATTTGTTCCAGAAATGCCTATTAGCTCCACTGCAGAGAATGTCTGCTTGATGGCATTTGGAGCTGATACAGAGTCACAGGCCTGGAATGGCCTTTAACAAGTCATGTAGAGCAGTCCTCTACTTCAGACTGGGTCAGGTGTATGTCTGTCAGTGCTGAGCAGTGTTTGGCTAACCTTCCGATGAAGATTTGCAGTGATGGAGACTCTTCTCTCTCCTCAGGCAGTTGGTTTTAGAGATTATGGTTTGAAATGCCTTTATCAGGTTTTTGACTATCTGACCTGACTTCATGATGTGATTGGAGTGCAGGCTGAATAAAAAGAACTGATTGTTTCCTTCCTCTCTGCAACGGCTTTTTATATTTAAGACTGTCTTGCCCTGTAAGTCCCTTCTCTGTGGGCTTTATTTTGTTCAATCTTTTTTAATGGATCTTGTTTTCTAATCAGCATTGACTTTACTGTCTAATCTGTTCCTGTACTTGGATGTCTTTATTGATGCATGGTACCCAGACTGGTGCATCACTCTGGTCAAGATGTTACCAATGCCAAGTAGACTTGAAATACTGCTTAATTTGTTTTGCAAGTCCTCTGGCTCTTCATACATCTGTCTGCAGCTTAATATAAATTGTTGATCCTGAGAACATTTTTATTTTGTTTGATTGGTTATTTTAATAAAGAAGAAAGTCAAACTAACTGCTGCTTCTTTTGTTCTTAGTCTGCCATTTCCAGTGAGGGTTGATGATGAAAGTGGAGATACAAAAGCCAGTGTACATGCTCATATGCACAGCAACACTTTTCCAAAAAAGGATTTAACTGAACAACAAAAGCAAGGTATTGATGTGGTGAGGAAACTCATGTATACTTTGGATGAAGAAGGAGGTCTGGAAGAAATTTATACTTTCAGGTAAATTTGGCTAATCCTGGTTATTGTACTTTAGATATACTTTCTGATTTCTTCTCCGAAAGATGAGTAAGTTGTGTCACAATTTCATTGAAGTCAATGAATTTTATGACTTCTTGTACCCTCAGTCCCTTTCATGCAGCTTCTTCAGTGGCTTTAGAATAAGTAGAAAAGCCTAGAGATTTGAGGGAAAATTAATTTTCTGTGTCTGTATTTTTAAAAAAAAAATTAGTTTTCTTCCATCTTCCGTGTTGGAGGATTTTTGAGGGAACATTTCTGTTAATGACATCTCAAAAACATGGTTTAGAAAGAGATGGAATTTGTGGCATAGTGCAGCTCGAACATCTGCATTTAATGGTAGCCTTTGTTCCTTGGTTGCAGACTACTTTGAGCTCACTAGTTTGATACACTCCCACGAATTCTTTGAGTAAATGTTGTTTGTTGAATCCTCTTTAATCACAGTCTACTGTAACAAACAATATACTTTTGTATTTTTAATTTTTCTTGCATTAGGAATGCAAGAACTGAAAGATCATTTCTCACTTCTTGTTTCCCCAATGAAAAAATAAAAGTTTATGTGTGTCTCTGAAAAAGTGTAGTTAATGATATATCCAAGAGTTTTCTACGTAGGTGTTGTCTAGTTGGGAAACAGGCAAAATGCATTTACATGCCTTATAGTCTGATGTTACTGTCTCAGTAGTTCTCTTCTACAATTATGAAAAATGATCTTTCAGACAATGTGGTTTTCAGGAAGCTTAGCGGACCATGTAATGTCAGTATCAAAGGTCATTTTTAGATGAGGGTCATCCCTGTAGGTTTGTATGCTGTAATCCATCAGTTTATTTGTGGGATTTCCTTCCCTCCCTCAGCTCAGCTGGTCAGCTTCACACTTCAGCAGCCAGAGAAGCTGCTCCTTGAGCATTACTATGCTATAGTGAAGAGACATGTGTCACTGTGTCTTGTGTTCTGTACTAGTCAACAGGCAGTCTGAGTCTCTAGAAAAAAGCAGGCTTTGTCACTCCTTCAAAGACTGCACAGAAAAGCAGAATCTTTCCTGGCCCGTTTATCCTTTAGGATAATCCATATGCATGAATCTACCATGTGGCTTGGCCTCTTTATACTTTTTTTATCACAGACTCTTGCTACTCTACAAGCTGTCTTTGTGCCATACTTTCAGGGGAAATCCAAAGTCTCTGGATAAATAGGCATTTGGCTAGTAGATTAAAGCTTCAGTTGGAAAAGTTGTTTAAGAATATGTGATGTTTTAGATGCAATTAAGTTACTTATCAAGTTTTAAGAAGTCAGCTTTGCAAATCTGTCATGATAATTGGCCAATGCAGATGCACTCTCATTTTCCTAGATTCATTATTCCTGCTGGTAAAAATATTTCAACTCTTGTGAAAATAAATTAGCCATGCCAGGAAAGTGAGTGAAGAGATTTTGTTGTGGTTTTTTTAAGCTACTGTACTTGGCCTATTAGACAGGAGGTACTTCTGCTGCCTCTGGGTTTTGGGGGAAGGGATTGCAGAGCAGAGAGAAAGGTTGTGTTCATAAATTCCAGCTGAAATGTACATTTGCAAGGGTTTTATTGACTGGGTCACCTTTGATAACAGGCAGCATTTTTCTTCTACAAATATAAGAAATTAAAGGATAGAGATAATAAATTGAGCTTAAATTACATTTTTAGGCATTTGGCACTTATGTATTTGATTTTTGTACTCATCCCTGAATGTATGTGTTGTAGTACTCCTAACTATGTAGTACCATGTTCTTTTTTACAATCCTGTATTGATGTCTTTGTTGCTAGAAAGAAAATTTCCCTTCCTTTCCCTAAGAAAAAAAAAAAAACCTAAAAAGGAAATCCAATGTTTATCTTATAATAAAAATCCTAGTGCATTTTTGCCTTTAATTGTGCTTTTAGAATTTAAAAATGCCAGCACTGCTCATACTAGGAAACCTGAAAAGTAGAATGCCAAGTTGAATTCTCTACTGATCTTTTTAGGAGTCGATCTTGATTTCTGCCAGACAAATGCTTTAATCAAGAGAATGGTGGATTCATAATGTTTTATCGTAATGTGAAAAAGAGGAGTTCAGCTTTCTTTTATCTTTGCTTTATCATGCAATGAAAGAAAAAAAATTGAGAGCTTTCTCTGAGTTGGAATTTTACAGCCAAATAGCCAATATATTTTGTATTACCTGAAAGCTGTTCTGGGGGGCAAGCCTATTTGAATTCACAATGATATATTATAACTTACTGTGAATTGTTAATTTTGGATTCCATTGCTAAAAGTTGTGCAATTAACGCTTTTTAGTATAAACTCATTACAGTTCCTTTTTTTTGTGTTTTTTTGAACTTGTATATCTGCTGTTTAGGCTAGAAATAGTTGAAGTAACTTCTTTCACTCTGACAGAATGCCCTTAAATTAATGAGTTCACTAGTACTGTATAAAGTGTCAAAAGTTAATTTCTACATAAACAAAATCCTGTTAATTGAAACTGGATTCTTTATTTCTCCAAATTCACCATAAAAAGCATTTTACCACTTAGAGAGCTTTTTCTAATTTGTGTTGTTCAGCTTGCTACATGCCCTAATTGGGTGAGCACAGATAAATGGAAAACGCTTAAGAAGCAATTGTGTAGTTTTATCACTGGACCTAACACAGCGCCTTTAAGTCCTAATGTCACAGCACCATAAAGGCTCAAGATAGGGATAATCTACTGTTCCACCTCTTTTTTTCATTCTCTTTTCTGACAATGGATTATGGTAAGATTATTGATAGAGTTTATTTGCTTTATTTAATCTAAGCTGAAACAGTTTGGACTCCTGCATTTCGTTAAGGAGAGTATGTTGTCTATAATACTTTATTACAGTTCACTAAAGTTCTGTCTTTGTTTTCCTGATTCCTTCATTTAGAGAGAGCCTGGAACGTCTTTCAATGTTTAAGAAAATGGAAAGAAAACCTGTTCCTTGGCCCTGCCAGCTCACTATTGGTCCTAATTTGTCTATAAGGATTGTGGCCTACAAATCAGTAAGTGTATAAAATCATACCTTTTAGTGTAACTTGGCAGCAAGTTAGGTGCAACTTCATGTTTTTTTCCCTTAAAGCTAAGAAAATAAAGATAAAACAACGTCCAAATAATTGCGATAGAGATTTTTATTTGGTTAGAAGCCAGTACATCCAAAATTGTGGTTCCCACAGAAACTTTGACTTCACCATACATGTTAAATAACTAAGATTCATAAGGTACAGAAATTGGAGTAATTGCTGTCTACTCTGGCACTTAATGGTATTGAAGTTGATGACGCTGATTAAGAATGCTATGATTGAAGATTTACATACAGCATCAGTGATATGTGAGACTTTATATGTATTTCTTAAGCACTAGGCATGAGAGGAATTTTGGACATGTGTGCATAAAATGGTGGGTGTAAATGTTTTACCAGCCATTGTTTCAAATCACATCTGTTGTTATTTCAGACTTGGAATAAAAGGTATGTTTTTTCAGCTTGTTCGTACTGTTTGGCAGAGCTTGGGCCCAGTCTGTTTCTTACAGTTTATATCGTTCCTTTAATCAGTGCTAGGAAAAAGTGTAGTTAAAGGCAGAAAACATGTAAATTTCTAGTTATAGACTAGTTAATAGGTAACTGTGTAGTGTGGCAGTATTGATGGATCTGGTGAGATGGAGATTAATTGGTTTGTTATTTCAACACAAGACTGAGTCTGATGTTAGGAAGATGAAGTATATCTGAATACTGAAAGCAGTGTATACTAGCCTTGAAAAAATTCAACTTTCTATTTATAGTTATTAATAGTTCTTTTATTAGGCTAGTGTGCCAGACCAGTGCAAATAGACAGAAAGTCCCCTCCCAAACATGTTTACACACAAAATAAAGTAAGTTTGGGAGAATAAGCAACATGAACTGAGTGACTGACCTGGTCATACAGCAGTCATACTGACCTAATCTATTCTGTCTTTACTGTTGTCTGCTCAGCTCTACATTTTTCTTCTCATGTACTAACTATACCATCAATTTCACTTAAGCAGAGAGAAAGAAAAGCAGTTTTATTTCCCTGTAGTTGGGAAACATTCACTCATTGTAAATACTTACTCCTTTCCCTCCCAAGTCCCATAATGCAACTGGGATCTTTTTGCCTTTTGGGGGAGTTGTAGTAATATAAGGTATTTTTATCCTGTAGTGTAATAAACCAGATGGAAAACTTGGCCAAGCAAGCTGAGTGAACATTGAGTCTTACCGTATCTTGAACATATTTCTTAATGCTTTGTCAAAAGTATTTCTACAGTTGGAGGTAGTAAATTGCATAGCAAGCAAGTTACATGGTATCCTGTGACTTAGACAAATGGCTTAACCTACAGGTTTAATGAATAACCAGGACAAGTATGCTGTCAATATGCTACAGTGCACGTGTTAGGTCTCATACAGATGAAGCAGTACTGAAAGCACTGTGGTGGCAGCCAGAGATGCATTATTTGACAGTCTTTATCAGTTCTTTATTGGCAAAACAATGCAGCACTAAGGCTAAGGATTTTTTGTGTGTTCTGGAAAGTACTCTGGATCCCACTGAAATGTTAACCATTCATTTTCTTTGAATTCTGATACCAAGGTCACAGAAGAGAAGGTGAAGAAACTTTGGGCAATTGTGGATGCTAAAACCCTCAGAAAAGAGGATGTGCAAAAAGAAACTGTTTACTGCTTGAATGATGATGATGAGACAGAGGTTCAGAAAGATGATACTATTCAAGGTACAGCATCTTTATGTGCACCCTGAAGACAAAGGGAAGATAATGGCTTGGACTCTTAGGTCAGCTAAGAGTCTCTTACTTTTTTACCTTGAAGCCTAACTGTGATCTTAGGATGTAAGGTCTGTAGGCTTGTGGAGCACAGAGACTGTTACATGAGACTCTTTGTTTTCACGTATTTAAAAAAAATCTTACTTTGTCAGTAGTAGTATAATAATAGGACTAACAACAACAATAGTAATGACAACAACAGATGGAACTTGGAAGGCACTACAGCTTTCAAACTACATACTGTGGAAGGCCATACCTCAGTTCTGTAGTGAGTAGTTCTGCTACCACTATTTCATTTTTTTTGATCCTCAGTTGTACTGATAACATTAATGCTTTCGTAGTGCTGCTTTTTGGTAGATGAGCAACTGCTCTAGTTATTCTGCACTTGGAAGGATGAAGCCATCAAAGGAAGGTTTAGTGTTCAAGAGTACTAGCTTTGCTATACTGTAACTGGAGCTATCTGAAGTAGTGGTATGCAAAATGCTTTTTATGACCTGCAGTTTCTTTCTGAGCAATTAATTTCCTTAGAAGACTACAGGCTCCAGAAACAGCAGGAAATAATGTACTTATTTTTAAAAATGGAGTTAAGCAAATCTGTTTCATTTTTTGTGATTGTGTAGATACATTTTTTACTAGTTTTTCCCTTTTCTTTGCTGTTTCAGTCCCACACAAGTAGGGCAAGTATATTATAAAGAGTAAAACTATTGAGATAACAGTAAAGAGCGTGCTGTCAAATGAATAACATAAATGGAAAATCAGAATAAGCTATTTTTTTATTAATCTTTATTTTTTATTTAATGTGTTTCAATTTTAGCATTCATAGGTATTTCATAGCAGTATCAGATAAAGTTCCAAAGACAATGTGACCTTCTTTAAGCAGAAATGATGGTTAAAAAATTATCTATTTACATTTTACAACTTCAAAACTGTGTCCCTTCTTACAGGGAATGCATTTTAAAGGATTTGTCACTGTTCTCAGCTAATCTTCTGACTGCTTAAGTTAGTAAGTAGTTGTGGGGTACTAGTAGAAAGAAGTGGTGAGCAGTTCAATGTGAACAAAAGAGATAAAAGATTTCCCTGTCAGTGGTGCAATATATGTAGTGCTAAAAGAGCTGTTGATGCCTCTTGGACTTAGGAGATTCTTTTGAGAAATGTCGTATTTAGACAATATTTTGTATTTGCAGCACCTATACTGAAATTTCTTTCATTCTGTCAATTTATTTACTTTTCTGTTTGTAGGAAAATGTATCTGCTTATAGGTTTTTCATCCAGGGATTTATCTGTTTATTTTGCTTTCTTTGCATCTGAAGTTATCATCCTTAGTGTGTGGAAATATAATAAAGTGATGATGTTACAGAGAGGATATTGGAAGCTGAG
This sequence comes from Sturnus vulgaris, assembly GCF_052056855.1. Taxonomy (NCBI): domain Eukaryota; kingdom Metazoa; phylum Chordata; class Aves; order Passeriformes; family Sturnidae; genus Sturnus; species Sturnus vulgaris. Next base: position 27,179,565 of record NC_142249.1, on the reverse strand, counting down.
ATAGGAGAATGAGCAGTTGGAGCAGGTGATACCTCTGAGAAATCGCAGCTTCCTATTTTGTGGGCATATACCTGCAATGTATGGCATGAGAAGTAGATCACAGACATGTATAGAAAGATTAGTTCTGCATACAAGAGTGTTTCTGTTTCCCATTGTGCACCTTGCTTTCCCTGTTAGCACATTTTATTCTCTCTATCTCTTCTGGTGTCACCTCGTGTGGTATGATTTGTGGTATGTTTGAGGTTGCTTGTATTATGTTTGCAGAGAGTGTTGCAATGTTTGCTGAAATCTATTCTGGTTTGCCTAAATCTATTCTGTGAGTGTAACTTAGTTAGGCAAGATGTTACTTTATTTTCTTTCTTGCTCTCTGAGGGTACTTGTGTACATGAAATGATGTACAAGGAGTGCAGCTGCTGTTCACGAAGTACAAAATGTGTCTATGGGTGTTTGGGTTTTTTTGCTAACAGGAAAAGTAATTTGATGTGCATGTGTGTAACGTAGCTGTGGGGCACGAATGCATTGTTAAAATATTCAGAGAGCTAATTTCAGTTTTAAAATTGTAGGCCCATATGCTTACCAGATGCTCTTCTCTTGTTCTCCAGGTTTTCGGTATGGGAGTGATATAGTTCCTTTTTCCAAGGAAGATGAAGAGCAAATGAAATACAAAACAGAAGCAAAGTGTTTTTCTGTTTTAGGATTCACTAGATCCTCTCAGGTGCGACACTTAATGTCTTCCTATTCAGCTTCCTGGGTTATTCAAGACAATTGATATTGGTTTGAATTCAGTAAAGTCATGATGTTGTATTGGATTTTAATATTGAGAATGTGGCATCTCAGCTCAGGTATGCAGGGGTGAGTGATTTGCTGATTCTAGTACATGTATATGTGGTCTTGTGAAGGAGAGGAGCTCATAAATGTGGCCATTGGACCCTCAAGTGAAGCCAGAGCCACTGAACTCAGATTTCTGCAAAGTGAAGACAGAGGTATTGTGGTCTCATTTCATCTCACAAACTTTAATAGTCTGTTTTCTGTTCAGCTCAGGCAGCACCTTTATGGGCTTTGTCCAGCCAAGAATATGGCTACTTCTTAAGAGAAGCTTCTCCCTCAACATTAAAGTAATGTTAAAGCAAGCCTGAAAACTGACTCCATTCATTTTCAATCCCATAAGGATTAGTTTGTGAACCGTGAAAGACTTGCCTCTTCTTTTTATTGTGACAAAACTTAAATGTAGTGAAGGCTTCTTAAAACTTAGACAAAAGGTAGCATCATTCAAAAACTCTCCATATTTCCATGAGATGCTCGGTGTTTGTAATGCACTTATCTCTATTTGTGGTATTGACGTTACTAATTGTTGTCCCTAACAGTTGTAAGAAACTTACTTTAAGCAAGTACCTTAATAAAAGTTATTCAGCACAAGGTGATTTCCTTCAGAAAATCCAGGACTTAAGCGTTAGCAAAGCCTTAGGCAAAGGCTTAACAAAACTGTTCTTGAAGCAGGACACATGAGGAGAGAGTTCAGAGGTGTGAGTGCCAAGTAATTGCAATGCATGTTAAGCTGCTCCCCATCTTTTTTCTTCAGGATATTGCACAGGGTGACTGAAGATTTACTCATCGTGGAGTTATCCACACCTAATCCTCTTCACCAGTAAAAACTGAAATGAAATCATAGGGCAGTTCTCCATCTTCTGTTCTGAAAGCTCTCAGTCCTCCTACTCTTTGAAATCTCTCACTGCCTGAAAAAGCAGAACCCTTGATAAAGGCTAAGGCATTGTCACCTTTGCCATCAAGGAAAGATGCTAATGAAATAGGAAGCATGTGTGGGAACTTAGTCCCAAATGGATGTAACTCAACATCTTCTTACCTTAGAGTGTCACAGAGACCTTGTGCATGTTGCTATATGTGTCATTAGACCACCACAGTGCAGTGTTCCAAAACATAATAACCGAGGAGCAGGAAGTTATGTGATTTACTGGATGAGAACCCTAACTGGAACTGTAACCTGGTTGCTCCTTGAGGACTTTCAGACTTAGTTGTTGAGTAATGTGGGAGCTTGTGCACTGCAAGTGATTGATCAAGGAAACATCTCATGCTTGAGCTTATGTGCCCTAAACTGACAGGGCTGGAGAGGTGTTAGGGAGTGCTACCTCCTGTACCAGCAAATGGATCTAATAAATGAAATGTGTCTGAAGCCAGTGAGACAATTTCTTGGATCTCTTGATATGTTATTAACCTCCAGCTGAGTCATGCTATTGTCATTTAGTTCTGCAAGATGTATTTCACTGCGTGCAGAGTTTTCTTATGCTGGAGGTTGGCCTCCTGTTTCAACTTAATCTGACTTTATTTGAAAATGGAAACTAAGAGGAAAGCAGATGAGGAATATAGTGTTCCTGTGAGCAAACTTGTTTCACATGGATTTTTATTTTCCCATCGTTGGTCAAATAGTGTAGTAATACCTTCAAATATAGTTAATAATTGTCGGGTTACAGTTAATTTTAGGAATACTTTTCGAGTCACATAAATATGCATAAAATAATTAACAAGTTGTTTTTAAAAATTTTCAATGTACCGAATATTGATTGCTTTTGATTAATTTTTGAGATGTACTTCTCTTGTCTCTCGATTTCATAACAAACAGAAATTATATCTTAAAGTGTGCTCTGGTCCTGTAGCCAGGAGTGTGAGTAGTTCTGCCCAGTAGTAGCTGCACATCCCCTCAGTGGAATAAAATTATTCAGGCCTGTTTGCAGGATTATAATTACAGTGTATAGATAATGATAGCAGGAAGTTTTTAACTAGAGCTAGAATTTTCAAGACTCGTGGTTTTTTTAAGTTTTGCCTCCTAAAATTTATTGTTTGGAATAATAAAACTGACATTATTCAAAAGAATATTTTATATTATATTGTTTCTTTAAAAAACTTAGATGTAAAGATGATTCGTTATTGACTAGAAAAACTGGAACAGCTCCAAATACATAATTAAATAAGGAATAGAACCACCTTATATTATTTTCCTGAGTTGTTCACATCCCTCAGGAAAGAAGATCAGAGGCCGCTTAAACTTTGATTTTTAATTTATAAGCCATGCCATGTAAATCAAGAAATAATACTTGAAAATATTACAAAGGGACAATTTCTTTTGCAAACAAAGAAAGGTAGTGTGCGTATCACTAGATGTAGTGATACACACATCTAGTTATTTATACTATACTGAACATAAAATTTCCTGAGCCTTTAGAGACGGAACAGGAAAGAAGGATTGCAGGTAGAATAATCTGAGCTGAAGAATTGTGCTGTAGTACAGTAAACAGATCTGCTGTGCTGCAGGTTGTCACTGACTTCAACGGCCTTATGGTAATTTGCTAAATAAAGAAGATAAAATAAAAAGATGAAATGAATGAAAGAAAAATCAAAGATAAAATGAACTTAGTTCTGAGACTGTAATTTAAAGAGTTTTTTCTTTAACAAAGAGAGGTTATTTTAACCAGTGTCCATAGCAGTGTGTGATCTCTGTGACAGATCTTTTCGGACTTTTCAGTGTGTGTGTGTGTGTGTGTGTGTGTGTGTGTGTGTTGAAGCTGTTGTAGCTCCAACTAATCCAGTGCTGCCCTTTGATGAAACTGTTTTTGTTTTTGATTCAGCTGTGTTAATGAACAGAATAAACTCTGCTAACAGATGTGCTTCTTGGCTAGCACAGCTGTCTATACTCTGGGTTGCTGTTGAAGTAGCTTTATTAATTACAGATGTCTTTCTGCAGCTCCTTTTTGATGTACCTTTGCTAGAAAAATTTAATAGCATAGGTATGGTGTCAGGTTTAGGTCTTGTATTAACTACTGTAGTTTTCCACAATGACTTTTGAATTACTGAAGTATAATTCAGACTGGTAACAGCTGCCAGTAGCACTGTCTTTCATTCCTGCCCATCACTAGGAAGCTATGAGAATATCCTACCCAATATGACTTAATATCCATATCAATGATAAATGGAGATATGAGACATATACAGGGCTTTCACCTCAATGCACTGTAATTAAACTTGATGGCTTCTGACTTGAGTAATGTTAGTTGTTTTGTAATTTAATTGGTCCAGTTGCATTAGTGACCTTTTCTTTAGGTCAGGCTAACTCTTGAACTATTTGACTCTGTAGATCCAGAGGCATTACTACATGGGCTCTCAGGCTCTGAAGGTCTTTGCAGCAAAAGATGATGAGGTAAGATGAACTGAAGTTTAATGCTGAACATATTTTGGTGTAGAACAAAAAAGAGTAGTAGTGATGCTTGAGATTGTCCTGTCTTTCTGTGTTCATAAATGCTTTCAATGCAGTTTAGAGAAATGTCTTATTTCATTGCCCAGTAGGTTAAAAAGCAGTTGGATTAAACCCCAAATGAATACAGTATCTCGTGAATAATGAAAAATTGATAGATACTATATTTGAGCAAGGTTATGAGGAACCTGAAATTGGTGCTTAAGTCCATTCTCATGCAGAGCAACAGTGTGCCCTGTCGCTGTTATTTAGAACAGACCTCCAAAGTACTGGAAGTACAAAGCTCACTGTGGTGCTCTGATATGTTCCTTTAAGGGTCTGACTTCCCCCCCCTTTCTCTATCTCTTGAAAAACCTCTGAGAGTTCTTCATACCTAGTGAAAAAGGTGGAATGTGGTGAATCTAAAGTTGGCTCAGCTTTGAATGGATCCACTGTCGTGAAGAGATTTGACCTTTCTGCTTCTTTGATTTATGAACATGAAAAAATGCTTGTGTTAAAGTTATAGCTGAAATGGAAACTAGTCTTGACTAAATCAATGCTGTTGAATTCCCTGTGAGAGATGTGTTTCATGATTAAGAACTTGCATGATTTTGTAGACTTCTTTTTTCCCTCCAGAACGCAGCAGTTGCTTTTTCCGCACTTGTTCGCGCATTGGATGAGTTGAAAGTGGTGGCTGTAGTGCGCTATGCTTATGATAGAAGATGCAACCCACAAGTTGGAGTAGCTTTTCCACATATTAAGGATGCATATGAGGTAATTCTTCTCTCTTACCCTTCTGCAGAGAGACCCAGAAGCAACACAGTATGTCAGAACTTTTGCAGCATATGTTTCCCCTGATCTTTCTTAAGAGAGACTATTGAAAGAGCTAAATATGTATACCATGGTTGAGCAGTGACGAAGGTGGGGGCGGACACAACAATCTTCAGACTTTTGAGGGGTATAAACATAAAGGATCGAAAGGAATTTTTTAGGGTGGCATGAACTGGAGGAGGTAATTGAATAAAGGAAAAATGAGGCAGAGAAATGTTTAAAAAACCAAATCCAGCTTTTGACTTTGAAACAGAGTAAGCTGTGATAAAACCTCCCGAAGCGCCAATATATTGGATATTTAAAGCATGGATAATTGGAACTCTGCACAAGAAAAAGAGATCAGATGGCCAGGGAGGTCTTTATTCCACAAGCAGAAAAATTGAGTGTAGCCATCACTATGTTATAAAATATAATGCTGTGTGTGTTTTATTCTGATTAAAATTGTGTTGCTCTGTAAATGTTTTAAGTGTTTTGATGCGCACAGACATTACATCTTCTGATTTTTCTTATGTTTTATATTGCTCTGATTTGGTGCTCTGGGGATACAGATTTTTTTTCTTTTCTTCAGGCTCAGTTGTTTTTCTTTCTTCTTGCACAGTGTCTCATCTATGTGCAACTACCCTATATGGAAGACCTAAGACAATATGTATTTTCATCCTTGAAAAACAATAAAAAATGTGTTCCTACAGGTAAGATGTTTGCTGGTCAATTGAAGAAATAACCTGCTTATAACCTTCTAAGATACTCTAAAAGAGTTAGAATATTTGGCTCTCCAATGAAAACATGAGTTTTGTTATTATTTTGGCTTAGGAAAACACCCAGGTATTTGGGCATCCATTATGGTGATGCCATCTTCAAGTGTAAATATATTAAAGCTTTGCCACTTCAGGTGCAGGCTGAGGAGACCTAAGTTTTCAGGCAGTATTTCAAGTGTCCTGTTAAATAACTTCTGGCTCGGATTACAGTATCGTGAATCTCACAGGATCCCGTGATAGAGAGCTAAGATTAGTCCTCTGTATCCTTTGATCTTTGAACTCACTTGTGGGAGTAAATGGCCAAACCTTGTGGGATCTACAGTGTGTGATTAGCTAGCTAGAATTAGAGCAGAGGCAGCTGCTCTGTTGGTGCAAAGCTGGTCCTGTAGTCGTTTGCAGTATGGCCTATTAATATAATGTACAAAGGGAAAGACAGTATTTTCTGTGGAGTGTTATTGAACCATGCACTTATTGGTGTCCAGATTGAGATGGATGGCATCTTTGGAGAGCATGCAGCTACACAAAGCTTGGCTTGCTGTTCTGAGAGTTTTGCGCAGCAATGAGTCTTAAGTGGATCCTTAAATTAAATCTTAAGGCTTAGTTTAAAATCCACTCCTGCTTCTTTCATTTGTTATGAGATGCATTTAATGGGCACCTGCACATCAGGATATATAGAGCATGCTGGTTTGTTTCTGTAGCAGTTTCAGGGTTTTTGCCTGTAAACCAGCAGTTTGATAACAAATCTAAAACCTATCTTACCAAAGCAGTAGCTGGCTATTGTGAACTGTGTTAATTTGCAATCATAACTTAAAAAATGTATATTGCACCATTTAGTTTTGCTAACCAACTGTTCTCCTTATTTTCTAAGTGGCCTATAAACCTTCTGTTACAAATGAAAACATCTTGAAAAGAAGAAAAGCGAAAGCAGAAAGGCAACAATAATTGAGGTCTTGGGGAGAAAGAAAAAGGCTTTATGACTTTACACTGTAGTCCTTAAATAAAGCAGGGGTTTATTATTGTGTCCATTATCCATATTCTTTATTGGCACATCCACAGCTGCAGTGTATTCTCTAATGACTTGGTGAAAATCTCACATTGTGAAATGAATCTTCATTTATAAATTGTTTCAAGAAGTGCATCCATCTGCAAGTGTATTTTATCTTTCTTTGTATGTAATTGCTGCCTTAGTGGATCAGTTATCTGCTGTTGACTCACTGATTGATTCTATGAGTTTGGTTCGTGAAGATGGAGAAACTTTTGAGGACCTCTTTAAGCCCAGCAAAATTCCAAACCCTCATTTTCAGAGGTTGTATCAGGTGAGATGAACTATATGGTATTTTTAAAAAACTTTTTTCTTAAGACTTTTCGCCTTTCTGTCTTTCTCTGATTCACGTTGGAAAGATCTGCATTGTGAAAATGCAGATATAAATCTCTGGCATTAAAGTATGTGGTAACCAGTGGTTTCTTTGTTGTCCCTGACATAGATGTATCTTTAAAATTTCTAGTTTCCAGAAAGCAAGGGAAATGATACCTGTGCTGAGGTGTCTGCAACAGCATCAGTGATATTCACAGGCACATAGACTAGGCAAGTAAAAACTTGCCTTTCACCACTCTGTTGTGGACATAGATTCAGTCTTTGGCTTTTGGACAAAGAAAAATTGGCTGAAAACTGAGGATATCTTCAGCTTCTCATTCTGTATCCCATCACTTTATTGAGCATTGTTGCATCTAGCAGTGTTTCAAACCAGATCAGAGGTGAACTGGACCAGTAACAAATGGTTATTAATATTGTTGACATTTAAAATGTTCTGTTGGATTTCTAAGCTGATGTACTTTGTGCCAGCAGAACAGTTCACACTTCCTGCAGTTTTTATATCAAATTATCTCCATTTTGATTTACATTCCTGTCATATCACGAAGACTTTCATTGCAACTGTGAGGATGAGAGACTTAATTATACATTGGAATTCAAGTGTTTAAAAAAATGACACAGCAAATTCAAAAATAAAGAAAATTATGGTACAATTTAAGCAACTGCAGACTTGTACTGTGTACAGAGCCATGGAGATTGAATGTGTGATTCTGCTCTGAAAATTGACTAAAAATGGTATTATAGCAATCATGTTCATCATATCTCAGCAATTCCACATTATTTATTTCAGTTTACAAGTAGGAAGAAGATACTTTTTTTAAATTAAGAAAACTTACCCTAGCTTCCCAAAGCCTTACTTCCTCAGTGTTGTCAAAATAACCAAAGGAACTGAAGGTCAGTGTGTGTTTCAGGAGCACATGTAAGCCCACTGTCTTCAAATCCTACTCTGATTGACACCCGAAGAACTTGATGTTCTCATCAAGTTCTGCCAGTCATATTGACAAGACAGTGTGTAACTGCAGGCAAGATTTGATCAGTTGGAGGTTATTGCAGGGCAAGAACTTAAAGAGAGCTGACCTCTGCACAACTCTTATTTTAGGATGGATTGTTAAGCTTAGTTATTACAAAACTCGGGCTTTGCTTGTGAACGAAATACTCAGGGGATAGAATATCCTCTGTTATATTGCTAGATTGAGTTTTGCATTCTTTTGGTTTAGTGGATGTCACCTATCAGTGAAAGATGGGTTTTTTTAGGTGTGCTGTTTGTCTTCTGAAACTGTGTGTGGTGGTGGTGTTCCAGCACTTAAGTCAGTTGCTGCTGGAAGAGAGTAGCTGAGTAACTTGCCAATTTCTTTAAAGGATAATAGGATTTTGTAAGGGTAAGTGCTACTGGTAGAAAAAGTATTTATTGATTGAATGTATGGGGTAGGATACAGTTTCTGTCCTTGCTGTTCAGAAAGCCCTAAACTGTCAGTCTTCTTAGTGCTTTCTTTTGGCCACACACAGCCCCATTTCTCTGTCTTAATGTAAAATTGCTATTAATCTGTGTAAGTTGTTCTCTCATTTGCTGCAAAAATGTTCCAGATTCTTATTAGTGTTTTGCTCTTAGGCCAAGTGGCACTGCCAGTTCCTTAGGAGCTATGATGAAAAATTCTGCATTGTCTTTTGACTGTAGCCAGCAAGTGGCTTGGGCTGAATAGAACCTATAAATGGTTCTGAAAAATAACTCTGAAGAAAAGGATCAACTCCTACATAATTTCCGTGCTTTGTTGCCTCATGAAGATATTTGGAATGATAAGTGACAGGAGCCAGAATTCAAACAAAAACACCAAGCTAAATTATATCTCAGGAGGTAGTGGTAGGCATCAGGAAATGACAGAGTGGGTGAGAAGTAGTTGTTAATGCTTGCTCTGGAGTGGAAGATCAGGAATGTCCTATATCCAGACTTTCAGTTTTTATTCCTTGCTTCCAAAAAAAACTAAGTGAACTTCTGTAGCTTTTGTAGTGGCAGACTTGCAACGTTATTGTTTAAATTGTCCATCTTAAATGCAGGGATTTGGAGCGCCTAAGATCTTTAGGGTATGCAGTGCATTTTATTTGTCAGCCAGATAAACAAATTGTTCAACAGTGGTGGTTCTGTACAGAGATGGACCTGTTGGTCTGTTGGTGCATGTATGTCATTGCTTATCACAGAACTAATGATTCGAAGCCCACTTCATTACATCCATTGACCAGTATCTTGGTGAGATCCCTGTTCCTGAAAGCTGGCTATGCCTTTAGAAATGGAAATGTAAGAAATCAGGAAGAACAATGAGGTGCTAGTGCTTTGGTAACAACATGCATGAATGGAAGAGTGAGTCTGAAAGGCAGTGGCAATGTGGGTTGCCTTCTAGGTCTGAAGGTAGGAGTGGTTCTTGCTGGACGCAGAAGGAAGGGGAAGCAAGGTTAAGCGGGATGGTGTTGGTTTAGAAACTCGAGGTTGTCTGTTTAACTTAGTCTCCATTTAGCACCTGAGTTTTGACAGTACCTGCCATCTCAGGTTTCAGATGTAGTCATCTACTTTAAAAACAGGTAGAAGTGGGTGCTGAGGCCCCTCAGTCTGCTCAGCTCCTGCAGCTGCACACATAAAGATTTAAGTTACAAAAACCTGAAACCCATAGGCGTAACAGGGGACTTAAGTTTTTTTTGCTCTGTGAGTTTAATTCAATTACCTAACTTTTAAAATATTTTTTGTAGCACAAGAGCCATTACTGCAGCGTCCAGCAACATATTTACTCTCAAAATAATTGTGCCTTAAATCATTACAAGTGTTTCCAAATCAGTAGCCTTGTACAACTGCCTCCTTTTGACAGTGTGTTCTAATATGGACTGGAATCTTAATGGCAGCCTGAAAACACATCAGTATTGATGTGTCACATATTGTCTCGATTTTCAGTATTGGCAGCTTCCCAGTGTAAATAGGGGCTTTTATTTGCTTTGATTTTGTTTTTTAAATTAATGTCATGTCTGACAGCCAACAGGGGAGCAAATCTCTGCTGTATTCCTAGTTTACTGAGTAGGTAACTTCACATGGGTGTCTAATGCACCCAGTACAATGGAAATGGAAAAAATTTGTCTCCTTTGTATATGACATTTTGATGTGTTTGTGTACATGCACTGGTATCTGTGTGTTTGTAGATACACATACCTCTCTACTGCTATTCCACACTTCACAAAATTGTAAAGATATTTACTTTGTTTTCAAAACCCTCCATGGAATTTCTGTAGCCTGCCTCATTAACCTCGTCTCTCCCCCTCTGCTTTGCTCCCTGGCTGCGTGCACTGACTCTACACTTGGGCGAAAAATCCTTCTCTGTAGCTCTCACCATCTGTTCCAACTTTGTGCATCTGTCAGGCCCCTTCATTCCCTACTCCTTTCAAAGCAAGGTTCCAAACATACATATATTCTGTGCCTCACCTGAGCACATTTAGTATTCTCTCTCTCCATTTCCATTCTCTTTTTAGCTTGTGAACATTCCTCCTGTATGCATAGTGAGTTTAATTGACCAAGAAGAAATATTTTCTTTGAGGGACATTAAACTGTTAAAATAACTGGAATGTGTGGTTGAGATAGATCTCATTTACTTAATTTTGAAATATATAGAAATCTCTCCCATGTGACTGTTTTATAAGAGAACTGCTTTTTAAAGGTAGAGTGAAGCTAAAAATATGATCAGTCGCAGATAACTGTTTCATTCCTGGCATTTTTCTAATAATTTTCACAGAACTCATTCCAGTGAGTGTGGGAACACTCATCTGCATCAATATTCTTGTTTAATATCATTAATAATCTCCTTAAACAGTTGATCACTGACTTTCAGTCCACTGTGCAACAGAACATTTTTCAGCAATACAAAGGTAGTATGTTTAATATGGAAGGTATTTTGCAGTTACCATATGGTGTAGAGGCATTACATTAAAAGTGTTTAATATAACTGAAAGTTCTACTTTCCTCAGACTGTTTTGCTTCTTGCAGTGTTTGCAGCACAAGGCTTTTCACCCCGATAAGCCACTGCCACCAATAGAGCAGCACCTTTTAGACATGCTGGACATGCCTTGTGTGGTAAGAGAAAGATGTCAGGCTCCTCTGGAGAGAGTAAAAGCACTTTTCCCCCTAAAGGAAGTTGGCAAGAAAAAAGAAGAAAAGACTGCACAAGACATCTTCAAAGACAAGTAAGTTGGAGATGTATTATAGATTTTTTGAAACTTTTTTTTTTTTTACATTTCAGGTTGTTTTTGCTGGTTGAAGCAGGCTCAGAATCTTTTGAACACAAAATCAATGAGTTACACACTGGAAAAAATGCTGATGGATAGAGAATATTGTGGTGCCACAGAATGCCTGGTGTATTTTGTTAATAGTGATGGTCATACTGTTGCAGTACAGGACACACTAGGGACCAGTGTGAAAGTTCCTCATGTCTGTATTTGCTGTCACAGGATCACAAAATCCATTAGGTTGGAATGGACCACAGGAGGCTTCTTGGTCTACCTGTTGCTCAAAGACCACCTGTGACATCTAAGGAGGGATTCATCCAGTCTGGCCTTGAAAACCTTCAGGGTTTTGTGCATCCCTTCTGGGCAACCTGTTGCATTGCTTCCCGTCTCCTGGTTGGACAGTTTGTCCAAGAGGTGGTTATACAATAGTTCATTTAACAGTAACAGAGGGTCTAATTTAGTTAGAATAAATGCCATGGCACTTTAAATTAGCCATAAAGTTGAGCCTTCCTTCTCAGCATGCTTGATTTAGGTAATTGCCTAGCTTTCATTTTGAATATCAAAAGAAAAGCAGTTTCATTATTATCTGCTGTGCAATTAATGTGGTTGTCTCAAAAAAAATCAAGCTGTTATAGACTCTTCCTGGAATTGCTATTGTTTGAACAGTTTTAAGACAGGGTATTTTTGTTGTTATTGAATATACTGTGTTTAGTTTATTTGTGCTGCAGATAGGAAGAATAAGTGCTAAATTTTTACTGCAGTTGTACTGTCACCCCAGCCAAATCAATCTGCGTAAACAAAATCTGCTTCTTAGAAATTAATTTACTGAAATCTATAAGATAACTACTGTGTCCCTGAGATGTTGGAGTGTTCTCAGTTAGCTCCTTCTCCCTTCATTTTGTTATTTTTGGTTCAGTCCTTTCAGCACTAGGAACAACATCTTTGAGGTGCTTTGAGCTGTAGCTTAGCTCAGCTGCCATATATCCTTTCCTCTGGGTTGGGTAGAGCCTCCTCAGCATGTTGTCTTTGGGAAGACATGGCACAGGCCTCCTCTCTTTGCTGCTTGAGACTAATGACCTTATTCCTCTCTACAGACTGGGAAACACCTGGCTTTTTTGTTGTTGTTGCTGCTGATTTCAGTGTGTTCCTGTTGCCTTGGTGTGTCTGTGAATTCATACTGATTATGTAGGGCATTACAATGGTTTTTTTTAAAAAGACTGTAAAGGAAGTGACAGGATACAGACTCAACTATGCAAAGAAGAGTGAATGATAGTTAAGATTTTTTAAAATTGCAGAAAAAGAGTATTGCTGTAGTAATGAATGGGACTGGCAGTATTTTATCATTGCTACAACAGCAGTCTTAATTGTATGGTTTTTTTCTGTCTTTGGGGAAAAGCTGAGATGATGTAAGTTATTCACTGGAAAAAGAAGAGTATATCACTCTGCAACAATGATTAAGGAAAATATTAAAAAACAGAGGCAGTGGCCCAGGTTGTCCAGAGAGGCTGTGGATGCCCCTTCTTGGCAATGTTCAAAGCCAGGCCAGATGTGGCTTTAGGCAGCTTGGTTTAGTGGGAGGTGTCCCTGCCCATGGCCCAAAGAAGTGGGTCATCTTTAACGTCCCTTCCAACCCCAACCATTCTGTGATTCTAAATGCTATGGTTCTAAGAGATTCAACTCATTAATATTAAGATACAGGTTGCACTGAAGTGTTTGGAAAAAGTTGTTTAGACGATGTTTTGACCATTATTTTTGTTTCCTAAAACTGATTTGTATCTCCTGTCATCATATTAACTCTGTTAATTTTTAAGGGCTAATGGGACTAAAGCAGCATAATTGTAGGCATGATATCTTAATAGAGATTTCAGTATTCATTTGTATCACTTTTGCTTAAGGTCTGCGTAGTTTAAAAAAAACACCAGTAAAATAGAAAGTGTTTTACTTTTTCCTTCTTAGGCTGGCTGTGGAGGGGCTGTTATCTCATCTAGCTTTGTAGGATGTGAGAGGCTTCTATATTAATGTAGAAGTGGGTGTTTTAAATTAATCCCTTATTTTATTAATTTTTCTCAAATAGTAATTGCACGTTTTGCAGTTTAAAAATACTGCTAATCAGTGCATATTCTAAATGTCAGATCCTTGGCTGGTATAAATGGCTATGGATTCATTAGTTTCTGCTATGCTGCACTGATTAATGACAACTGTAGATTTGGTCCTAGGCTGTTAAATGCAGCATCATCATTTATTTTCTCTTTCCTCCAATCCCAAAGCATTTTGAATCAGTAAAAATAATGCAGGAAGAAAAAGAAGAAAATTGATTGCCATATACTTCTGGAGGAAAATATTCTAAAAGAATTTTTATTCTTTGCACATTTCATCAAACCGTGTTAATGTACAAGATTTTTGGTTCCAGTAGAGCTTCTAAACTCTCTGGTGCTGATAAGTATCAGTTACTCTTTTTGCAGAGAGACACACTGAATGTTCAAAACAATCAAGCAAGTTGCTCAAGGTTAGCCAGAAGGTCAGCAGAGTTGAGCATGAAGCAAAGGTATCCTATTCTTGTCCTCAGGCATAACTAAAGTCATCATTTCTCCTAGAGTGATAAGTAAAGTTATGCTGAATGACAGGAGTTGCTGAGGAGAAGGGATTTCATTTTGGTAGTGACAAAATTAAGTAAAGGACAGAGGAGATTGCTGAAACTAAGTGAGATAGACAGTGATTGTAAAGTAGGGAAAGGAGTGGGCTATAGAAGGAAAAAAGGAAGACTCCACAAGTTCTTTCTAATAGTTGATTGCTTCTGTAATTGTGCAATGCAGTTTTTGCAATCAGTTCTAATCTTGCAGGATGAAAAGTGGCTCCTAGTCCAGAATCTTTGGCTTTGTCCTTGTCATCAAGCAGTTTCTTCTTTTCACAGCAGTAGAATTTGTCAGAAAAAACTTGTTAGTTTGTTTGGGGATTCCTTGAACACAAATCCTGCCCTTTGGGTTGCTGAGTAGCTTTCAGTCGTTTAAAACTGAAATCAATTCATCTGTGTCAGTAGCCTGACAGCATCTGATTTTCTTCCTATTTTGTGATTATCTGGATTTTCTTCTGTTGCTGAGATGTGCTCTAAAGTGTAACATGTTACATGTTAGAATTAAGTTCATAGTTTGAATGTACACCTTTCTCTATATTACCTGTAAGGACAAAGCAAGAAAGTAACCCAAAATCACAGTTAGCTTTTTAAAAGCAATAAATAGTCTTTTGAAAGCATTTTGAGATGTAGCTTAAAATATCCTAAAACAGATCTGATCTGCTTAACTGGAGTTATTCTAGCAGGTTTTAACAAATATGAGGTGGAAGTTTACAGAACTCTCACGTGCTGATGGAGAATAGTGATTGTTACACTCAAAAGCCACTGTGTAAACAGGTTTGTATTAGCTATGAATTCCAAGACAGGATCTAGCAGGTAGTGACTGAGCAGTAAATTAATGTCTTACTAAAATGGTCAATTTTCACTGGCATTTCATGTTTTCAAAAAAATCTGTTAGGAATACCAAATGTCATGTTATATACTATAAATTATCAAGGTTCACTCAACGCAGAGGTTCCAAGTAAAGTGTTTGGTGATACTCTGTATTTAGAAAGATGAGGATCTGTATAAGGAAATTCACACCTGAAATAAGCACTAAAAATCTCATACCTTCAACAAGTGAAGCCTTTGATGTATGCTAAGATGAAGTTTGATCTCTTTTTCTACTGTCTGGTTTGTGCAGCCCAAGGGACAAATGAGGCATGGTTAAGTGTTGATTTTGGAACAATTATGTAATGAAGTTTAGTTCAGTGTATATTTCATTAATTTACTGACTCCCTAGTTACTAGGTAGGACAATCTTCTTCAAGTGTTTATATTAAATTTTGTCCTTCTCATTTGCAGTGAAGATGAACCCAGCCTTAAGAAACCAAAAATTGAAGATGAGGAAGGGAGCTTTAGCATTATGAAACTTGCTGAAGGCAAGATCACCTCTGTAAGCCTATTTTTGATTATTAAATCAGATTATTAAAGGGGAAGATTAATTCTCTAAGTCTATTATAGTGAATATACAGATTTCCTGATAAAAAGAGTTTCTAGCTGGAACATGACTGAAATACTGTCTACTTGTACATTTGAGACTCTGCTAGAGATTGTAAAGACAGCTTTCTCTGCCCTTAGGCATGTGTTAGCACAAGTTTCTATCAGTCGTGGATATTTTAGGACAAAATTCTCTCCTGATGTTTAGAACTCTAAAAGGGAAACCTGAGGATCCAAAGAAAAGAGAATTTGAGCTCAGTGGTTGAATTTTGTTCTTGCTCTCTGTCATATCTTCTGCAACATAAAAGTTGCCTCTGTACAGTTAATCAAAAGTATTGCTGTGATTTTAGACATTATTCTCTGCATTAATTGGGGGATCTAAATCAGAAATGTGGTTTCATGTTGCCATTAGATCTAACTTACAATTTTGTGGGAAGATGAAACATGTATCGTAATCATGTACCTTCCTTTATTTGATGTTTTCCTATTATAAAAAATTAATATTGAGCTAACTTCTCTTGTTTTCAAATGTGCTATTCTTTAAGGTTCATTTTGAAAAAAGCATTATTGACACTTATAAAAATATTTAAAGTCTAAAATGATTTTAGTGTTCTGCACTCCTAATGTAATTTTCTGGTATTTCCTGAAAAGTGGTATTGCTAGATCTTAAAGAAATACAATGAAACTTTGCAATCTTATTTCAAAGTCCATGAATTATTCTGACAGTAAAGCGTAAAAATTAAAAAAAAAAAAAAGTAGGAGAATTATAATTGCTGATAGGAAATCTTAAGCAATGTAGGGTTTGTTTGGTATTTTCCCCTCAAGTTTAATGCATCAATTTTTCAGTGTTTAATTATATTTGACCTGGTTTTAGTTCCTTTGAAAGGTTTCTGCACTTGAATGCCCATTTAGAGCTTTGGTTTTAAGATGTCAGACTCTGCCAGAAAGCTTAGATGATTTAAGTGCACGCTTCTAATTTTGAGGTTCCTGTTGGAGTAGCAAGCTCCTGATTCTGTACCCACGTGCCTGGGAGCTCAGACTCCTCACTGAGCATCTGGTAAGATTAGGGAGGTCTAAGAAGTCTGTGCTACAGAAGATCTCAAAGCTGAGCTAGCAGATAACCTGAATTGTTCTGCTTCTATCCTCTCAACACCAGAGAAATGGTCAACTTGTAACAGCGCACTGGAGTGACTTCATCTTGTTCATGTCGTAACCAACCTTTGCAAGGAGTACTGTGCATTAACACACTGTATAAGAATTGCATTTTTTGAGTCTGAATGCAGAGAAGTACACAGCTTCTGTTTTCATATTAAAATAAAAAGGAATTTAAAGTTCTTTGTTGCCCTGAAAAGAAGAATGAGATAGATATTGGAAGACAATTGAATTGTTTTTGTACTTTTTGTAGGTAGGCAGTGTCAACCCAGCAGAAGATTTCCGAATTCTGGTGAGGAAGAAAAATACTGACTTCAAAGATGGTAAATTACTTTTGTCTATTTTAATTATATTAGTAGCACCATCAGAGTTCAGTAAATGCAGTCCATTTGTCTAAACATAAGTTTCTAGTGCAATGTGAGTTGCTCTGGAATTTACAGGTTAGCTTGTAGTGCCACTCAGCCAAGGAAGGTGTCATTTGTAATTCCCATGTTAATACTTGCCTTCCCCAATTAAAAGTCTCAGCTAGCTGTGTTTGAGTAAGAAGGCGCTAGACAGCTACCTTGAGGCACCTGAGCAACCCCTCAGGTGTTTCTAAGAGAAGATCCTTTGGTATTCACTGACTGCCTCATTCAGAATAAATCTCAGCTTCTCATTCCCAGGATCTTTCTGGCCTGAAGTAGAGAGCTGTTGGGTGTCCACAGTGTAAGAAACCTGTGTCGTGCTCCATGAAAAAAAGAGGCTCTCATGCCTGGGACTTAAATCTACATGCAAAGGTCATTTCTTACTGCTTGTGAGTGAAAGCACAGGTGAATTCAGAGTGGAATAAGAAGGTAATATTTGTAATCTGAAAGTTAAGAGGAGGCTCTGTGTGCACTGGCTCTTCTCAGAGATGAAGAGCACAAAGCACAGGTCAAGCACTGTCTTGCATGGCCGAAGTCTGAAAATGCAATGAAATTATCGTTGGTTTGTTTGGTATTTCCCTCCTGGAGTATCTGTACAGAGATATATGTAATCCAAAGGTGTCTTAAAAAGAACACACAAGATGGATGTGGTCCTTTATCTCGTAAAGGGTGATTTGAAGGTTGTGGCAGGGTAGATCTGATCTGCCAAATAGCCACTAATGTCGCATTCCTTCTCGAGGAAAGATTTGCAGAAGTGCTTAAGTGAGGTGCTGGGTATTTCAACAAGGCCTTTGCTCATTTTGGATGTGGTTTCAGGAGTGTGTTCAGTGTTATATTGAGTTGTGATATGGTCTGTTAAAGCCTACATAGCTATTTCTCTCCAGAATTGCCAAACCTCTAAGCCAGCTAGCTATTTTTTTACATGGATTTTTTTATTAGACCCACAAGAAATTATTTGTTGAAAAAATATTTGGAGTTGTGTTCTTAAATCTCAATACATTAAGATGCAATAAAAAAGGCGTACAATACGTTAGAATACAGAAGCTGTGGAACAGTTGACTACTTAAAAGCTTTAAGGCAGAAATAAGTATAATGATTATCCTTGAAGATGGTTTAACTAGAAAGAGTGCTTAAATATGTCCACTTGGTAGCTATGATGGGGATAACTGCCGTGCATGTTTGGAAGGTTCTGAAATTTTGAGCAATTTGCTTTTATTCTATGTGATCTGCTCTGTAATGCTAAGGTGTTGTTAAACAGAATGTAGTGCAGTCACCCATTTAAAGCAGAGATAGAAGCCCCTATAAATAAAAACATGATTTGCATATTATCTCTTTCTTCTGGATAATCCTTTTTGTGCTTTAGAGCCTTTTAGGTGGCTTAATACATTGAACGCTGCAGGCATGTTTTTAATGGCTTGCTGTATTGCACTTTGGTTATGTAAATAGTCAATTCTGCCTTAAAACTATTCAGTGGTTTTAAGGGTTTTTATAAGTATAGTTTTGTCATCTAATGATAAAACATTTTCCCTGTGCTAGAACATAAGAGATATAGAATTTCTTTGCAGAAAAGGATAATCTATGACATTCAAATACTTCATTGGAAAAAGGATAGCATTTTATCTGTCAGGATGCAGACAGGAGAACTGCTAAGTTGCATTCTATTTTTCTTTCTTGTATTAAAAAAACATCTACTACAGTCTTCCTAAATGAATAGAGCTTATATTCCCCTTTTAAAATAACAGCAGTCCTTTCATTGGGAGGAGAAAGACCTTTCAACTGTTTGATTGGAGGTGGGTTGTTTTTTAGTAGATAGAGAAGTTGTGGCAGTAGGAAGAGTTGTACTTTCAATGCTGATGCCAGTTTTTAATTAAGGTGCAGGTTAATGGCATACCCACACCAAAATTCCAAAATTATAAAGTTAGCAGTACCAGAGGATGGCAAGACGATTATTTTACTTTTTCTTCTGAAACGGCTTGTAGGAAGTCCTGATGGTATATTTAGTATTAAAAATAGGTACCAGTGTATTTCTTGCAGTGCCCTCACTGATTCATTAATCAGGGTTTGTACCTTTCATAGCAGAAGTCTTAAGTGGAAGCTAGTCTGTGTGTGATGCTGTATGAGAACTTTGCCACTAATGCCTAAATACATATCTTTAGAAAATCAAAGATTTTCAGATTGGTAAGTGTCTTAGAGATAGGTTTTCTGAACTGGCAGCTCAATTCCTGACACAATAATTGACTTTGGTTTTACCTGAAAACTGTGTAGTTATTACAGTAGGGAGCTGCTGAAAGGTTACATGGTGAGTTAAATTTGATGGTATCAACTTACTGGTTAACACTGATGCCCATATTACTAGCATTGTGTTCCACTCTAGACATCCTTACTTTCTTATTTGCATTCATGGCCAGAGAGATGTCATTTTATGCAGGTCTTACTTTGAGCAAGTCACAAGTGTACAGTCATCACAAAGAGATGTCTTCTGATAACAGCTTCTGACATTTTTGTCAATGAGTGCACATAAAGTAGATTAGTTTTCCTGAGCAGAATCTAATTGTTGCTCCCAAGAGTGTACAATGAGTGTGGCTTCAGAGAAGATTCTCACATACAGTCAGTGCTTGCCATCTTTGTAATGCCAAAGGAGTAGCCATGTGCTACCAGTTCATCCTCCTGTTTGGAGGTTTCCATCCATGTCTGCATCTCTGGAGAGCAGATCTGATGTGTTGTGTTGTATTTTCATAGGCTTATGTATAAGATAGAATCAGGGGAGTAGAAAAAGATATTGACACATGCATGGTATTTTCTTTGATTTGTAAATTTTCTGTGTGAGTTTATGGGCCACATTTCATTGCATCTTACAGTACTCCTGTCTGAGAACATGATGTTGAAAAAGCTTTTTTTATTTTATTGATTGTCAGGTGGGAGAGAAATCTGCAATGACAATAGTTTATGGACCTAAGAAAAAATGTCCAAAGACAAATTGCCCTAAGCTCTCATTTTTATATTTATAGTAAGTTTGTTAATATCTTTTTCCTAGGCATTTCTGGAAAAATATGGTTAAAAGAATCAGTAACTGCATGTGAACAAGGATTATATTTTATTGCAAGATTTTCTGTAGAAATAAGTATAGTTAATTACCTGTCTGGAGCTATGATAGTTTTTCTAAAAGCTAATACTTAATTTCATTCTTTGTTAGCCTGTTTTTGCAGTCTGTCTGCATTTTTATCTTACTGAATGTTTTTGTATATTTTAGAGACAATTCATGCTCTACTGCTAGGTAGGCCAAATGCAATGACTGGTTTGATGAAAATGATTCAGTCATTAGAAGAGTTTTTGCAAACCAAATATTTGAGTTTATAGAATCACTTTGAAGTTTTCTGTATATCTGCTTCACAGAGAAGATGAAGCTGGATTTGTCTTTGAAGGGCGTAGTGATTGGGTGGGACTCAGAGCTCTGAGTTGCAACAAACAGAATTTGAATTAGATGTTATAGGGGAAAAGATAATAAAGATCACAGTGATGGGACTCAAACACAGAAAAAGGGGCCCAGAGAACTTGGAGACTGTCCATCTTTGGAGCTACATGGAACTCAAGTCTGTGGAGCACTGAGCCACCTGTTCCACAGTGAACCCTGTTTTTAGCAGGGATTTAGGTCATATGTCCTTCAGACATCCAGTCTCAATCATTCTGATCCATGCTCAGAGGACATTTAGAAGACACCATTTCAAAATTGAACAGCACTTTGTAGGGTATTGGAGTAGTTCAACAGCCAACAGCTCAATCTTAAAATTCTTAGTTCTTGGCTTAAAGATGAAGGAACTCCTTAAATATTAGTACTGTTTTCAGTTCACAATTTCTTTCTTCTTTTCAGTTCTAGAAAGATGATACAGAGCAGTATTTTAAAATTAATTATCAGGTGATTTAACTGATTTGTCAGTGAATCACTCTTAAAGCACTGTCCATGAATACAAATCATTACCACCAGCAGCACGTAAATCAGAAGATTAACAACAGTCGTTCGTCTAAAGGAAGAATTATTTTCTTAACCTGATTTTTTTTTAAAGGGGAAAAAAATCCCCAAATAATCAAACTTGGACTGTAATAATAGACAGTTTTGGCTATTATTACTGTGTAATCTGATTGGTATAGTAATCAAGACCAAGAGCTGAACTGAACAAACATGAAAATATAACTGCACTTTTGTGCTGTAGCTGTTCAGAGATAACAAGTGAATATAATTGTTCATGGCATATTTCACAAAAAATGACAGCACTGGTGAATGTATTTTGGAATAGCAAATGTATCTGAATGCCAGAGGGGAAGGGATTAAATTCTGCTAGAACTAAAAGATCTTCTATTCTGTACTTTTTTTTTCCCTGCAGTTCTCCAACCCTTAATAACTATATTTGTTATCTAACCAGTCAGGTGCAGTAGAAGGAGGAAAGAGGAGATTAAAATTTCTTGGGATGTTCTACAGAGTGTGGTGGTTATTAGAAGTGCTGGAAATTCCAGTTAATGCAAAATGTAGAAGTCTGTTGTTAGTTCTCTTCTTTAAATGTGTGTGGAATGAGGGAAGCTGGGAGAGAAGAAAAAAGATACAATAAGACAGAAGTGGCCTGAGTAAGGTGTCAGTTTATAGTAACTCAAAGGCTTACTCTTCAAAACCTTAATGCCTGAAATTTGTCTGGGACACATCAGAGTTAATGCTTATCACAGCTAAGTTAAAAAGACGTCTTTATGCAGAACATGCCTTGCTCCAAAAACAGGGACATCTATTTTTTGCAGCATCCAGACCCAAAGATTCAGACTAATGAGAAGGCAGCAGGAAATCAACAAAGTTCTCAGATTAGAAGTGTAAAGGAACAGCAACCACTTTAAGAATTTCCAGCTATAATCCTTATCTAGTGTCTTTAGTATTACTTTTGGCCCCCTGAAGTAATTTGGTAGTCTAATCAGAACATATTTTTGTCTAAATTAGACTCATCCATCATTGGCCTGTCATTTAAGGAAAATCCAATGGACAGAACCAACTTTTTAGCCAAGCTATTTCAGGATGCTAGAGGAATGTGACTTAAAATACTCCTGCTGTGTAACCTGTTTGCTGCCTGTATTATGGACTCGCAGTGCCTGGTAAAACATTGCAGGTTTCCTTTGGTTCCTTACAACAGATTTCAAAAGGAGGCATGTCACAGTCAGTAGCAAGAAAGTCTTTTCTGATGGCTGCCAGGACAATCAAATGGAAAGGGATTTTAAAAAAATTAAATGCAAAAGAAGTAGTAGAATGTCTGATAATTTCAAACAGTATGCTGGAATCTTTCTGACAATAAAGACTTTTATTACACCCTCATAGTGCCTGGGGTTTTAATTTAACACATCAATGAGAAGGCAGTGTTTAAAAAAACACCACCACCACTGAAAACACCAGCAGGACTTGCTTTTATTAGTGCAATTCATAAGAAATTAGAACATTTAATGAGAAAATCATTAACCATGAAAAAAATGGACTGACTTAACTTGGGGAGCTTAAGTAGTTAGGCTTCAATTTAGTTTGTCAGCTACTGGTGAAATAAATAGAGAGTGAGCTGATTACCTCTGGCACAGTAGGCACTTTAGCACACTTTCTTGTGCTGTAGCTGCTGTTGGGCAGAACCATTATCTGCCTTCTTTTCTAGAAACTGTCAAAAACTAGGGGGGAATATCAAACATGCCTTGTTTCACACTATTCAGAGATGTTGTTCTTCAGATTCAGTTCAATTAGGCATTTTATAGAAAATAATGTAACAGCCAGAGCTGTGCATAGTCACAGTGAGCAGAGCAGAACACAGTACTTAAACGATGTCTCCTTCTTGGTGTGTTTACTTCTTGTTTCTTCCTGGCAAGTGATTTTCTTTGCTGATGCTTCCATAACTGAGATTTTTGAAGTGATGTCTGTGCTCATAACATCTAGAGCTGGGAATGGCAATAGATCGAGGGAAAGGTTCTGCTAATCCACTGACTGGTCTTTAACAGTACAAGAGCAGGACAGGCAAATGCTGTGACTTGGTCAGAAAGCTTTCCTGAATCTTGGCAACAATGTTAATCTCCCTTCATAGACGTCCTCTTTGAAGAATTCTAAGAATTTGTTCATTTTTTAAGCTGTTAAAACTTAAATCAGCCTGTGTTAAAGGGGTTAACTGATGTATATTTCAAGAGATCCTATTTTGTTCTTAACCCAAATCTTGGCTCTTGTTTTGAGAGAGGCAGGGCACTATCAACTCCCTATTCATTCTTTTCACAATGCTTCTGAGTTTATATATCACTGTTGTATCCTCCTCACGCTTGTTTTTTTCTCTGGCTGAGGTGTCTGCCAGAGGATAAAATTGGACCGTTCCTTAACTGTAAGTAAATGTGAAGAGAAAGTAAATTACACAAATCCAGCAGAAATTAGTTGGGATTTGCAGAGCTCTTGGCTCTGCAAACAGACAAGACATTTTCTCTTGTCTGTTTGCAGTGGTTTACAGCTACCTGCCTTTTAGGAGCTCAACAGTAAGGGTAAAACTGGAGCTCCCCTTCTTGTTGGTACAGATCTCACTGTTTACTTCTGCTCCTTTCTGTCAGGTACACACAGTTTATAATATCTATCATCATAAACATCTTTGCTCTGGTGTAAAATTATCAAACTACCTATACAAGAGTCAAGGCGTACTCTGATGTCAATAACAGCAAAGTCTTTTAACTGCAATCACCCTACACATGTTGGTTTGACATTATTATTATACCTTTCTCATAAATGTAATGCTTTTATTGAATTGCTTCAGTTGCAAAGGATGTTTATGGCATATGCTTGTGTTGTAGAACATTAACCTCCCTAAGCTTTAGGATCCCAAATTTTTATCAAACAGTTTAGGCCACTGCTTTTTTTCTTGGCTTTCAGGGGAAAGTACACCTTGGACATGCTTGAGGTTCTTCCTAGTATATCTGGCTTTTCCAGAGAGGCTGAAGTAATTGTTACTAGCTTACAATTATTAGCTTGCATAGCTTGAGGCAGTGGGGGTATGATTAACTAGATTAATTAGATGCCTGTGGAGTAGAAAAAGAGAGATAAAAGAAAAGTTGGGTTTTTCCTTGAAAGCGTTCATTCTTTTATTTATTTATCAATTTATTTCTCCTTGTCTTCCAGTGAGTCAGCAGTTGACAAACCGCATCGATCAGTTCTTGGAAAATAAAGGTTCACAGTACTACATGAAAGGGGTCGACTGTATCAGAGCTTTTAGAGAGGAGGCCATGAAGGTAATGTTAATGTGTGAATACTCTTTTTCAAATTAAAGCACGATAAGCCTATTTGCTTGATAATTTATTGCTGCAGCAAAAAGAATTTAACTTTCAATATGTTTCAAAGTTTAGAAATAGGGTTGCATTTTATGGGCGTTTTTATTGTTATTGGTTACTCTCTGGTATTACTTGCTGTTGCTTGTTTTTGCTTAAACATAAAACAGAAGGCCTATGACATGATGCTTGTGCTAGTTAAAAATGCAATCCTACAATTATCTTCTTCAACGAAGCTAGTTACAAGAAAATCTTTCTAGCTTTTGGAAAGGCACTTTTTGTGGCTCACCTTTCCTTAGAATTCATGGTTTTAATAGAACTAAAACTCAGATTCTGTAGAGACTTTTGTGTTCACCATGTTAAATGACTTAATGAAGAATTAAGCTTGCAGTGCTCTTTAGTAGTTTTACAGTTGCTGTCATTTTTTTTTTCAGCTGTCCAAGGTGCAGTGCTTTAATGAATTTATGCAAGCCCTGAAATCAAAGTTGGAAGATAAAGCCTTATCTGATTTCTGGGAGATCATGGTACAAGGTAGGATGGCATTTTAAAAATATTAGACAATTTCTAGTTGTATTATGCATTTATCCATTAAGTAAGAAAACTTCATTAGCAGTGGGGCACTCAGAGTAACCCTACTGCATTTTGATATGCTTCATTCCTGCAGCCTGTTCAAAACAAACAAACAAAAAAAAAACAGCTTTCATGTTGCAGCTTTCTTTCCTTTTCTGCACTAATGGTTTCATATTAGCAAGTCTTGTTGAAATGGTAAATTAATTGTAGAAGAAGAGACAAATTAAATGTTATGGGATAAGGAGAAGACGACACAATTTCAGCTGAATTTTAAAATAAATGGAAAAAACTCATGCAGTAGAGCTATAAAAAGATTCTTGCCGTTTACGCTTCCAAAAAGTCATAGATAGCCTTGAAATGTGTCACTGATCATTTTGTATTTAAGTAACCTGAAGGACAGAATATGTGGTAATATGACACCTACCTGTGATTAAACTGGGAGATACAAGGCAGTGCCATCCTAAAAGACATTCAGAGATTATACAAGTGATAAAGGAACATTTTCACAAATAGAAAATATAGTGTACTAAAAAAACTCTTTTACACCATACTCTTGTTTTTAATTGGAACCAATGCTAGGAAAATCTGTTAAATGCCCAGCTCTATCTCTTAAAAGTATGTGCTATAAAATGCAGTGTTGGGCTTTTGTATAGTACCATTCAAAGTGGCCAACTCCAGATGTGCTTGGTCCAACTTCCTTGAATTACAGGATGGCAATTTGTTTAGTAATGCAAAGAAACCAGCACAGGACAATGCTGACACTGTTATATTCAGTAGTGCTGTAGGGGACCTTCTGTGTATAAATTTGGAAAAAGAAACCAATAAACTTTGAAAGTAGCGAACTTGGATCTTTCAAAGCCATGAATAATTTTTAACTGGTATAAATCAGAGCTTTTGACAAACTGTAGTACCTTTTGGGGGAAAAAAATCAACCAAAGAAACAAATACAAAGAGAGATGATATTTTCATAGAGTATAGATTATCTTCCTTTGAGAACCTGATGAAATGAAATCTTGATGCTTTATGCATAACCTGGCTGCTGTCAGTAGGCAGCTGAAATTGCTTTTTACTTGATGCTAGCAAGGGCAGAAGTCCTGATTTCTCTCATTCTTGCCACATGACCTATCCCCTCTTTTTTACCAAATGTGGTGTGCATTGGGTCTTGCCTTGAGTGACTGCAGTCACCGAAAGAAGATGAATGTAAGTTAAGGAGTTAGTGGCTTAGAAGAAAGGCAGATCTGTTTGACAAATTCTTTTGTTTCATGAAACCCTGCCATGTGGTTCTGTGGGCACATGAAGGTGATAGTACACTTACACTGCTGCTGAAATTTTTATCAATCTCCTATTCTTTGCTCTCACACCCACAGCTGCTTATTCAGGCACAACAATTTGTATGGCCAAGAGATGAACTAGACTGGAAAAACTGTCGGAGAATTTTTTGAATTCTTTTTTGGGAGGCGTATGGGACATCACTGCACAGGGTGGTGCTGCTGGCACGACCAAGGAGCAAAGTGGGGCATGACCAGCACTTGGGTAGTCAGACTAAGTAATCACAGCACAAGTGTCTGAAGGCTAGGAGTTATTTTTTTTTCTGAGGACCTAAGAGCATGCTGTGAATGACTAGAAGTGTAATTTCTAATAGATTTTCAGCATTTCATCTGTGATCTATGATTTCAGTGTCTCATTAGTTTGATTGTCACAATATTAGCAATTTCCTAAATGGATACTTCCACAAGCTTATGAATATGCTCATTAATTTATTTTTATATCATATTTTATATCATAGTTTACTCATTAATGCAAGTCACATTTTCCTTTGAGTGATACTCTTTTTTTGTTGCTGGTGATGATGACACATCCAGAAGTTGGAATGTGGATCAGTTTTTTCACTTCTAACATTAGGTGCATTTTGGGAAGGCCTTCTAATGATATTTTTATGTTTGTTTTTTTTTTTCCAGACAGGATTTCTTTGATCACTAAAGATGAAGCAGAGGAAAGTTTGGTGACGAGTGAAGAGGCTGAGAAGGTACCGTTTTTTTAATGAGCATCTGTTTGTATAGAGTCCTTGCAGTGGAACTGAAGATTATCGTATGTGGATAAATCTTCAGCTGAATGAAATAAAATCTATATGAAGAAATAAGAATGTTCATTTGCCACACAATTGAAACTTTTGCATTTCAGAACAAAAATACCTTAGCATGTACTACAATGTTTTACTTAAATTGGTCTTTAAAAAGTAGTATGTATTGAAATTATCTGAAAATACCCTCTACAAAAAATAGGAACTTCAGCAACTCAGTGTAGTGGAACAGCAAAGTACTGTTTACATATATAAGATCACTGTTTGAACTTCACAGATAGAAATGTATTCTCACTGATAGCACAAGTTCAAAAATCCAATACTTTTTTTAAAAGCTTTTGTGAACTCCAGCAATTCAAGTTGTTGAGGCTAGTTTTCACCATATATGCAGTAATGCCAATATTTTCTCTTTATGCAGCTCTTGTGGTTTGGTGGACAATCAAATGTGATGCTAGGGGTATTATTGGTGACCATATTAGATCCTTTTGGAAATGGGAGTTCTGGACTATTTACAGGTATAATTTCTACAGATATGTAGCATTTTAGTCATGCTGAATGAAGGATGTCCCAGCTACAAAGGACAAAATTGTAACAGGCAGAATTGTGCCTTCTCTTTGGAAGGAAGCAGAATTCAGAGCTGCTGTCAGAAATTATTTTTATATGGATGGAGACGATAAGTTGGATGTTTTTGTATCAGGCTTCTAGTTTAGGAGGAAGGTCCTTGTATCACAGACCCCTCAAAGGTAAAACTGTGGCTAAAATCACCATTTTGCAGAGAAGTAGCTTTTATAAAAGATGCCACATTGATTTTTGCAACTTCCAGGCCTTCCGTTAGCAATAGCCAGAAGTAGGTAGAAGTAGGTTCTCTATGATTAGTTAATGAATATAAAAAGGTTGTATTTTAGAAACCGCTTTTTTCATGTGTAACAATTTACCTCAAGGTGAAAAAGGCACAGAAATGTCATAAAAATGAAAAAGCTAACAAACTAGGAGTCCAGAAAGCTGAGCACATGTGCAGGGTACAAATGATTGAGTATGATGATTTTTCTAGACATGAAGGACCTACTGGCTATTTATCATTACACATAAATGTATAGAGCAACTCTTCCCCTAGAAGTGGTTTTAAAGAGTATCAGTCTTTTTTATCTACTTCAAGTGCTATGAATTTACTTGGAAACTTACTAAGAAAATATTGTTCTTGGGAACTTTCTAGTCTGAAACTACCACTAATGCTCAAAAAATGTGCTAATGCTGTGTGAACCAGTGTTCCTTAAGGAAATCTACTAACCACAAAGACCTTGCAGCATGCCATTGTCTTCACTGTGAGCTTGTGGTGGCTAAAAAATTCTGTGCCTGCATAGGAATGCAGCACAAATGATAGAGTATCAAGGGCTGGATTCAGAGCTGCCAGGCTAAGCTGGAGCAAAGCATTTGTAGACTGACTGCAGATTTACATTTATGTTTACCATCATCCTACAATCACCATATATCACAATACAGGAAACTTTTGTGGCTGAAGGTGATTTTGTGATTGATTGAAGGTCATATAATAGCTATATCTTCCCATTAAATTGGGGAAATATGAGATACTGCATGAAATGAGTTTTGCAATAGAGTTCTCTAATATGGCAGTTACCTTAACTTCCACAGTAATTGGATTGCATCTCTTTGCTCTATAAGCAGTTGGCAATTCCAGATGTTCACTAGATAGCCACCTCCCCACACACTGTCCAAATCCAAACCCAGAACCCTAATTCCCATTGTCTCTTAAGGGCTCATATGACTTTTTCATTAAGAAACTGCTCGACTCATATTTTTGGATTAAGATCTGCAGGGATAGAATATTTTGATATTGTGGGGCTGGTATAAAATCTAGTCCTCTTTGGTCCAATTAAATCCTGCCACAGCTTTCCTGTGTGATACAAACCCAGCATTTTCCTAGGTCTACAGCAGATTGCAAAAGTGATTTGTTTACTGTACTGAAGGTGATACCCTTCACATAAGGGTTATATTGGATTTTTTCAAATATCTCCCAACAGAGTAAGATGCAAGTTTTCTTCACCTCAGTACAGGTCATATACAAACCTGTAGGTCATGGGGTTGTCTGTCATTGTCGTCTTTTGTGACACAGAAGCCCTTTCTCTTACATGCTGTTTACTAGCTGCTAGTAGTTTCAGGACTGTTTTGTCTGTAAGATTACAGGTTTTATAGGGTTGCTGTCTGCAGGAAAAAAGGAAGACTTACCAGGCTGCTTGTTAGACAGGTCAAACTTTCCATTTTCTTTTTGCTTGAGGTAGGTTATGCATGCCTATTTTCCTATCACTGTGAAAAATGGGTTTTTTTCCACTGTAATAGTGGAGTTACTCTTTTTAGAGCATGGGGATGGTAGGTTAAAAGAGCAGGAATGTCAAGTGTTTTTTCTGGTTGCTTTGGGGAAGATAATGGATTTCAGCACAGCTATTATATGTAATTTGCTTTTGCATAAATGTAAAACAGGTTTTCAGAAAAAAACCCCACCTTTGGATGTTCAGCATTTGATGGAAACTTCAGGTTTCAATTTACTCCAGATCTTCATTGTACATTTTTCTAGCTTTTAGCTTCCTTTGCATAATTTAGCATGAGAAAGCCGATTGTAAAAATTTTGAAAAATGTGCTACTTCAGAAATATCATTTGACTCTCAATTAAATGTGAAAAAAGGAAATTTGATCTGGCACAAAAAGCCTTTCAGAGCTGACAAAAGTCATTAGCTTTTAGTTTCATAGTGTGTGCTTTATATTACTACTAGATTAAGAACTCTTCCAACAAAAAAGATACACAGACATACGGCATCCTGAAATTCTAATTCCTTCTGGCCCTGTCACATTTCTTGCCTTTTTTTTTTTTTTAAGCTACAGAATCTTTATCATAGGTTGAACTCAGGATGTTAGAGCATGAATGTTGTCTGTGGAGTGAGATTTCTGTATTCCTCTGGGATGTTGCTGCTTGGGATGTAGGAAAGGTCTGACCTTTGATCAGTGGGAGAATGGGGCAGAGGTTGCCTATATCCTCTGTCTTTGGTGTTACCCAAACATGGTGTATTTGCTTTTCATCCTAGAGTATGCAGCAGGGAAGTCACAGAGTTTTAGCCCATGTCTGAAGCTGTCACTAGAGTTCTAGAGAAGGATCAGAATATTTTATTTATTTAAAATAATGTTTAAGCTTTTCACACTACAAATGTATGGTCTCAGAGATTGGTGATGTTAATAGGGATCCCGTGGCCTCTTACACAACCTCTCTGGCTCATACAGTTGAAGTCCCCAGCTGAACAGCAGCTCCCTTTTAGGAGCATAAAAGAGTTATCTAAGCAGGTATTTATAGCTTGTTTAATGTGGCTATTTTCTACTTAGCTGTTCTCTTCCTTCATCTGGAGTTAAAGTGAAGCTGTTTCTGACTTAAGGATGACAGGACTCCAAGTCTGGGAATGTGGCTTTTCCTCCTTAGCTTCACATCTATGTTTTCTTGGGGGGCTGGATTGTTTCTGGCTCTGTATACTTGTTCTGGTGCATTTTAATAAGAAAAAAAAAAAGATACTATATTAAAGATATTGGTAAAAAGGTAGTAACTAAGACTTGTAGACAACTGGATGCTTTTTAAAGTAAGAGTTAAGTATTGCCATTTTTTCCCTACCATTTTAGTTTGGGGTTTTTTAGGCTAAGTGAAAAATCTGTGAAATAATTTGAAGATGGTTGTACTCCAGATATTGTCTGTATGTTTGATTTCAGCTTTTATAGTATCTGAGCAATTTACCTTTCTTTTCTGTTTATGAATGTCATGCTTTAAGTGAAGGGCATATGGTGAGTTGTATCAGCAGCTATGGCAATGTAATTTTACATAATGAATTTTCTATTTTTAAAACTGGCATTCTAACCGTCTTGCCTGTTAAAGGGTTTGATTTTTTTAAAATTCATATCTTTGTTCATTTGGTAAATGTTAATTGAATTAAATGGGGAAGCTTATAAATTCAACACAGAACTAGAATTCCGTGTGTAGGACATCTCAAAGAAGCCATTGGTCACCCTCATGTATGTACTCATATCATTGGGGTACTTTGTTATCCCTGAGCATTTTGTAGCTACACACAATATTTTTTAAGAACAAAAACCTGGTCAAACTGAAGGAAATAAAATTTCTATCTAATCCAGAATCCCATGTCTGACAGTGGAGTAAAAGGAATGGATAGAGTAAAATGTATATGGCTGCAGCCACTTATGTCTCAAAAACTTTTTGTGTCTGACGTAGTTTCTGTGGACTTAATAGACTTCAAATGATTTCTCTTCTATGCATCTTCCTTATCTCCCTCTGAGTCTAGGGAATAATATTTTCAGTATCCTTATCACAGGATGTTCTATAGCCTAACCATGTGTTGTCTCAAGAACCATATTCTTTTGTCTGGTGTTTGACACACTTTACCATAAAATCCTTTAAAAGTGAGTCTTACAAAGTTTTTTGTAGTTTAAGATGGTTTTAGAGGGTGGAAACCAGAAAAAACTTCCTTTCTGATTTTTAATTACAGGTTGGTTTGTTTTGATACGCAGAGACATTCTGTTAATTTAACATTAAAGGCTCTCAGTTTTGTCAGTATCACATAAATACATTTTTATTTTTAGTTCTTGGCTCCAAAAGAAAAGAAAAATGAAACTCTGCCTCCTACAGATGAAGGTGGTGATGTTGATGATCTGGTGAGTACCATAAAGATATGGTGTGGCTTTAGAATTAAGCTCCAAGTGAAAGGTGCAATGAGAGAGCCAAATGCTACTTAAAGCAGTAGATATTAGAGTGAATGACTTAGAAAACACCTAAGGGGTTGAATCAGAAAAGCCACGTGAAATTAATTACTTGCTATTTTAAAACTTAGCCAGGTGTGTAATTTCATGATGGCAAATACTATGTGATGTAGTAACATAGGTGTTTACAGGGGTGAAATGTGTCCTCTAATGTTTTTCAAAAGAGCCAATGAGCCACTCATTTAATAGCGGATTGGTATAATTTACTATAATAGCATTTTAAAAAGTTTGTAGATCTTGAACAGCTAGTTATGTGGGTTGAAAACTGAAAAATATTTTTAAAATATGTTTTAATCTTTTGAATTAAACTTCTGTATATAGGATTGCTGAAATTCAAGGATACCAGGTTTTTTAATAAATATTTCAGCCATCTTTTACAGGCTGACTCATTACAAATCTGTCTCCAAGGCTTAAACTGATGGTGTAGATGGTTTTAAAGAAGCTTCAATAACAGACAGATTTCTACATTTGGACAGTATTTTTAAAAATCTATAAATTGCACATATGATTATGTGAAGATGAGATTTTTAGGTTTGTTTTTGTACTTTATAGAAGATTAGTACTGAATTCTGTGCAATGCATTTATGTTACATGATAAGGATTTCCAAATTTGCTTGGTTTTCTCAGCACTAAGCACATGCAAGAAATTAACTCCAGTGCTGTTTCTTTCAAATCTGTTTCTTCTGTTTGCAGCTCGACATGATGTGACCGGGATAAATAGCAACTATACAAACAAAGTTTTGGAAGAGATGTCTCTGTGAGGTGGGGCACAAAAAAAGATGCTAATGAGAAGACAGTACATCCATCTTTATTTTCTCAAATGAGAACAGAAATCCCAAAAACGTTCTCACCTGGTATAAATGTCATCGGACTTTCAAAACTAAGAACAGAAGATTGAAATTGTCTGAAGTACCTGGGAAGTAATGATACCTTTAAGACACCTTTTTTTTTCCCCTTTAGAAAACTGAATTTAGCTTGTCCTTTGCATTGCTTTTAGCTAAACACTACTAAATTTAATGAGAATCTGCTCGGGTGCTTGGAATTCATGTTATGTTGCCTGGGAAGGAAGACAGAAATGTAACAGCAAGGTTACCAGGTAATACTGAATATTTAGTGGAGGTAACCCTTTGGGTTTATTATTACAGAAGGAAAAAAGTCTCTATTTTCATGCTTTAAAAAAACCAACAAACTCAAAACCAATAAACCATAAACAAGATAGAGCAAAAAAACTTAAACCCAACAAAGCACCATGCAAACCACTGCAGAGGCTTTTGGGAAAAAATTCTAGGCCAGGATCTCACAAGTTACTAGTTTGAAATACACAACAGAATCTGAAGCACACAGCAGAGCCAGATATGCTGATTTTGCCACACTGTCCTCAGATCAGTAATTATGGTCATCTCTGTACTACAGATTCTCTATCCTGTCCGCTCAGCAGCAGCCCAAGGTCTCTGTCCCTTTCTGTTAAACGTTTTCCTGTTTCGTGCACTGGGATTTTTTTATTTTTTTAGACTTCTAACCAGTGTGGTTACTGTAGATGTTCCTGGTGCTAAAAGGAAGGATAAATCAGTTCTGTGTCCATTTCATACACTGCTGAGAACTGCTAACCCAGAGCAGAAGAATCCCTCAAAGCTGTACACTGACAGCTGCGATACGTAAGTGATAATAGTTAATACTGGCAACCAGGGTGGAGTAATGTCTGCACAGAGCAATCCAAACTAGTCAAATACTGCTTAGAAAGAGACATTCAAGTCTGATTGCAGAGCTGAAGAGACACTAATGACACCTTTACATATGCTTGTCTGTTACAACCAGAGTAATTCCTTTAAAAGCTGTTCTTTCATTATTATAAATGTATAAATATGCTGTGCAAAATGGTATTAACATCAAAAAAAGGAAAAATCATGATCTGTAGTTGCAAAATGTTGTGGAATATTTGCACTACATACTGGCCAACACCTCCTGTGTGGGAAATAGCAATTTTTCCCCTACTTCCTTACACAGCAACCTACCCTCTCCTGTCTTGCATCGTGTCCTGACTGAGTTGAAAGCATTTCTCAAATGCAGATGGCAGGGTGATTTTTGTGATTTTTGCAGACCTTTATAGTTTTTGTATCACCAGAAGATATTTTTCTCCATTGTAAATATGAATTATTTGATCAGTGTTTTAAAGGCCAGTATATGGAATATACTGGGTGGCGGTTTCTTGTACACTTTACAGTTTTGTTTAATAAAAATATTTTAAAGGTCGGGTTTTGTCTTCTGAGCCATGTTTGCTAAAATCAGTTGACTACTTATGCAGTACCTAAAGGAAACTATCAAAATCCTCTTTTCTGGGCCTACAATACAAACATTGAATATCAAAATCCCTCCATAGAAGCAGTATGTACTTATTCTATTCTATTCTTTCCAAACTCTGAACTTTACAACACCTCAGTAAAGTAGTTTTAACTACAGATGACTAAGATGAGAAAATCTCGGTCAAGACCGCATGGAATATAGAACCTGGTGACCAGAATATGGAGTTACTTTGTTTCTTTTGATTTAGTTTGCCGTATTTCTAGAGTGTATTGCTTCTGTCAAGGAATATACATTTAGTTCATGGAGAAGAATTGCTGCACAGATCTTCCTGCTATCTGTACAGCACAGTATGTACAGGTAGGCTCAGCGTGGTGATTGAGTTGCTGGTACTGAGAAGAAGAATGAGAATTTATGACTCAAAATAAATAAAAGTGAATTCTTGGAAGGCAAGAAAAGCATCTTTCATTCTGCCCAGCCTTCCGAGTTCAATCTGTAGAAGCTTCTGATCTTAGTGAGGGTCTGTCACATCAGCAGCCTGGTTTTACATTTGTTCTTTGGCAAAGGACCAGCTTTGAGGTTCTCATTCAATGACTGGAAGAGATCTTACATTTAGTTTAAGCTCACATTTTCAGTTACAAAGTCTGACTTAGTGTTTGACACTAGTCAAACTAACACTGACAAAGTGTTCTAGTAGGTCTGACTCACTGTTTACATTGAGAATTCTCATTTTTAATTGCCACACTGACCAGTCCTCAGAAGCAGTAGAGCAGTTAGTTGTCCACTTCAAAAGCAGCTATAAAGCAAACATAAAGTGCATTTGTTTTCCTGAAAGCAGCAGAACATTCCTTGTCATGTACTTTATAGGCAGAGAAATTATCAGAGTCTACAGAAAAGAAGACTGATTTTTGTTATATGTTACTGGTTTATTTTCTCTTTCCCCCTGGAAATAATGCCTCTCTGGAAAGCTCTTTGAATGTTAATGGTATGGGGCAGTAACCTCAGTAAGCCTTGTTTACCATGAGATCAAAGCTTATGATTGTTGTGTATGTGTTTCTGTTAATCTGCTGCTCATTGGGGAGAATCAGCCTTGATGGAGGGGCAGTGATTTCAGCACTAGGTTTGAAAAGTTTTTTGTGGAAGTTAATGCTGGGAAGAGGTGAAAGAGAAAGGAATTATGAGTTCAGCTTGAGGGGAGTTTCTCCCCTCTTGATCTTGCCCATCAGCTGAGAGTTCCATCCAAGAGCCTAGCCATTGTGTCATATCAGCCTAGTCTGCAGGTCCTCTTCTTTCTTCTCTTCCTTCATTAGAAGAGGGGTGTGGACTAAAAAAAATATTTTGCAGTGTGGACTGTGGGAGGTGGAGAATATCCAAAGCTATTATACCAGAAAGTGAAAGTAATACGTGAAGGACCTGGGACCATAGCATGGAACTGAGACTACTCCACAGAAAAGGATGAAATAATGGGTTTGGGAGTCATAGAGGAAGTGTAGGACTCTTCTGGTTACAATATACTGTGAATCTGTAAGTATCTAGGCTATATCAATTCTGCACAAAGCTTTTTCTTCTGTCACTGAGTAGTGGGGTCTGCTACCTGTTATGGAGTTCTCAAGTTTGGTCTCATTCCTTTTTGTACTCAGAAACCAAATTTCTCCTCTTGGACAGTTGTCAATATGCCACAGTAATAAAAGATGACTTCTAGTCATCTTGCATAGTTGAAGACTTGTGATTTGTGTGATACTAATCAGGTTGAAATGAATGTCAGGTCAACAGTATGATGTCAACATGCTTAGAGAATTCTAAAAGCAAGGCTTCATCTCTGTCCTTAGAATGTGGCACAGAAGTATTACACATACCATCAAAACACTTCTAACGTGAAGAGACCTATTCTGCTGCTCTGTGGTCTCTTAGTTGCCAGGATGGATTTACATCTTGCTAACTTTCCTGGTATTTGGATTTTGACAGAATTATCTGTTTCATGTTGGAGCAGGATCTTTGGAAGTAGAAAATGAGGAAGGAAATCAGTTATCTCAGTGAATTCTTGTGAATATCTTATGAATTCTACAGACACAGGCCATTTTAATATTCTGCATTTGCACATGATAAAAGGCAAGGGAGGAATTCCTTTGTGATCTCAGTAGGGTTGGGGATAATCTGGGAAGAACAGTTTTGACTTGCATGTTGCTGAACTGGCAAATACACTGGTAGATGCTGCTGTGCTTGTAAGGATGGGTTTGGATTTGTTCAGCCTCAGCCCTGTCAGTGTGAAATAAGCAGTTAACTTTAGCTGTTGGTTTGTGACAGTGGAAAACTCATTTCTACTAAATTTTCAGCTTTGCTTCCTTTCCCTATCTATCTTCATTCTTCTCTTGGTACCATTACAGTAATGGAGCGCAGTGCTGGGTGACTTACAAATGTCAGATGTAGGAAACCTGCAACTTTTCTTATGTCTCTTTTGAGATGTGGGTTACAAAGATTTTTTTTTAAACTCAAAATGTTCTCAGTGCTAGCAGGGGACTCAAGGCCCACCCAGCCTTTTGTTCCCAAATTCTTTGAAGAACTACCACATAGAAAAAACAGTTCTTTCAGCAAGCCCTCACCACTTAAAGGTGCTGGTAAAAGAAGGCACCATTGACTTCTGCAAGAGTTGACTTGCCCTTCTGGGAGGTGGAGTTTGTGTATAGCATTTCTCTGCACTGTTTTGAAGGCAGCTCTAGAAGGAGTTCTCTACCATTTTGGACTCTTCTTTTCTTGTGAGTACTGAACCTGAAAATTTTAGAGGAATAGATTACCACATAATTAAAGAAAATAAATGAGACCAGAATAGGTGAAATTTTCTTTTGTAATACTGTCATAATCTGATATGAAGGACTAAAATAGACTTATTAAAAAAGGCAAGGTTGTGATTTTTAGCCTCTCTTACTTTTCCCAAAGGATCAAAAACCACATTGAACTCTGCATAAAAAAATGGCAGAGGCAGAGATATTCTTTAAGAAAATTACTTGGAAAACATTTGAACAAAGCTTAGCTTAAAGTTTGATCATATTTTTCCATGCAGCAAGTTTTGGTAAGCAGAAAGATTAGTGTCCCTCTATAGCTTCCCTCTTCTACTGTTTGGGAATAGTGCTTGCATTTATGAAAATAAGAGAACCAAACAGGAACTAGAAAATGTCTCAATTTTGTTTTTACAAACCAGGCATAATTTTGGTGCATCTGTGAGATGAGTGCCTTAAAATAGACTCTTTGCTCATCTGACTCTGCACATACTGTACTTTAGTGACTTAAGCTGGATAGAATTTAATCTACTTCTTCCCAATAAACTTAGTGAAGACAGCATGACTAAGACATAAAATTAATTCTGTTCCCTCTGATGCCTCCCCAGTACAAGTCTCAACGGTTGACCATCAAAAGCACCTCTTTTGCCAGCAACTTGCAATACTTACAGTACTTTTTGCTGTTACCAAATAATTAATTATCCCCCAGCAGTAAAAAGTACTCAGATTTGGTCACACATGTATATATATATACTGGTGTATTAATTCTTAGGACCCCTCCAGCCACTCAAGTCAGCTGTATGAACTGCTATGAAAGTTTGAGGAGTCTTTAATGGAATTAGTAGGTTGACCATAGAAATATATTCACTGTTGCTTTAAATAAATCAAAGGATTATTTTTCTTCATGGTCTTACTGAGTTCCAACGCAGTCTCATCCTTTCTTCCCATTTTAATAGGCTGTAATAACTGTCATTTTCTTTTCCTCCAGAAGGGAGTGGATCTTGCAGCTTTCAAGATATTAACAGAAAACAGAAATACCTCCAATGTAGGATATAACTAGAAACATTTTCTGTCTGCTGTCTGAGACAATGCATAAGGGGAGCACAAGCCCCTGAGGAGACCAACTGTGGTGCAGATATTTTTGCCTGAAGCATGTGGATCAGACATAATGCTAGGAAAAGAAAGGTAAAATAGCTGTTAGTACCTGATTGTTGGAGTTTTATATGACTGGAATGTATCAGAATGCCTTCTCCAGCCTGCTAATGCAAGTAGTCAAATGACAAATGTTCTCTCCCTGTGGAGTGAGTACATCCAGTACAGTGTGAAGAAATGGCCCCTTATGTGGACTTTTCACAAGAGTTACAGGAGCTCTATCAGAATGCTTATGGACCCTTTACTTACTGAAAAAGGAGGGAGTGGGGTGGAGAGAACTTTTTTCCTTTGGTCTCAAGCAGGCCAGCATTGAAGGCCCTGATCTGAATGGGTGAGAGCCAGCCAAGAGCATTTTCCTGTGATGCCTTAATACTGTGCGTGTGAGTCCTGTGTGAATTTGATCTCCCAGTCCACATTTGCCTGAATTCATTGTCCTGAATGTTGAAAAGCTGTCATTTCTCTGCCTGCAAAGGATAAAAAATGGCTCAGCAAAGGCGAGTTGAGAAATCATATGATCTTTGTCTAGGGATTGTGATGTAGATTCCTCCCTATTACTCCTTGGGAACTTTCAGTAGTTACCACCTGTAGGATCTCTACATTTCAGTTTAGCACTAACGTTAGAAGGCTGAATACTCTCCAGGAAGAGCACAGCATAAATTATAGTAATCCACCTTCCACAGAGCTGTGCTGGGTAGTGTACAAATTTGTATGTCATCTGAATCCCACCTTTAACTAATATCTGATCTTCTAGCAGCTCAACTTGCTGATTCACTTCATTTTCTTGGGCAAGCTGGGGTAATTTATCAAAGATAACATCAGCCAGCAAGTATATCCTTTTTCTCCCTGAGTAAGAGGAATAAAGATTTTGGGAAGGAAAGTGGGTTTGGTGATAAGAAAATTGCATATGTTTAATGAACTTGCTTTTGTTTTATGTGCTATCACTTAAAGTACCAGGACTATCAGTCTGTTTTGTAGCTATTAAGCCATTGCTTGATAGCAACAGTGATATTATCTTTGGATAATGCACTTACTGCA
This sequence comes from Sturnus vulgaris, assembly GCF_052056855.1. NCBI lineage: Eukaryota > Metazoa > Chordata > Aves > Passeriformes > Sturnidae > Sturnus > Sturnus vulgaris. The sequence continues at coordinate 27,140,475 of NC_142249.1, read as the reverse complement.
GAAATGCCTTGAAGAGGCAGAGATAGGGAAGGTTTCTGTCTTTATTCCTTTTGCTGGCTAACAAACAAGGAAAACTTGTGGCACCTGCGCTTACAGGGACAATATGCATAGCTAAGCTGAGTGGGCTTGCTGCATGTTATTTGTAAGGGGTTTGTGACTTTGTCACAAGGGGTGGCTCAAAACTCTGTGAGATGTGGTGGTCAGGCTTCTTGGAAGGTAAAGGAGGTACTCCAGAAGAGGTGAGTTCTATAGCAGGTGAATCCTCAATGATTCCATCTAAATCAGCCTGTAAATTAAACAGTCAGAGAAACAGGCTGTGTCCTCCATAACTGCATTAAAATTTTCTCGTTTTATTTTCTAAGAATGTAAGAGAGTTAATATGGTTCACTAGTTGAACACAGCCACAGTAGGGTTTTATTCCTAGTTCTGTTGAAGGATCATTAGGAGCCATTTATTCACAATTTCATAGAATATCCTGAGTTGGGAGGGGCACAAAAATCAAGTCCGACTTTTAAGTGAATGGCCCATACAGGCATTGAACCCACAAGATTGGTGTTGTTAGCACCATGCTCTGACCAAAAATCTCTCTGCCTGTTGATTATTCTCCCACTGCAATTGGGGAAAGTTTTTTTACTTGTGATGTCTCCCAGAGAAGGCAGATAAAAGACTTTTGATGGATTTTGGTTGGATGAGACTTCATATACAGAGGGTATGTCAGTGCAAAAGTTTTATAACAGAAGATTTGGGGGGATGGAAATAAATGAAGAAAAAAAGCGAGTTATTGTGATGTTCCCTGGGCATGAGGAGAACATGATCATTAGTCTTGAGAAATGGAACAGTGGGAGTTCCATTAAGTGTCCCACAGGCACCAGGAATATATGAGAGGAAGACATTAAACAGACAAAGACCGAGGTATTCTGGAGAAATGGAGAAGTAGTTATTCCACTTAATGACTTTGAAAGACAAGGAGAGGAAACATATGAGGTTTCAAAGCTTATTATAGGGAAGAGCAGCCTTTCTATATCTCTTTTCACATTCCAGAAAGAATGATCTGTTTTACATAATGAGCATTTCCTTACAGTTCTCCCAGACACACACACACTGACCTATTTAAAAATGCAAATGGTCGTGAAGTTCCCTTCAAGCAGCAGTGACAAAATCAATGTAGAAGGAATAGGGTTAGTCCAGCAAGACAATATGTAATTGGGTTGTAGCTTATCTGCAGGAGATTTCTCTGCAGTCCTCAGGAAATGGGAACAATATAGGCTTTAGCATTGGAATGACTCACAGCTCAAGGTTTACACAGGAGATTGTGTATAATCCCTGTTCACCTAAAGCTGATGATGATTCAGAAGTAAGAACTGTGATGAGACAGAGGACATGTGGAAAAGGACAAACATGATGAGAGAAAAACATGCAGGAATGACCTTTTGCTACCAACAGGTCACTGTAACTTAAAGTACAAGAATGACACATACCCAAGGGGACCACTGGAAATCAAGGAAATCACTTCATGGATATATGTTATGGATGGAATGTGTGCTGGAAAGCCGTACCAGCTTCACCTTCTAGACAACTGTGTCCTTCTCAAGGGAAGATTATTCTGCACAATCTAGTTCTTTCACAGAAGAGCTGTGGGCAGCTTCAGACATTTATTGCAGGGTAAAGAGAATTCAAATGTCAAGTTGCAACTACATAGAGAAACATGTTAGGTATCCAAAGCAAAATCGTTTCCTTCTCTGAAGTTTAACTGCTGGAGGTTTTGTGCAGCAATTTCCTTGTGATGGGATCTCGTCTTTAGGTTGCCAGTATCTCGTCTTGAAAAATTGCACTAGGCCAGGCTGCAAATGATTTGTGACTGGTACAAGAACTCATACTATGTGTTGAACGAAACTGAGGAAAATACGGTTCTATCATTCACTCAGTAGCTGCAGAATGGCATATAATTCTAAATTTTGTTAGGCTTTAAGTCATAGAATAGTTTAGGTTGGAAGGGGCCTTGAAAAGTCACCTAGTCCAGCTGCTCTGCAATGTTTTTTTTTTAAGAAACAATCAACCCCATTTTCCAATTCCTAGAAGAGCAAATGCATCTGAAGATAATGTACCCTTGGTTATAGTCTTAGTCATACAAAGATTTCCTAAAGTCTCTGAGGATTTCCTATGTGCTCTCAGAGACAGCATGAAACCAGCCAATGGGGCAGAAGTTGATGTCTTCATTGCACTACAGTTTTCCTCTGGGTAGCATTGACTTCACAGATGATACTGAGGCAAAATCCCCAGGTACACCTGGAACTGGCAGCCTGATTGATCAGGTTCTAAATGCTCTGGTGGCAGAGTCAGAGAAGCTTGCACAACTGCTGTGAATGCTCTTCCTCTATACTCTTTTGGGATTTGTTTGGTACCCAACAAATGCTCCTTGTACCCAACAAATGTCTGTGGAGCATGAATTGTTCCCTGAATGAATTAAACGCATCAAGGGAACTGAAAGAGGAGGAGAAGGGAAAAGCAACTCAAAAGCATATACAGTTTGAAGTCAGATATTAGCTGAAAAAACAGCTCTACTAGGTTGCAGGTCTAAGCCATATGATTCCCCCTCCAGCCTGTTTTGCAGCTGTGCTTCATTCCCAGTGCTTAGGCTTCAGATAAAATCTGCAATGTGTGCTGCACTTCCAGGTTTGGAAGTCAAAACCATTAATTGCAGGAAATTGCCATCTGATTCTAACTCTTGGGGGCTGGAATGAGATATCTCAAATCCTTCTGTCTTAATGGCTTTTCAAAAGTCACCTCTCCAGAAAGGTACCAGTGAGGCTCCAAGGCACCATTCTTTGGGGACATAACTATTTCTCCAATGCTGCATGGTAGACCTCTTGCCAATTTGTTGTGCTAGGCTGCTCCCTTATAGTTTTTCATCTTGTTCCTACTTATCTCTGCTCTCTGAGGCCAGTGTTGACCTGGTGACCTATAATTATCTCTCCCTGAGTTTTCTTGTGATCACTAGCTCCTGAAAATCATTTTGGATTATAAGATGAGAAAAACTCACATTATGGTGCTGCTATATAAGCATTTATGGTGTTAAGCATATATATTTAATTAATTTAATTCAGAAACTTCTATGAGTGATGAACCAAAGGTTCAGGTTTCCCTGCTGAATTTCTAGCATGTACAGGTGGTAGGGTTTTTTTCAGTGGGAATCTGCTAAAAAGATTTCAGGACTTTGTGTGTTTATTAATAACTTAGTGGCACAGAGTGCTGTAACAGCTTACTTTCATGCTGATGTTTTCAAAAGAACATTAAGTATTGCTCCTATTTTTCAGGTGAGTAGTTTATAATGTAGAGAGGCAATTTGCACACAGATAGGTTAGTATTGGTAGAAATGCAGATGTAGGCAGGGCAAGATTGTTCCTGCAGAGGATGTTGAAGATGCCCATTTTGGGCTGGGCACAGTCAGTGGCAAAGGCTGTGCTCTGCCTGCATATTCTGTCTGCATGTTACAGTGTCCCAAGGCTGCACGGATTTTCCTGCAAAATTAACAAAGAAACTGTTCTTTACCCACAGGCCTTGAGGGTAGCTGTCCTCAGATGATGTCTGCAAAAATAGGTTAGATCTGAAAAAAATCCAGTGGAGGCAGGCTGGTTATTCTGTTCCCTTACCACCTTCTTGTCTGTTCTACTCAAGAGGCTAAAGCATTTTTTAGCAATAACAAAGTTTCAAATTGAAATCCTTCCTCTACCTGATTCCTCTTGGCTGTTAATCTCTAGTCGGTGTCTTTATCAGTGAACATGTGCTCTTATATAAGGGTGTATTCACTGAGTGACCAGCTGAAAGCTGCATCTATGAGGTGACTATGAAGTACCAACCTAGAGCTGCATTTTCTGGGACACTCTCAGCCTCCTTTGCAGGCCTCATCCCCTCTGGGCCACCAGCTGCTTAGAAAAGAGGCCCTTTGCTCTGAGGACAGTGTCTGTTTGACCACACTATAAATAAACAAACCCAGTGCTTTGCACTTCAGGAGGGATATGTAGTAGGAAAGTGGACTAAATAAAACAGGACATCATTTTACAGTAAAGGAGTGCTAGGCTCTGCTCCAGGTTCTGCCACAGATACTCTGCACCTTACATTCAATGTACTCCTCATTTCCTCCCTGAAACTGATTGTAGAGTGCCCATTTATCTGTGCAGTGGATAAATGCTCCATCTGAATCATGGTGGAAGTGCTGTGTTTATTTAGTGACAGCTCCTCTCCCAGCTGCTCTTTGGAGCTGAACTCTGCTCCCTGGGTTACAGTGAGTCATCTAGCTTGGCAATTTTGACCATACAGTTTGTGTGACAAAGGAGTGATTTTTATAGCTCAAATAAGATCAAGCATAGATGATCTTTTAATGAAGTGATCCTTGTGCCTAATTGTATTAACATCACAGGGAGACAAATGAACCTGAGCTGCAAAGAGCCCCCTGCAGCTATAATTAGATGAATAAAGAGGTTCATATTGATCTATACATTGGCATGAGGAAGGAAAGAGCATCACCCATATATGCTTTCAAGACCAAAAGCTGGTGCAGGCTGCAGAGATGTCAACTTAAAATTGTGATCCTAAAGCAAAAGTTTCAACCTGCTTGTATGATACTGCTCCACCTACTCTGCAGATGACATGGCCTGGAGCAGAGTCTGTGCCACTGGAGCTTTTGGGGTCACTGTTGCCTGGGAGGAGCTGTGTTTTGTGTAGTGCAGCTGCACCCGGTTGACCTAGCAACGAGTAAGGCATTGGTCTGGTATCCTAAGAAAACCCATAAACCTGTTGTAGGATTTTCCGTCTCTGTTGACACCAAGTTGGCTTGTGCACTACTCAGTGCCCAGTAGTTCCTGAGCACTGATCAGCACCCTCTGGCCAATTCCTCCAGTTTATATACTGAGCATGAGGTTCTGTGGTATGGAATATCCCCTTTGTCATTTTGGGTCAGCTGTTCTGGCCGTGCTTTCTCCTGGCTTCTTGTGCACCTGCTCGCTGGCAGAGCATCAGAAACTAAAAAGTCCTTGATTTAGGGTAAGCACTACTTAGCAGCAACTAAGACATCAGTGAGTTATAAACATGATTCTTACAGTAAATCCAAAACACAGCCATGTACCAGCTACTAAGAAGAAAGCTAACTCTCTCCCAGCCAAAAGCAGGACACTGCTGTAGCCCAGTATGTAGCCCAGGTGTTTGCTGTCTCATGCAGCTGCCTGCAATCCTCACTCCAAAGGGAATATAATCCCTTTCACCTGGGCCTTCACTCCCTTGATTGTTTTTTAAAATGTCTAAAAAAACATTTTCAAAACTATCAAAGGAATCTAATCATCTGTTAATGCTTAATTCCCTATGAGCTTGCAAGAGGGCTCCAGACACAATTGCTTCAACACAAGGGGTTCGTGCACTCTTTGCTGTCTGCTGCAGTGTGGCTGGTGGAGGACACAATGCAGGAATGTGTCATTGGAGCTGGTGTTGCTCTCTGCTTAGCAAAACAAAGCAGATACAAGCATTTGAAAGATCTTATGTGCTAGCAAACATATTTTATGTTCTGGTGGCAAATTGGTGATACTTGTGATTAGGGCTTATGGGATTTACTTGTAGTTTTGCTGACTTTTACCCTCAGGAGAGGTGGTTTAGGTAAATTCTCTGAACAGAGCTTTGAACAGGACTTTACATCAGTTTTCAGTGCTGCTCATCACATAAACTTATGTTCAGTGCTGGTGTACCCTTTGCCTTGCTCAGTTTTTGTGCTAGAGGGATAATGCACTTTCAGTGCACCTTTGTTTGAGAGCAACTTACTGGGCAGTTCTTGAGCCCTTTGGTAGATTCAGCATATATTTTACAGTTTCTTGGACACCCATCCTTCTGCTTTCTGTGCCTCAGAAGGAATACCTGGCTCAGAGGCTGCCTGTGAAGGAGCTGTGAAAATGCAGTGTTAAGTACATGAGATGGAAAGGGATGAGAAAAGTGTAATAATTTTGTTAGAGAAGAAGATATTAAAAGCTATATTATATACAGGAATGAAGAGAAAATCAGGTCAAGTTAGAGGTGAAGTTGAATCAAAAATTATTACCTCTAATTCCTTCAAACCTAAATGGTGGTTTTATGGTTTGAACTGAGTTCTTATCAGCTGAACCAGACCAAACTGCTCAGCTCCAGCCATATGCGAATGGTCTGAGACATCATCTTGTGATTCCAGATCTCAGATCAAGATAAAAATGCTGAAAGTGATGTGTTGCATTTTGATTTTATTTTTGCAGGTTTGCACACCAATACAATTTCATTGACTTAATCAGAGAGATGCTAATTTTGTATAGTCTTGTGAATAAAATAAGTCCTTCTGCATATCTAGATGAGTCTATGGCAAAAGTAAGGCAGCTACACTGCAGTAACTGGTTAGTCAAGAACTATATTACATCAGAGAAGAGTTGGTTTTGTTTTCCCCTCTTCCTCCTCACACAGCTTCTAAAATGACACATTCTCCTGACACTGAGAACTGAGAATGCAATTAACAAGTGTCTATTGTGCCAGTCTAATTAGTGCTTCTCTTAACTGTCCATGACAATAAGGGTATGTAACTAGAGGTATTAACTGATTTATAAAACAGGAGTTAGAAAGTGATTTTACATTTTTTTTATTACTATTTTACTACATGTCTGCTTGTGGAAGAACAGGACAGAAGTGTAGCAGAGAATCACTAATTCAATATGACACTTGTTTTGCAGTGTGGCAGGTTACACCGAGTTCTTCTGTAGCACCTGGTCTATATAGTGGGTAAAAATAACACTGGGGCTTACCTCAAACTGACAGTGGTAAGAAAGAAATTTGAAGCTAATGTTATACCCACATCCCCATCTTACCTTGTAATAGCCAATTACTGCAGGGAGCCTGGGATGATGGCTCTCTTTGCAGTGTGCGGTAAGGTTTTAATATTATGAAAAGTGTTTCTTCTAACATGATTTTTTGGAAGGAACTAAGACTTTGACATTAAAAGTCAATATGTGAAATGGGCTTAAACCTAAAACTGGGACAAAGGAAAAAAAAAGCCCTGTCCTTAGAGCATGGTTTCTCATACTTTTCCTGAATGTGCAGTCTTTTGGGGCTGGACAACAAGGGAAGGGCTCTTGGAGAATTCAATGAGTTAAATATGTAATACTTGGAAGGGTTAGAAAGCAAAAAGATGTGAAAAACCCAAATCCCTACCCCATCCTTGCTCTCTGGTTTTTGGAGTGGTCTTTAGTGGAGCTGCAGGTAGAGTCAGAAAATCTGACCCAAATCTTAGGTTGAGTAAAGGATTCAGTCCACAGTGGATGCACATGTCTGTACCTATCTGTCACATCAGCTGATCTGCAGAGACACGCCACATTATCTGCTTCCTGAAGATGGCTTAAAATGCACCGGTGGAAAATTAACCTCCTCTTGCCCTTTGGGCTCAGGGGAGCACAGTGTTCTGAGGAGATACTTGCATAGCTCTGACCTAGCTGGCTTTTCTGAGATGCCTAGGGCACTTCTGCATGCTTCTGTTCTGCATGATACAGACATACCTTGAGGCAGCTGGGGCTCACCTGAGCAATAACAGCTCCTTGTGTGTTTCGGTTACTCTTCAAAAATTTTAATCCTTGAACATCTGGTCTGTTCTAATTTCTCTTCCATTCATCTCCTGAGAAATAAAGGTATGTATGTGGCATCTGTCTCTCACACTCCTTTGCTTAGATGGAGATAAATAGTTATTACTATTTGCAAACGGCCATGGCATCTGTTGGAAAGTGCCTTCCCCATTTCAGATCTATTTCTTTCCATGACTGTTTCCTTCTCTTTCTGGAAAAAGGGGCCTGTTGTTACTTTACTTGTATGTTAGAAGTTCCTTTCTATACCGAAGCCTTTTGAAACACTGTAAGAACCAGGTACTGTAATTTGAAACATGAGTCCTGTGAGTAAACCTGGTTTGTTGTACTCTGCTGACTGGATCATGTCTTACCCTTTGATACATGGTTCCTTTTCAATGACTGAACTAAAGACCCAGCAATCAGCAAGAGCCATGCACCCTGGGTATAATCACCCTCTCTCTAATGTGGGAGTGATGAGTCACTGGATCAGGTTGCCTGTTGTGGATGTCCCATCCCTGAAAATGTTCAAAGCCAGGGTGGATGGGGCTTGGAAGGCAGGAAGATTGAAAGGAGATGATCTTTAAGGTCCCTTCCAACTCAAGCTGTTCTATGATCATAAAGCAGTGGTCTCTGTATTTATTCCAGCATGTCTAAACTTGCTGTTTCTTGTCCTATTCCAGCCTGGGAGCTATGGGAAGTTGCAGCTGCATCATGCTGAGCTGAGCTGGTGCTGCAGAGGACTCTCCTCAGGAGCGAGGCAGTGTTTAATGAGAGCAGCTGTCATGATCCAATGCACTGATGCCTCCAATTGACTGGCAGGCAGTGGGATTGTTGCATTATGGCCATATTAACTAATCACTGCTGATAATTGTTATTAATCATTCTCTTGTAGTATAAAGAAGCTTTCCTTAATTGTTACTGTTTGAGGTGAAATATAAGAACTGCTTAACAATGCATAAGTAGGATAAAAATGGAAGGAAAGCCATCTCTCTGAAAAAGCAGCACCTTTTGCAGGGTCTCCAAACCACATGTGTGAGCTGCACTGGCTTTGAAGATGATCTGGTACCCTCCAGCTCTGTTTGTTGCACAAGAAAGTGGTCTTTTGTGGTGTTCCCTCAAAATCCCATTGTGTTGTAGCTGTGCTTAGTTTGTAAAGCTTCTGTGCAGACAGAAGGCAAAAAATGAAAAGCACTAATTCCTCCCCTTTGGCTGTTGGCATTTTCTCTGCAGTGCAGTCACACCATTTTTTGGGTTTCAATGGTTGTACACGGGGGCATTCCTCTCTTCCCTTCTTTGGAAAGTGGTTCTGGAGTCTAGGATTTCTCACAGTAGAAGGTGCCTTGATCAGCTTCATCCTGTTGGACTCAATGGTCCTTGTGGGTCTCTTCCATCTCAGGATATTCTACAGTTCCATCATGCCCTGTCTTTGCTCTGATGGAATCAGGACACATGGTTTGTGTCTGGTTTCTCAAGAGTGTTTCCTTGACCTGCCCACAGGTGCCCAGTTTGCCACCACTTTCTGAGCAATTACTGCTGATTGTTGTCATTCTTTTATTGATCAACACAGGAAGCATTGGAAGAGTTTGGCTTCCCATTGCATTTCCAAAATCCCTCTTTGTCAGGACTGGTTACACCTAATCCAAGGAGAACAGACGCTCAAGAGCAAAAAATGTAACCCATTCATTATAGCTTGGAGAACCTGGACAAAGGACAAAAAGGCCCAAAGCCCTGAATTTCCTCAACAGTTCACGTCCTTTACTGTGACTGCCCCTTCTGATGCTGAGAAGAAAGAAAAGGTGATTAAATAAGAAGTTAAAATTACTAGACCTCAGCTCCCAGTGACACCAAAAGATTAATGCATCATGTTGGAGATGCTTCAAACTCCATGATATGCTCTGCTGCCTCTGTTCTGAAGCTGTTCAAAGTGGACTCTTCTGCCAGTTCAGTCAGTGATGCTGTTAGATTTATTGAGGACTTTGGCAATTAATTGCTTTCAGACCTGAGAAGGGCCTTATTGTTGTCCATCAGAGTTCTAATTAATCAAAGCAGCAGATGGGTAGTATCAGCCTCAAATGTTGGTGTAATTAACTCATTCATTATCATGTTCTCTTGCTCTGTGACAAAGGTTTATAAAGGACATTTTTAATCTAGCTGTCATGATGCTTTCCCCATAGTTGGAGTTAAATCATCAGTCTTTACCATAATTACCCTCTGTCCAGGATACCACTGGGGAAAATGCTGATTTTTGCCAATAAATATGGAGGCCCCTCTTGGCTTCAGACAGGTGAGTAGAGCTTGACCTGCAGAGATGAGCAGGGCTGGTGAAATTAGAGATCCCTTTGAAAGTCTCTGGAACACACCTTTTTAGGCCCTCAAAATTCAATGTGCAAATTGTTTTGGGAGGGTTTTGTTTGCAGCTGACCAAGTCCTTGCTGGGATGTAGTGCCAGTTTGGGAGGAGTTTCTTGGGTCTTTCTGCATATGCCCTACCAAGGTCATTTGAGACATGTCCTTGTTACGAATGGATGCACAGGAAACACTCCCAGGATCATCTTGCTAAGTTGTTAACACAGCTTTTGACATACTTTTGGCCCAAGCTGTCAGATGAGGTTACTCAGAAAAATTCAAGAGTTGACATAGGTCAGGAGAAATAGTTTGGATATGGCCACCCTTTGGTCTTTTTTGCCCTGAGGAGTAAGAGTTTAGACTTGGCTGAGTCTGTACCAATTGATATGGACACCAGAAAAAGGTCCTGAGCACACTGGAGTAAGTGTTGCTATAGATATACTTGTCATGCATGAAATTAAGAGTTTGAAGTAGAAGCAGGAGATAAAGAACAAGGAACTCTAATTCAGTGTATCTGAAAAATAACTAGTACTCCTCCTAAATCACCATGTGATGCCTGGGAGCATTTCTGACTGTGTTGTGGCAGCAACTGCTTCAGGAACTTTGGAGTGACCTGCACAACTGCCCATATCCAAATGGCTGTTGCAGCCTGATAGGGCTGAAATGGTATTTCCCAGATTCCCTGAAAAGTTGTGAAAAGGCAGAAACTTTGGACTACTGAGGAAACGTTTGTCCTGGATACTGTTCCTAAGAAGTGGAGGGAAGGTCAGAGCTTTATCTCAACTGCAGCCCCTTACATGAGGATGGAGGAAAACTCTCCATGGCACTGAACATCCCAGCTGTGAAGCCAGTGCTTCTCTCCAGCACTGAGGCATGTTAAATAATGAGATCATTCACCTTTAATGTGGCATCAAGAAGGCAAAGTAAAGAATTTGTATCTCTGACTGTTGGGTGAAGACTTTACTGCTGCCTGCATTGTTGCTTTCAAAACATTTGTTAGGAATGAAAAACCCATTAAAATTTAGACCAAAATCTTCAGCTAAACCAATACTGTGACTTTATTAAATGCAAGGTTTGGGAAAAGAACAGCTTGGCTGCTCTTAATTAAGGTTGTCTTTCCCTGGCAGATTAATTACCCAGAATTCATTGCAGATTCCTGGCACCATGGATGTTATTGATCCAGTCAGGCTGCTGGTTTGTGCTTGCAGGGATCTGTCTGTGATCCTCCTTCCATGGGAATTTGGGGAGGGAGGGAAGGAGGGAGCTGGCTGGTAGTTATTAATAGAATTTGGAGCAGGTTTTTTCCCCATGCTGATTAAATCAAAATGCTAGACAGTTGCATAATCTCGTGCATCTCAGTAACAGCAGCAATTACTACCACCACCACCACAGGGCAGAGAAAAGTGTGGAAGAAGTGTGGAGACAGATGCCAAAGGAAGCAGTGGAATTTTTTGTTTTCTGGACAGGTAAAGTAATGGGATTTTTTACACATGTTCAGAAACAGAGTGCTGAGAGTGTACTGTGAATGTTTCAAATGCCTCCTGGGCTGTAGGTTTTGTGCAATATGATGTGTTCAAATCAAGTCCATGGCAAGCAACAGGGGTGCTGGTACCCTTGGATGTGCCTGTGCAGGTCAGGACTGATCTTGGCAGTGCTTGTGAGCTCAGCCCAAGGCCCACTTGGTGGGGATAGGAAGCCAGGGATATCTGCTCCTTCCCTGCAGGAGAAGAGCACACCTTGGCTTTCCAGAATGGGAGGCAGAGACAGGCTGCAGGTCAAGTGATGGGAGAGGAGCATTGCAGTTTGGGTAGCTGAGACCCAAGGAATGTCTCCTGGGTGCAGAGCTCTCCCTGAAAATATCAGTTGCTTATTGTATAAGATCATGAGTGATTCCCTTTCACAGATTTGTTACTTTGGAAAATTTAATGGGCACCAGCAGCTTTGGCTTGTTGAGCCTCTGATCTCCTTCAGCCATGCAAATAGAACTTGAAAGCCTCAAAACACCTCCATGTGCCTCTTCTTGTTTGCTTTGGCTGTCAGACAAATGCCTTAGTTAACATTTTCAGGCATGATTTCTAATCCTGAGGCTGTTCTTTAGCATGAGGATGTGCTTTCCATCAAGCCAGTTTGTTGGCTGTAGTGGCTTTACTTGCTCCCTTTTTTCTGGTACTCAGCCTCTTTCTACCTGTTTTTTTCTGTTTTCTTGGGACTTTTTGCAGGCTTTAAACAAGAAAACAAACTATTCCCTAAAGCTCTGAAAGATGCTTCTTTTACAAGATGTGTTGTAATGATGAGAGTCACAAATGGTGACAAACATAGGACTAGCTGCCTTGCTGTTTAGAGAACAACTTTTTACCAGGCTTCATCCACAGCCTTGAAGAATTTGCTGTTTAAAAAATCCTGGGTTTCCCCTGAGTGTTTAGAAATTCAGGCCTGAGCTTTCAGGAAGTAACAGTAATTTGAGACACTAAATTGGCCTAGAAAGTGTTTTTTTCTTACTTTTAGGAAAAGCTGAACGGTATTTTGCTGTATGCTTTTTGCAAATTCAGAATCAAAGTTGAGAATAGTAGGCAGGTTTCAACCAACAGATGTAATGATCTGTAGACCCTAAGCACAGTTACCTGCAGGGCTGAGGGGTTTGGTAGTTGAAATCTCATATTGACTGTGGACAGTAGGAGAACCTCGCAGTTGCCACACAGTTCCCTTTTTCAGTAAGTGAAGAAACAACTGCCTTGGGGACCACATCTTGTGTTCAACCTGGGCAGCCAAACTTGCTTCCTCTGACTAATAAAGTCAGGGGAAAGATGACTGATGCAACTGCTGGATACATGGTACATGCAAAAGAGGGATGGGTGCATTTTTCCTAACTTTACAGATAGGTGTCAATGTAAAATTGAGACAACGGAGGCCAGTCAAGCATCTCAAATCATACTAGACAACTGTGTGGGCAGTTTGGTGCTGAACACAATTGAGATGAATAATTCCTAGGAGGCACCTATTTTTCTCTGATGATTACTAAAGAAGCTTAGAATTTGACAAGTGGCCTTTAGATGTATAAATTTGGGTGAGCTGTAGCTGTAGATGACTACATTAAATATGTACAAAGACAGGTGGAAATAGATGGCCTTAAGCATTGCTCACCTCGCAGAGGTGGTTCACTGGAGACTGAAGACAGGGAGAGCTTTAAGGGTCACTCCACGTGCTGTGAGCAGAGACAGCTCCAGATCTGGCATCTCTGACCACCAAGAAACCTCATCTGAATGGAAAAGACTTGAATGTGGGAAGTGGCACTCAAGTGAAATTATTTTGCCTCCCTATACAGCAGTTACAGCTTTGAAAATTATCCATTATGCTCTGACCTGAGACTGCTCCAAAGTTTGGTAAGGCTTTAGTGATGCAATAAAGTCCACAGCATTTACAAATCAGAGAAGGCTTGGGCATTAACAATAAAAAAGTATATAAAATAAGTGAGTTTATGGATGTCTGTTGTTTTTTAATGCATTAAATAAGCAGGACACTGTTTACATTAAGTAATCAGTGGTTGTTGCTCCTAGCTAAACCTGAAATGAGAGTGAGTGAAATACTCGAATTCTCTGTAAGGTGTGCAACTTAGTGACTGTGTCTTAGCTGGATGCATGGGGCTACTTTTGGCTCTTTTTGAGGATGGGAGGCCTTGTTTACAAATTTAACTGACCTTGGTAAGAACTCAGAATATTTCAGCTGATCTACCATATCTGCCTGTGGACAGGCTCTCTTCCCCTGCAGATGCAGGTACCTGACTATGTTTCCACTTTGGCTGATGCCAGTTCATGTGGCAATAAGACAATGCATGCCAGGAGTCATCTCAGGTGGCCTTGCAGTGACTTAGTGTGTGCCTGAGCAGTGCCACTTCACATAGGCACGTGTTTACACAGAGAGACATGACTGCATGTAACTGTGTAGATTCATAGGAGGTTTTCTGCAAACATGATGCTTTAAAATTAAAGGCTATTATTAATTCAATGGGAGACGTGGGTGGGAGGGGGAGTTAGGGGCTGTATGTTTAAAATAGTAATTTTTGCAAATCCTCGAGCAAGACAGGCTCAATTGACCTCACAGAGCTCATCCACTTACTGCTCTCCTGTACTCTTCCCTAAAGACTGCAAAACCAGAAAAGTACTGAGGAGCTGGGAGAACAAAATGCCTCAAGGGCACAGCCCTGATCTTATGTGCCTACTCAAGCCTGAGGGAAAATCCTGCTGATTTCAGTCAGGTTTATGTCAGCCCCTTAGGTGATCTCATTCAAAATTAATACATTTGTTGTCTGATAGACTTATATTACATTGTGAATTTTACCACTGTAATTGCAGACAGTTGTTTGCCGTCTTCTTTAGCATCCTCTGGCCATTGAGTGGACAGCTGTTATATTGTCTCTAGAAGTGGCCAGGAACTTCTGGATAGGAGGCACTGACTTGCTGCTTGAAATTCTCAAATCAGATTATTTTCTCTTTAAGATTCAGGTAAATATATTCCCATTCAGATTATACCTGCATTCAATGTAGTTTAGGTTTTCAAATTTCCTCCCATTTCTAAACCAAAATACTTTCATGTTTCCAGGGGTTAAAACATCTTCCTGCCACCACCTTGCCTCTAAAGCTTTTTACTCTTGAGCCTGTGATTTTTGCAATTCTGCTGTGAATTTTGCAGCTTGAGCTCAGATCTCAATGTTTTGGCAACACTCCTTTCTTTGTGTGAGGGAATCCAGGCTGCAATATCATTCAAACCTCCTAGTTTTACAGACTACCTTACATTTCTGTAGAGAAACCTGGTTTTTCAGTATTCCTGTTCTCTTGAAATCCACTGAGGTGGCAAAGACCATAGTGTGTTACAGCTGCTACAGTTCAGCAGAGCTGTGGTTGGCTGGTGTAGGAAATTACTTTTGGTCTGAGCAGGTGCAAGGCACATGATGGCTTTTAGCAATGGAGCTGTGTGCACTGAATAAAACTAGCCCTTTGAGGCCACCTTGAATTAGGAATAATACATTCTATTAAAAATAATTGGGTTAGAGGTAATGTGTTGTGTGCAGTAATTTGTGTTTGTCTAGTCTGGGTGATGCAGGTTTTTGTTAATCAGGGGATATGATCTAGCAAGAAGTTTGTCAGGCTGCAGTCTGTGAAAGAGCCAGTTTTGGTACTGGACTCATAGAAAAAAAGGCTGGTTGAAGAGGGCTCCTTGAAGTTCAGTTTGTCCATGTTTCATGGCTTCTTCCTCATTTCCCTGAGGATCCTCTAGGACCTGTGTTGTCCTCTTTATTCCAAACCATCAGAGTTATCACTGCAGTAATTAATAATTGCCACCAGCCTCTTCATGCATCTTCCTTCTCTCTACCACTCCTATCCCTGCTCCCACTGTCATAGTCCTTCATAGTCCTTCTTTTTTGTCCCTCATTTCTGATTAGCACAGCTGTTTCTTTACAGGCACCTCTTGATCTGCCTATTCCCTTTTCTCTATTTGTTCCTTTCTCCCTGTCTCTCTCTGCATTTCAATAGACTTACTGGAATAGACCTATATTAACAAAAAAAAAAAAAAGGACTTGTCTGCTTCCAGAGGATGGATGAGGAACAGACTGCCTAACTCTACAGAGCAGTGTTCTCACATGTGCAAGCATGGGAAAGTTCAGTGATCTTTTGGCATAAGTAGAGTTTTCAGAGCTTCTTGTGACCATCTTCTGGTGAAACACTGCCCCTGCTTTCCTTCTGAGACAGGAAGGCCGTTTGGCTCATGGCAATGGGCTTCTGTCAATTACCTTGACAAGTGATGCTCTAGGCATTCAGCAGGCACCTCAGAAACAAGAGGCAGCCTCAGGTGTCCTGGGGTACAGCTTGGCTGCCATGTGCACTCAGGAGAGGAGCTGTGGATCTAGCCCAGCTCCTTACCATCCCCTTCCAAACATGTCACTGGTGATTGCTTCCACTGTCCTCCCTTTCCCTGTGCCTGCTTGCTCTGAGCATTCCCAGTGTCTTGGTTTCCACAGCAATCTGTAGAAGCCCTGGAGTAGAGGTTGAACCCAGCACTGCTTGGACAGGAGATGTTCTGTACAGTCCCTGGGAAGGACACAGCACATCAGGGTGGGTACTCTGAAAACAGCTGCATGTACTTACCGTGGCTGCCTCAAGATTGTCTCTTGAACACAGGGAAAACACTACACAGGAACCTTATAGTGATGTTTGGTAAACAATTGTTGCTGTTTAATGCTATAAACAAATGATAAGTCAAAGTGCTAACACATTGTGCTATGCATGCTGAGCCCTGGCCCTCTGTTCAAATCTCCTTACGTGAAGTCTTGACTTCTGTTGTGTAAAGAGAAGATAAAAGTTTACTGTGTAAGGCCCTGTGTGGGTTGTGACCAGACAGAAAGTTTTTATTGTAGCAAACAAATGAGAAAGGAGGTGAATTTCACAATGTCTTACAAGTCAAGAGAGGAAAGGAAAAGATTACCAAGAGTCATTAATTTTCTTTTTTTATTATGTATATTTTCATTAGAAAACAATCTTGAACACCCAGGAATAGTTTTCTAATAAACGTAAGCTCATGAAGAGCACTTGGAAGTTTCCATTCTGGGTTCAGGAGAATGACGGGACAGTAACACAGTCGACATGGTCATTCCTCTTAGTCAGCCCCTCCCTTGTGGCTGATTTTTCCTTATATTGCAGCCTTCCCTTCCCCGTGCTTCCTGCCCTGGACAAAACCACCCCCTCCTTCCCAGCCCCACAGACATGTCTGTAGAAGTCTCAAAGGCAGTATTTCTGCATGGACACACCATTGACTCATTGCAACCCTCAGTGAACATAGTGATTTCTTGCAGGCCTGAATGAGGATCCCAGCAACAGTCCTGGGGGATCCATGCAGAGACACTGCTTCCTCTCCTGGGCAGACCCTGCAGTAGTGAAGGAGGCCTTAGGAGTGATTTCAAAGGGGACTCACATCGAGAGATGCAAAATTTGCCCACTGGGGATGAAGATCCAGGGAAGTGTTCTTGCCATCCCTGCTAGCTACCTCCATTCTTGCGCTCAGCCTCTCAGGGGCGAAAGTCCTGAAGGGATTGATGCATAGCTACGGGCTGGTTGTGCTTCTGGAATGAGGAAGAGTTCCTCCCCAGGCCTGGCCTGCATTGCCTACAAAAGGGTTTGTTTATCATGGAGAGCTGATGTAAATGAGCTAAAAACACGAGGAAACAAGGCCATTTTGATTTGCTACTGTATAAAGCTGACATAGATTCTTGCTCTCCTGTCATCAGAACAAGCCTCACCCAGGTTTACCACCATCTAAAATACAAGTGCTTTGTCCTCACCGTGTTTTTGGCTCAGCTACATCATCCACTGTAGTTACCCTGAGGCTAAGAAACAAAAGATTCCCCATGCCATTATCCCACAGCTTGATAGCAGTGAAGGAGATGTTTGAAAGCAGTTGCTCTTCTGGATCAAGAAGCGAAACTCCATAAAAAATGGTTCTGCTGGCCACATCAGTCTAGAGGGATGGGAGGAAGTTTTATGTGCCTGTTAGCAAGGAGTAGAAGGGCTGTCCAGACTCCCATCTCAGAGACATGTTCAACCATTTGGTAGAAATGAATCACCCTTTCCAAAGGAAAGAGAAGATCATGGAGTAGTGAGTGAAAGGGGAGGGGGAATATAATCTCATAAGAATATAGGTACTGACATCAGCTGGTCAGAAAACACTAATTTTTGTCTCTCTAGCTGGAAAATAAGATCAAGTGGGTTAGTTAGAAGTCTGTTCATCCTTAAAGGAAAAAGAACCTCTATAAAGTGTAGTAGAAAAACTCCCAGAGAAGTGTGGCAGGCTGGATTTTAAAGCAAAGCTCTCCTGTGATGAAGACCAAGGAGCAGAGTAGCTCCCACCAACTTGAAAAGATGAGACAGGTCACTTGCAGGGGCACGATGGGCATGTGCAATTTTGGTGATTATTAGTATCATAATCTATATCAGCTGATCAAAGCTGCCCAACAGTGACTTACTAACAACAGGTGATGATCCTGTCACAGAAGAGTGCAGCTGGAGGCAAACAGCCTGATGCCAGCTATCCCATCCAGATGGGAGCTCTGGTCCTCTGGAGAAGGCTACACTCTAGGAAGACTCCTTGAGCAGACCTGGTCACTGAGACTTTGAGTGATCAGGGAACTGAATGTGATGTCCTAATTCTGTTTGGCAAAACACATCTTGATGCATAACATATAAAGGAGCATCTTCTCTTTGTACCTCTTCTCTACTGTTACAGAACCCTCCTTTTAAGTTTTCTCTCATTTTTTTTTTCTTTTCCTTTTTAAAGTAGGAAATATGGGAAAAATACTGACAATGTGGTTTGGAAAAGAATTTCTTTCTGAGTTCTTGTCCTATTTAGAAATCCATCTCTTTTCAAGCAGTTGTGATGGCAGCTGTTTGTGCTTTTGCATCGTTGTGCTTGTTTGAGTATGGCTCAGATAAGTTTGAGGGGTCTTTAGTCTGTTTCCTGCTGCTGGAGCTGAGTGTTTTCCACGTATTTCTGTCTTAATTAAATGCTATACAGTAATGAGCATGAACCAAAGATAGGCCAGAGTACTATAAAAGTTTTTCCCTCTTGTATCTTCTCTTTGCCTGAAGTCAAACCCTACGTTGCATTTTCCACACAGCAACTCTCTAGCTCCAGTCAAGACTTATTCAAAAATCAAGTATTTTTTTAGGGTTTTTCCTCTTCTTTATGTTTTCAGGATAACATTTATAAACATATATGTATATGTTTACATATATATTATCTTGCAATTCCACTTCTGGAAGAGAAAACAATTCTTTTGTCAAAGGAGAAATTCACCCACTGACCTGGAGGTAATTTGAATAATAAACTGAGATAGTTTCTGATGTTTGTGTAAACAGACAGAACTGTCAGATTCTGCTCTCCTTTTATCTGACATGATAGATGTGAGATCAAAGACTGCCTGCAGTAACTGCTGCATGTCAGACTTGCATTAATGAGGGAAATATTCCTAGAGCCACTGGTCCATTGCTGCCAAATGGAGGAAAACAGTTGGTGTTTTCACCATATTTCCTTCAGTATGTAAGAAATGGTGAAGGCCAATGCAATAGGCTCCTACACTTGCTTGTCCTCTCAGAATTCGAATGTCATTGTTCATCAATGGGATGGATTTGCCTGTCTGGAAATGTGAAGGATGTAGAAGACTTAAAAACTAGTCTGGGAGGAATTCTGTGTCTGCTCATGAGATCTTCAGGGCCAGAGTCTAGGGATGGCAGAGGGGATGAGGCATCTGTTGCCTCAGAATGAGAATGAGAAGGAGCAGTCATGGGGGAGGTGATGGATACTCAGGGAGATCAGGATACTCAGCCAGTAGTCACTAAGGCAATTGCACTGCTGACTGTTTTCCTCCAAGTGCTCGACCAACATAAAAGAGTAAGGAAAAGGAGCAGCTCTTCTGACCATGCATTCTCACAAGGAGATGGGCAGGAATCCTGGTGGATGTACCACAGGTTAGAAGTGCTAATGGTGCAGCTTCATCCTACAGTGAAGAGCATTAGTGCTTTGCTTAGTCAAATAATATTTTTCTCTCAAGGAAAATGAAGAGAGGATGCTTGAATGACTGACCACTACATGTGGACAGAGGAGGGTCTTCAGAACTGGAAAGTCTTCAGATGGTCTTCCAGCTACAGCCATTGGCTCTAGTGTTTTACTGCTGCCAGATCAAGGGCTTTGAGAAAGGCCACGGATCTGGCAGGCATGAGTAGTATTTTCCTATCTCCCTGAGTGAAAACAGGGTAGCCAACACTTCTCTTGACTGAAGTCTAAGCTGCTGATTTCTTCTTTCCTTGGGTTGCCCATCCCATCATAGTAAGGTAAAACAAGAACCTCTTCACCACCTTGCTTGGGAAACCACAACAGGGAACACACTGGATTAGTTTGAAAAACAGCCCATAGTTTTTTATATTTTAAATTGCAAATTAAGTGTTAGCTGGGTATATGGGTTTTGCCAGCATTAGTGGTTTCTTTGTAGCAACCAATTAACAGCAGGCACTGAAACTGGCAAAGTAAATATATATCAAAACTGATGGTTATAGAGTTTGACTTATTGATACAGATTCTTAGCGGTCCCCGTGTTCTCTGGTGACCCTTGGGTTAGTGCATGTGCTTGATCCCTTGCAGGCACAGAGGAAGAGGGTTTGAACCTGGCAGTGAGTGTTTACCAAGAGACAGGATGGCAAGAATGGAAGAGCTGTGGAAGTGGAGGCCAGCACTGATGTTTCAGTAGGCAAGAACAGCATTGGCAACTGACACAGAGCAAAACACCTCTGAAGAGCATAACCAGAAAAGCATTACCAGAAAGACCTGTCAAAAGCTGACAGAAAATCAGGGGACTGGCAGAAATCACAAGATTGAGCCGGACCATACACACACGATTTCTGATGATGGCTGAACACAGTCCTCCACACTGACCACCCCCAAACAATGCTGGAGGACCACAAAGCCCAAGAACTGAGGGGTCTCCACAGTGATAGGACCCAGAATTTTCTCCACTGGGAGAAACAGCTGCCAAACTCTGCAAGCTTTGTTTGTCAGTGGAAGGTGATCTGACAGCTTTGTAACAAAGTACAGGGAACGTCTTTTCAGGGACCCAGCAGACAAGACCAGAAGAAAGACATGGGGAAGAAGAGATGCCTCTGTAGCAGAGCTCTGCCCCATCTTGTCTATCTGCTAGAATCACCCAATACACAACTTATTTTTCATGTCTCGGGAGCGTACTGTCTCCATTTGCACCTTTGAAAGTCCTGCATAGTAGCACAAAGGGGACGGCACAAGGAGATTGTGGGAGACAAGAGAACTGTGCCATGGAAGGAAGAGATCCTCATCAGTACTTCTGCCATCAAAACTTCGAGGAGGAAAGAAAAAGGGAATTCAAAACCCCAACCCCCACGCTAAATTTGCACTTGTTCTCTCAGGCTGGCAGCCTAGAAGTTCGTAAACTCAGAAGTACCTTGTTCTGGAGTAAACTGTTCTGAAAATAGTTTCCAATGGCTTCCCCCGAGTTTACTTTGCTGGTGGCAGCCCTTTGGCTCCATGCTGGCACATGTATGAAGCTCTTTGAACAAGTTTTAACCTTCCTTTAGCCCCTCTGCCCATCAAGCCAGCGAATGACATGCTTCGTATTGCACAGAACACATACAATTGACAAGTTCATAGTGTTGTTTAAATATTAAACAGTCTAGACAGGCTTTTGAGTCTTATGCCGCTGTGAAAAGGCTCAGACCATGCCCATCTCTGAAACTGGGCTGCGGGATCATTTGCACAGTAAGACAGACAATAAGACTTGTATACATTGCCATGCAACAGAATAGACCCCGAACCGCCAGCCCTAAGTGGAAAGTTTATTTCTAAGCACAATATATGGAAAAAACAAACCAACAAACCCCACAGATATAGAAAACGTTGTAGCAAATCCCTGGTCAAGTAGGACTTCATGTCTGTCACTACCCTGCACCTCACAGCTGCTTAAAATGTCATGCAATGGAGGAGAGGGCACTCGGACGACAGCCTCCGCTTCCGATCAGGAGGGTCTCCCAGCAGGAGAAGGCTGATGGGACTCCTGCTGTGGTTCAGACTGTAACCAGCAAAAGGGCAGCGCTGCTCACCCCCACCACACACCTCGTGACTACCGGTGGTAGACTTAGCACTTCAACAGGCTTTACCAACGTGGATTCTCACAACACCCCTGTGAGGTAGGTACGTATTGTTATTCCCCCTTTGCGTGGAGGGGACACTGAGCCAAACAGCCCAAGGCTACAGAGTCAGTGGCAGAGCTGGAGTGAGAGTATGCAGAGTCCTGTGTGCTCAGAGTACACCACTCTTTCACAGCAAGTTGTGCTTCCGACCTTGTAAAATTTTATCTGTTAGCCAAATTAAAGGAATTTGACTTCTCCACATTAAATGAGTGGAGGGCAGGGAGAAAAACGACATCATGAGTTACAGCTGTCCCTTCATCTGTGTATGCTTCCCCCTTCCCAAAAACACTCTTAATTTCTCATCTCTTGGAATGAGGACAGCCTCCAGAACAGGTATAGGGGTGAGAGGCTGCTGTGTTTGCTTGCTTTGGCCAGGTTCTACTGAAGCAGTTCTTCCAGAGATCGTTCATTGCAACACTTCCCTTCTGGGGGATAGCTACTTTCAGAGATGACTGGAACTGCCCCTTCACTCTCCCTCTGCCCACCACCATCTCTTTTCTCCCCTCTGCCAAAAGCACTCTTTGGTAGACAGTAAATCTGGTCAGATAAAGGTACAGTGGCCTCAGAAACCATGCTGTTTCACACTGGTCCTCAGTAAGCTGGCTTTCTCAGACGGTGTTCCACCTCCCACATTCTCTGCCAGAGAAGTAAGTACCTGTTCTGTTGCATTCTGATATTTAAAGGGACACTGTCAAGTAATCGAGGTGAAAATTACGACCTTGCTTTAAGCTGCTAACCTCCATCTTCAGCGTTGCAGAATGGCTGCCGTGTTCAAACACAGAGGCTGAAGTTGGACACCTTCTCCACTCCAGAAACACCTGACCTCTGACAGCCTGGCTGCCAAAGGAGCTGGTAGCCCACGTCTGCCCTGTCTCCACAGAAGGTGCCAGAGGTGCTGGTATGATGATGGAGGGCAGCTGCATTCAGACAATGTTGCTTGGCACTGCTGCTAAATGGATGCAGTTTGGCTGAAGACATTATCTTGATTTTGGAGGGAACTGGGTTCAGGCTTGATCACTGTGGGGTCACTGTTTTGTGACAGCTGAACTCTTGCTCCTCAACTAGCTAATCTCCATATTTCTAGGGTTCCTGCTCTTATGCTTCCTCTGTGGCAGCTGCAAAATAACTCAACCCCGTAGAGTTGGGACATACCCTCCATAGAATGAGGACAGTCAGCAGGAATCAGAAATATGGATTTCCTCCTGTTGCAAAAGAAAGGTGGGGAGGAGAAGGACAGGGATGGTGAAAGGAATGGGGTGAGTGGAGAGAACCATACATGCCCAAATGGAAAAGGACAAAATCGGTAGGGAAAGAAATTTTATTTTCAAGCTTGTAAGAGAATATTACAAACAATGGAGAGTAAAAAAAGCCCAAACCCTAAAAACTATTTAAAAAGTACTTGACAGTGTCCCTTTAATATCCACAAATGATTCAGCCATTGTGCATTGAAAGAGAATGTTCCTGAAGAGCAACCGATACCTTCGAGGATATATCCCAGAGAAGGAGACTTATCAGAAGTGCTACACAGTCAGTCATCAACTGTGCTCCCTCTTCAGACTAACTCTCTTTTGGATGACTGAATGGAATAGAATCTATAATAAACTAACAGACTGGATGTAAAAGGATCAGCCTACAAGACTGAGTGAGACTGTTGCAAATTGAGCAGCAGAGATACAGACACCATAAAAAAAAAAAAGTACATCTCTAATGCATGAGTGTCTGAATCAGCAAGGGAGCAGAAACCCACCAAAGATGGGTCAGCTTCTTGTGATTAGAGTAAAATGGAAGGAAATTAACCTGGAATGTCTGCATGGAAAATGATGTGTGTGGGTGGCAAGGTCTGGATGCTGGATTTGGGGTTATGAAGGCA
Source organism: Sturnus vulgaris (assembly GCF_052056855.1). Classification (NCBI taxonomy): domain Eukaryota; kingdom Metazoa; phylum Chordata; class Aves; order Passeriformes; family Sturnidae; genus Sturnus; species Sturnus vulgaris. The sequence goes on along the minus strand of NC_142249.1, from coordinate 27,116,891 downwards.
TGAATCACACCAGTACTTGTGCTTGAAACACCTGCGGAACATTTGTACAAAATTTGCCAAAAATGCCTATACGTCAAATAAAGGTCATGGAGCGCCCTCCCCCCTCCCAGTCCTACCCTCACAAACCCCTTGTCAGGAACATTATGAAAAAAACAGGCTTCTTGGTGAAATTTGGGTATGCCTGGATTTTGTTAAGATTTTCTTAGTGAGATGATTCAACCTCTCTTCTGTAAATCAATACTGAAAAATCCCCAGCCATTTCACTTCAGGTACCCCACAGTAAATCAAACAAGGCTCCAGTGACTCATGAAATAAAACAACTCATAGCCCTGGTTAATTGGAGTCTGGAAAATAAAAACACTCCAAGTATTTCATTCCCTTCCATGTTTTTATAAATCTCACACTACGTGTGTGTTTGTGTGCGCGTGCATGTGTGTACAGGGGCTGTGCACAGAGCGTTACCTATTCCAGGTAATAGGATTTGTAAGACATGCTAAACCGTCTGTTCCTCTGCTTCCCCAGAACTCTGCCTACTCAGTTTGTAGTCTGTATTGCACTTGTTTTGTTGTTTTTTTGTGATTTGTGTTGTTATTTTTTTTCTTTTTTTTTCTTTTTTTTTTTTTTTTTTTAAACAGGCTGGAAAACATTAACCTCTTTAGCATGAGTGTGCAGCTCTCCCTCCACCTGCTTTTTTCCTTAGCTGGCCAGGTGCCGCCTCTTATATCTTGTGCAGTTACTGAAAAAAGAAAAGGAGAGAAGAAAAAAATAAAAGACAAAAGAAAAGGAAAGAGAAAGAAAAAGGCACACCATGCTCCTCTGCTTTATGAGTTCTTTTGTCTCCTCCGCTTCGTGTTAAGGCCTCCTGAATTCCTCGGCTCAGACCGTCGTGACCCTCATGACGAGCTCTCTGTTACTACTAGACTGACTCCTCTGTTCGTGAGGCCTCAGGTGGCTGAGTATATGCAGGATGGTGTAAGCACAGTGGTGGTCAGAGAGGGTGCCTGTGGCATGGCCGGCAGCCCGTGCCCCGCTGTCGGCTGCAGCGGAGTTAGTGGCTGTACCACCAGTGGAGGACGAGTGGTTGGTTTGGGAGGAGGGCCGCTGATTTGTCCTGGTCCCTGTTTTTTGCTCCTCCATGTCCTTTGTTTTGTCATAGTTCAGCACTTTCCACTGCTGATTGACCGCCTGCCACCGTTTAAAAATCCGGTAAACCGAGGGCCCTTCGTGTATTATTAGACCTGGAGGGAAGGGGAAAGAAATGAACATAAAACACAAACAAAACTTTAGAAAGAACCATAAACCTTCCCCAGCATCTTCCCCCAGTTAGCTGGTTAAGCTCAGCTCTCTAGCCAGTGCTTTCTCAATGATAAATCCTGTATTTTAATTACCAACAGGCAGAGCACTGGTGCTTCTCCTCTGCTGGATCCCTTTTTCTCCTGAATTAAAGGGATTACAGTTTTATCTCAGCCATCAGTAAGCGGATCGTAAATGGAGCACAGTGAGTTATGCTCTTACAGCAAAAGAGTATCTGTTTACCAACAAATGCCCAAGGTTTATCTCTCACTGGGCTAATTTTGCATGCTGCATAGGCATGATTCACCGAGCTCAGGCGTGTGTTTGGAGGGGGTGTAACTGCAGCTGACGTGTCAGTGACGGCTGCTGCACCAGCGCCGTGTGTGTGCACAGCCCGTGTCTCTCCCCACACACACAGCAGCAGAGCAGACACATGTGGAGGCCAGAGGCAGCAACTGAGTGGAAAAAGAGGTCTGTCTATACCCCTAAGTGGTTTGTTATCCATGGGAAAGTTCTGCTCATCTACAGAGCAGGCACCTCATCAAACGTCATAGCCTCCTTTCAAGGGGGAGCTCAGCATGCTTGACAGAAAGGGCAGAGGAGCTCCCAGTGTGTGCAGAGCAGGCAGTGCCTGTGTCCTGCTGCCCACCCACACGCAAGGCTGATGTCTGGAGACAGCTCTGGGCTCTAGGAAACCGCACTGCTAATGGTCTCTGTGTTCATCAGAGAAGGAGCAGCTCAGGCCCCTCACTAACGCCAGTTATCTCCCAGCTCTCTCCAACATCCTCCCCACCCTTGCATGAGGACTAAGGAATTAAATAACTTTAGTTGTTTAGATGATGACAGTACTTGAGTATTAAGCTCTGCTATTATTATTGAGCTTGCCAGACTCTGTGGAAGAAGCACTAGGTCTAGCAGTGCTGCAACAGAGATCTTCTTCTCCACTGAGGCTGGAGGAAGCTGCAACATCTCCTGTAGACTGGCTTAGCTGGCACACTGTAATATATCTCACAAGCCTTGCTAGAGAATGGGATTTATGTGGAATGAGGGGAGTCTGAGTGTCCCTGCTTTGCAGCCATCTGTCTCTTTGGAAAGTACCTTTGTGTCCCATGTAACTGAAGCCAGACCAGCAGGCAGAACTAGGTGAGTTAGCACATGGATGGCTTCATTGTCCTTAATAATGAAGGCTTTACCATTCTGGGTAAGGATCAAGATTATCAAAAACCTTTCTAGGAAGAGTTGCTCTCTTGCCTTCCTGCTGCAAGCATAAAAATACAAGAACAAGACTCACAAGAATCAAATTCATGTCTAAATAAAGGGGCTGACTTGACCAACAACGTGTAGAGACATGATGGGCACCACAGAATGAAGTGGTTTACAGCTATTCCTGATTAATCAAATGCTACAGCTTTACCCACCACCTACTTTTCCCAGATAGTTCTATTTTCTGATGGCAGATAACTACTGGAGAAAACCTGTGCCACATCAGACCCCCAAATACCTGAAGGTCATCTTACCCTTAGGGCTGATCTCTCTATTACTCACTGCTGGGACACAGCCACTTGGTTTCTTAGGATCAGCATCTGATGTTAGAGAGTTTAAATCACTGCTTCAGTACAGATGAGTTTCCAGCCTCCCTGGTTCTAAGCATAACTAGGAGCCCTACTGACTTGATCACAGATTAGCTTCAGGGGGACCCACATTCATTGAAATGGGGTGCTGAGCCCACTCACTGGCTGTAGAAGTAACTCCATTGGACAGCTTGCATGCAGATCTGACTGTTTTGGGACAGGGAATGGTGTAGGGCACTACAGTACAAGAAAGTTCTACCCTCTGGTTCCCACAGGCCACTACCCTGCAGTAACCCTGTAACCCTGCAGTGCTTTTTATAACCAAACCCCATGATGTCATAATAGAAAAATGTGGGATTTCCTCCCCGCTTTGAAACATGGTTGAGAATTCTGACGTGGTCTGATCAAAGCATCAACCATAAAAAGCAGGACTTAGGGAAAGCCTGCAGATCCAGCCAAGGAGACAGAGCTTTGAAGCATGCCTGAAGTGGATCAGCCCATGACAAGGGACATTAGACATACATTTAAATGAGCTGTCTGATTGGTAATGAATGAAATTTCACTCTGATCAATGTTTCTCAGTGTTTCTCAGAGACCACTTTAAGCCTAGGATAAAAGAGCCAAAATCAAATGTTTTCTCTTTGGCTGTAGAACATTCTCCATAGAATCAAATCCATTCTACAAAATATTAAACACTGAGCCAGGACTGTAAATCTATTCTTAATTACCTTATCACAAATATTTAATGTGCAGCCTGATTCAAGAGGGCTGTTTATAAAATTCTTGTTTGTTTGCCTTCTAATTATAAATGTTTATGATCTTATGCAATTAACTGTGTGATGCTGATGGATAGGTTGCTGAGTCAACTGAGCAGCTGTTTTCTTAGATAGTTTTGGTTTCCAAATATTTATAAAAGTACAAAATAACTTGTTTTCATCTGTATTTACTGGGCTCTAAATTACTTATCGATTTCCCAGTGTCAAGCTCAGGAAGCTGTAAAATTAAGAAGGAACCAAGTGGAGGGGTGGGCATGGAAGCGGAAGTAACAGTGATTCATTTACAAAAGGAAGTGCCAAGAGTAAGCAAGAGTCCATCAATTAATATCAAGCTGCAGGATGCTTAATGCTCTCATTGAAACAAATTTTGTTTGCCTCAGATAAATTAGAATTGGAATTCCTACATTCAGCTCTGTGCATCCCTTAACAAAAACACCCCTCGCTCCAGAATCATTCTTGTTGAGAGAGGTGAAATGTTCAATTTAAAGGCCAGAATTCAGTGGGAAGTCCTTTAAGAAGGACTGGTATTTGACTTGAGGTGTCCATTTAGAAGCAATTACTCCATAAGCCAAATCCTCTGTGTGAGTGTGTAAGATTGCAGGGTGGTGTAAACTTCTCTCTTTGTGCAGTCCTGAACACAGAAATGTCTGTATCAGAGTTTCAGATGGATTCTGGGAGTGTCCTCCCCATTTTATCTCGCTCTCTTCTGCTTCACAAAATCTGTTCTCAATGGATCCTCTGTGAAAACCATCCTCTTCAGAAGGAAAATTTCAGTGAGTTGTACACAAAACTTGTTAGTCCAGATTGTTGCCTGCTTCATGAAATCCCTAGTTTGTAGTGCTGGTGAAGTGAAACTCCCATGGAATGTGGGCACACATGATGTGCTGCCCTCATTCCCATTTTCTCATGTTGAGACCTAGCTGGACCAGCACTGGATGAAATTCCTGAAAATCACTGAAAGCTGGACTCTCTTGGGATTAGAGGAGACAGAGGTGCATTGGGTCAGTGGGCTTGTCAGAAAACTGATCAAGAGAAAGGTCCTCAGCCCAAGGGCAAGAAGGGCTGCTGGAAGAACACTGGCAGATGTAACAAGGGAATTGTGTTTGTGTCTCTAGATGGGGAAGCTGCTGTATCACCATCCTGTGAGATTAACCCAGGGAGTTGTGAGCTTCCAATTTAAAGTAACTTTGGAGCAGCAGTTTCCCAGGAATTGCATGAAGTGAATATGGTCAGCCTCTGCCACCAAGTGATATTTTCCCCACAACTTTCAGCCTCTAATTTACCTTCCTCTTATTCCAACACTTGCCATGCATTTTCTTGAAAGAAACAGGTAAATTTTGGGGGCAGGAATTGTTTCACCTGCTTGCCAGTAAAGAAATCCACCAAAACAGGGCTTCTGCTGACAGTGGGTAGCACATCCCCCCTGCACTGACACTCATATTACCTACAGGAGGAAAAATCACAGTCCCTTCCAGCCAGTTACCTTCTCAAAAAGGCCCTGTCCTGTTACCTCTTGTTTTCACCTTCAGCAGAACTTTGCCTCTTCGTTTTCCTTTTCAAATGCAATTTCATCTCAGCCAGACAGCTGCCATGCTTCAGCCTGTTTCTGTTGCTTTCATTATTGGGTGTCAGGGGAAGATTATGGCAGCTGTGATGAAAGCTTAATGTTTGTCTCCACAGCAGTCATGACTCAGGCCAAGGTAAACCAAGCTTTCTGGGAGATAACACTTTATTTGCCAGGCTTTCTCTCTATTGACATCATTGCATACACAAACCCTTCCCTCCCTTTCTGTGAAATCTTTAATCTTTTGTGACAATCTCAAATTTCTGCACTTTTGTTTCCAAAGCTCCACCAGCTCAGCCCTCACTTATCTTTTTACCTTAATCTTATCCTATTTGCTCCATCCTTAGTTGCCTTTTATCTTGACCTAAGAACAGGAAAGTGGCTGATGATAAATTGGGAAAAGAGAGCCAGAAGGATCTGTTCTGGAAAGCACAGGTTTGGAAAGGGGTACCCAGTATCTGGCATCCCTCACCATGGTGCCCAGATCAGTTCCAGCTGAATATGACAAGTTCTCTGAACAGCCTGCCATACTTAGATGCTCCTGTGGTTGATACTCAAGGTTGCAGAGCTGTACTCTGCAGGAAATGGGGAAGAGGGTGAACCAAGAAGCAGGGAGAGGTGATTTGTAATTGAAAACAATGTCACGACATCAATGCAACTCTGCACTTGGGTTGATCTGGAGGAGAGTTGTGAACCTCAGAGCTGACCAGGCTGGGAATGAGGTAACGTCCTTCTTCTCCTCAATCCTATTCATCATCTCCAGAACCTCTTCATTTCATCCCCCTTTTTCTGCAAGTGAACTCCCCAGCAGGGTGCAGTCCCCACACTAGAGAGGTGCAGAATCAGCACTAACACCCCACCTGCCTTTCAATTCCGTGATGAAATAAACTGGTATGTCACTGTCTTCACAGTGTGACTGTCTGGTCCTGCTTGTGTTTGGGATTCTGATTTCTCATTCCTAAGGGTAATGTTTTTCACTTCTCTTTATTCAATTACATCTCGTTGATTCCTCCAATTTGCCAAGATAATTTCAAATTTCAAATGCTGATCTGATCCTCCAAAGTGCTTGTAGCCTTTCCAAGCTTGGTGTCATCTGTGAATTTTATAACAGCACATCCTATTTAATTACCTAAGTCATCAATAAAAATATTGAAGAGAGCAGGGTCCAAAAGATCCTCTACTTGAAATCTGTTTCCAGTTTACAGCACGCCACTGGCAGCTACTGAGAAAGCAGTTTCTCCATTGGCTGCACACCTGCATGATAGTTATTTAATCTCAGCATGCTTCTCTGGTAGGAGAATCCAAAGGCAAAGCACCAAGAGCATTGCCCAAGTCACAGCATATTAAAATATGGCTTCCTCCTTAGCCACTAGTACAATTGCCCTTCCAAATTACATCTGGTTATATTCCTGTGCTCACCAATTGGTTAACTAAAATATATTCAGTATCTTTCTATGAATCAGTTAAGCTGATTTGCCCTTCATTTCCTTGATCCTCAGTGCCTACCATCATTATCCGATAGGGATTATATTTAAAGCTAGGTACTCTGCTTGCATTTCCCCAGCTGCCTGGCACCTCCTGCATCCTCCTCGAGTTCCTGATGATGAAATGCTCATGGGTCAGCAACTGTTCCTGCAGCTTCCTCTGAAGTTCATTAGGACATGCTGACAAGGACAGAGCTAACTCATTTGAATATTTTTGAGGCTGTTCTTTTCTGATTCTGCCCTGGGCTCCTTTCTCCTCATTAAAATTATTTTAGTTAAGTTTTGAGGACTGAAAAAAAGGCAACATTTAACTATTTGGCCCTTTGTTATCAAATACTATTTGAGCTCTTAGACTTGCCTTTTTCTTCTTCACCTATACTTACAGACCCAGTTCTTTTTGCCTTTTGAATCTCTGGATGGTCATCTTGGGGCTCAACTCTGACAGCTCCCATGCCTGTGTGATTTCTAGAGACTTCATTAGCTGAAGGTTATTCTTTCTGCCTTTTGTGTGATTCCATCTTCTGATTTTGGATCCTCAAAGAGTTCCTGATGCAGCCTCTGTGCTCTCTTCCCACGCTTCTGAGCTTTCCCCGGCACAGGCACAGTTTGCTGTTGTGCCTTTAGTATCATCCCTTTTGGCAGCTGTGAGCTGTTCACAGCTCTTTAATCCTTCAGATTCTCTTCCCAAGGGACATTCACTGCTCTGCTCCCCTGGGGCTGCTGCCACTGCTTTTCTGGAGTCCATTATCCTCACATCTTACTTTTCTTCAGCTCTGGAATGCTTTCATTAAACAGCTGCTTCCCATACAATCTACTGATACATTCAAATTTTCAAGGAGTCTTTGCTTTCTGGGGAAATCGAATAGGAAGTATAGATTCCTTCACAACTGTCACTTCCACTCTCCAAAATGTAATTTTTGTCCCCAGAATGTTTCAAGAGCTGAGCAGTCTACCCTGCATACGGGAGTAGTTCTTAATGGTTAGTCTGGAACATGTGGTGCTGTCTTTTAGACATTTCTGGAAGCTGCAAGACACTGGACCAATGATCAGGATTTCTCTAGTCCACAAGACTTCTACCAAAAGTCTGAGTAATGTTGGAACTGTACTAGGAGGGTGTGCAAACCTAGCAATTGCCAGCATTAAATGAGATAAAGTATGAATTGAAAATGTATTCATAATGATTAGAGCTTGAGTGAACGCTTAACATATGGAAATATGATTAGTTGATTATAATCAGGCATTTTCTTATCAATCATTCTCAGTGCACTTTTTTTTTAATGTTTAAAAAACTGATTATGTATGAATCTGAACTGTGTTTTGGCTCAGCAGAACTGGGATGTCTGCATGGCTGGACTCTGTTGAGTGCTATTATCACTGGATGACATGGCCATCATGGAACCCATGAATCTGGGGAAGACAAAACACTCCTTCTTCTGCTAAGTGCATTCACTGTGGTGAGGTTTCACTGTCACACAGCTTTCCCAGCAGTGGGATGCCATGCTTGGATCTCCTAGGCCACTGGGCCATGACTCCAGCAAAAATTGAAATTGAGCCTCTCCAAAAATGATACCTCCATGGCCAGGGAGGAGCTCCCACCAGTGTACACAGAGAAGCTGTTCCCAGACTTGAGGAAGTATTTTATGGAGGTTTGGACTCTTCTATTTTGGGTCACTACAGCAAAAACATAATCTTCAACTGCTGACCAGCCAGAAAACCTTGTGTTTATTACATCTGGTTTCTCCTTGTTCAAAGGCAGCTGTGCCTCAGAGCTTCCTCAGCCCCTGGTGGCTCAGGAGCCCCCCCCAAATGCAGTGAGAGCCCTTCTCCTTCCCTGCTTCCTCCACTCCTCTGGCAGAGCCATGGGAGCAGCAGATCCCATCTGGGCAGATTGTTATGCTGCGTCCCAAGTTCTCTGCAGCCATTGACACCCACCCCCAGAGTCAGCAGGAGCCCTGTCAGGTGGGCAAAATTAAGGAGCTGAGAAGAGGTGTCCAATGGAAACGAAATTTCATTTTGTTCAGCACTCCCACATGGTTTGTCTGCAATGGGAAAATAACACCAGCTGTCCTGCAGAGATGTGACAGAGGAGCTGGGCTGACCCCTGGAGTTGCACACAGCAACACCATGGCCCCAGAGATGCCACAGTATTTCCAGCTGTAAACATACAAGCTACCAAGCACCACAACTTCATCCTCCTGCACTGCCCAGACCAGTACTTTTTTACCCCTTGCCTCAAAACAGTGATAGAAACTACCCTAAACCAAAACAAGAAATAACAGTGAAAATAGGTGAAATGAAACCCAAAGAAATCCTTGCTCAGGCAGTAGATAAAGCATAAACCAAAGTACTCCTATAAACTCAGCTGGCTGTGGACAGCTACAGCAAAAGTGGATGTTGTGCCCTAAGGGGCTCTTGTACTCCTGTGGTATTTAATTCACAGGGCACGATAAAGCAGAAGATTAAAGGGCAGTCTGTAGTTATGCAGGCAGCAATAAATGAGACTCTTCTTGGAAAAAGCAAGTAAATAAATAGAGATGGAAGCTCCACCAACAGAACAAACCCTTGCTCTGATTCATGCCTCTCCAGCACCATTCCCCACTTGTGTGTCTACCCATAACTGTGCCAGGACAGGAGGAATAGGGCTTGGAGGCAGTCTCATATATCCTCTTGCTCTCTTAAAGCTTCCCCTTCTTGTTTTGTAGCTAGGACTGGGTAGATCCTCTTGGAATCTTTTTTTCACTCCAAATTTAAAATGGATGTAACAGCAACACCACACATCTTGAAAAGGCTTTGTTCAAAAACACTCATTGTGTGCATGACAGATACTGCAAGGTCTTTAAAAGAAGAGAGTAAATAATAATTTCAAGCTAGGTTGAACAGAGCACTGGTCTCTAAGTGATTTTATGGGTCTTTTCTACCTTCAGATTTCATTTTCAGAGACATTCCCTACAGAATTCCATGGAGTTGAATACTCATGGTGAAGAGAGCAGCCTGTGCTTCCACTTAACTCTGTTTGCACAATGGAAACCATTCTTCCAGGTCTGGGTCCCGAACTTTCCTATGCCATAGCTAATGTTACTCTGACCAAAGCACTGCCTGTGCAGTCATGCTGATCCTCAGACATTCCAGGGCCACTCCTCTAAAAGGAAAGCTGGACAACACCACTGTGCTGTGCAGGCCTTGGGAATCTGCCTTCACATTTGCTTGGAGCGAGACCTGAAAAAGTCACATTGTTTCCCAGAATGGAAGAACACACGTGTATTTGCAGACAGGTTAAAATGTTTCATTTGGAATTGAATTTTTTCAAAATGTTGTGTTCCAAATTCTGACACTGAATTTGAAATACTCAGCATGAGCAGTCATCTCTAAATGTTAAATCAAAATGCTTTGTTCAAGAATGATCAAAACATGACATTTGCTTATTGAAAGTAGAACTAATGCCTCCCTCTCTGCTTTTAATAGCAAATTAAATTCTGTAAGGAAAAAATGAGAATAGTTTCAAAATTTTTTCATTTTCTAAGGGATGCAAGTCTGAGCACAATTCCTCCAACTATTCCAGTCACCTAAGTTCTCTTTTACTAAGAGAAATACGAACCAATCAGGAGAGACACAAAGGTGAGTACAGACCACCCTTGCCGTGCCCCAGGGTAATGTAGGGGACATGGGCTAAATTAAAGGACCTGAGATGCCTCTGATGTCACACGTTGGCACCTGCATTGTGATTGCTTCTACTGCCTCACTGTAGTGAGATGTGGGCATCTTTCCCCTCCAACGTGCAGGAAGGCATCCCAAGCACGTGAGGCAGAAGGTGTTGATGGTGCAATTTGGCCAGCCCTTTGTTCGGATAAATGTGCTCCTGGGACACACCGTGGTGCAGCCTGTCCTCTGCTGCTTTGTTGTCCATAGCCATGACAAAAAAAAAAAATCTTTCACTGCAAACCCAGGATTTCTGTGAGATCTCCAAAAGCTTTTCACCTTGGGTGCTGCAGCCTCTCTCTGCTCCCTGACAATGTCCCCACAGGTCTCACCCCAGAGAGGCACTATTGAAAATTAATGAAGGTGGTAGAAGTCAAGAGGACAAGGGCCTGTTATTTCTGATCTGTCACTAACTCGGATCTCTGGGAAGGCAAAACATGTTCCTTGCTTCTCTGCATGTACAAGAGTCTTCCACCAGAGCTGAAGACCTTTATGGCTGCAATATCCAGATGAGTGAATGGTGATAGAGGCTGAGGGTCAGGTAAGGGTTTACCTGCACCTGTGGGACCTGCCAGTGCTGAGCTCACAAGTGTGACAGCAGTGAAAGGAGCTGAGCGTGGCTAAACCTGCAGCAAAGGTCTGGAGAAGAGCCTTGGAGAAAGGTTCTTGATGTGGCCATGGCTGAGCAAGGTGAATTGTCCCACCTGGCACAGTATGGATATTGTGGATCCAGCTCTGTCATGGGCCAGAGGGGCTCAGGCTGAGGCTGTTCTTCATGGATCTTGCTGCAGGAAGAAGAGCACTGCTTCAGGGAGTAACTTTCAGGAAGAATTAAGTCTAGCAACTTAGCCCATGGGCCTGTTTGCAATATTTTTCATTACAGGCTGTTGTATCTGGGTTGAAAGATGGCTCTGCTGGTAGGTAGCCATCATCAGTCTAAGAGGTGATCCCAGAGCTTGATTAATGTGGCTTCATATTAATCTCTTCTTGCCTCTGCTGCTGGCTCCCCACTGAGCTGGGAACACACCAAAAGCAGCCTCATCCACTGTGCATGGGGGGGTGACCCCCCTGTGGTCTCATCTTTGACCATGGAGTTGAATTCTCTTGCTACAGCCACAACAGCCTGCCATGGACCACAGCTTCCACCTCCAGGAGTAAATGTGTCTGTGGGGATGCAGGATGTAGGAAGAGGAGCAACGGGACAGAAGGCAGTTGGAAAAACACAGCCTGGCACAGAACTGAGGACTTTTTTCATCCCTTACTAGATAGCACAATTTGTGCAGCTGGCATGGGAGATCCTACCAGCTGCCTACAAGGGAATTTCCTGCCCTAGTGTAGGGGTTATGACAGAAAGGTGAGTGCTCCTGCCTCTGCCCACATACAGAAACTTAACTCAGGGACACCGGGCACTTGATTTTGTCAAGGAGTTTAGTGACAGGAAAGCACCATTCTGATTGTAATGTATCACACTTGAGAGCACAAGATGCAGTTCACAAGGCAAAAGAATTCCTTTTTTCCCCTCAAATGATGTTAATTATGTTGCCCTCGTTAAATGCTAAACACATTGATCCACTGGAGCAGAGAGCACCATATGGTTATTCACGATAAAATACATCTCTGGAGCCCTGCTGCAACCGTGGGACCCTGCTGGAGATGGATGTGGGGAAGGAGTGTGGAGCTGAATGCACATGTGTGAAAGCCCAGGTGCTGCTCAGATTGTGCTGGAAGCCAAGTTCCTTCCTTGCAAAGATGGAGAGGGTTCAGAGTCAGGTCCAAAGCTGTGTGTCTTTGCTCAGCAGTGACACGCTGGCTCTGCAGAGCGAGGATGGAGCTGTGCTGGAGTCCCGTGGGCACACAGAGCCCCTGCAGCCCTGCCCTGCTGGCAGCACACAATGCACTCGTGCCAGCTGCCCCTCTGCTCTCTTATGGAACAATCAATGCAACAGTGGATAAAAATAGGTCCCTTCTTTCAGGGGCAGAGGGGTGGCTTGTCTCGATTTTGCCGAGCATCCACTGTTCTTGGATAACAGCCAAGGAGTCAGTGGTCAGAACAGCTTTGTGGTGTTGTTTCTCCTGATGCTGCCCCAGCATGATTGCTCCCCAGGAGCTCCCCAGCTGGACTGAGAGCCCCATAACACGCCCTGTGGAGAGTATTCCTGTCTACACAGCCTCTGTACAGCTGATAGATCAATGATTTGCTCAGTGGTTTTTAAAGCATGCACACTGTTGGTGAATGTGTCCACACTAGGGTTCATGGTGAAGAAAAGGTGACTTTGCTGCCTAGCTTTATCCCAACTGCCTGCTCTGAAGGTAGGACCTGGATTGGCCACTCCAATTAGCTCCTGATAGCTCCAATTTACACACAAATTGGGTAAGAAGTGCATGAAGAGCATGGCAAGCAGTGCATCAAAGGCACAAAGACTTCTGTATATTCTCACAGATCTCTTCCAGGTATGCTAAAGTTACATACATTTGCTGTGTGGGCTGCTGTCAGGTCTCTCCTCCAAAGACATTTGCTGAACTTCTCTGCCTTGTGCTCTGCCTTTAGGGTGCCATCAAGCCAACGTGTGTTTGGTGCTTCCTCAAAACTGATTCCCTACTGCAGCAGCGATTCTTCCAGCTTTGTTCCCTGGGGGACTGTGTAGACCTGAATGAAAACATCTGCTTTCCTTTTGAGAATGGGATCGATACAGATGAAAACTAAGACCCTTAGGACACCTCATTTCTCAGTTTCTCTTTATTTCGTTGTGACTTTGACTCCTAAATCCTTTGAATGCTGAGGGCCCAAGTGACCTGGCTAGATAAGACCCTGAAGCTACCTCAGCCCAGCATTTCCTCTAGAAAGCAAAGCTCATTTAAAACAAAACCCCATTAGTCTTGGCAAGAAGCTTGAATTGTCACTGTTTCAAGGAAGCTCCATTAATTACTGTTCCCACTGCACTATGAAAGATCAAATGCTGTGGATCAGTTTTAATTGGCTATTGATTTCTTATGTTATTACCTATGGTTGTGCTGAGATGCTGTCAGACGTACTGGATGCTTCTGATTATTCTTTCTGGCAGCTGTGATTAAAAACAGCAGGCAGACATTTCCTGATCTGTAATGGATTGCCATGATGTGCCAACAAGAATCATCAGCTGGATGAATGGTCCTGCTCTGCCTATCTTGTGCTGCTGAGCTGCAGTGCAGTTTGGAAGGCAAATACCATCAGGGACCTGCCAGGGAAAGAGTGGGAAAAGCTTCAAAGAGCATGAGGATTTAGTGCTTGCAGAAGTGCACTGCTGTCAGCACCAAGGCAGGTGAGCCAGGGAGAAGGGACTTGGGCATGGACAAAGCAGAAGTGCCCATCAGTCAGTGATCCAAGGAGAGGCAGATCAGATTACTTTTGCATTGCTGGGGATAACCCCCCAGCACACCAACCTCAGGGACACCCGTATGTGATCCCAAGCAGGCCAGCACACACAAACCATATCACACAGCCTGCTAATGGCCCTCCTGGGACACACTTGTCCCTCAGAGCCCATCTGGGGATGCCTGAGCCTACTTTGTGACATGCTCTCATTAGCTGGCAGAGTTCCTCCTTGTTTAACAGGAGATGCTTTCCTGTCCTCCTGACCCCAAATGACACCTTATTCTACAAATGTCGACTTCCCCTAATTGCACCGTGACAGAGAGAGAGGCAAACCCCTCCTTCCCCCTCCAAGGACTGTCATTTAATTAACAGGCAGGTATCTCTCAGGATCTACAGCCCAGCTCTAAGCTGCTAGTCTCTCTACTGAGTAACTGAGGCCTGTGAAGACTCATTCCATTTATCTGTGCATTTCAGTAACTGCATTTCTGCTAATCTCTTGCTATGCGAGAGATTTACCTCTTGGATTTACCTCTCCTGGACCATGGAGAGAACAGTTAATCTAATGAACAGTCCCCACCTCACTTCTCATTTCCTTCCTGGTTCCTGATCTCAGATGTCTGTGTTGTAGATGACTTCATAGCAGAGCAATACCTATGTTGGCACCATCACCATTTCCTAGTTTAATCCAACTCTCATATCTGTCCTACAGACATGACCAGAGATAGCACAGATGAAAGAGATCAGAATCAAAGACATAGAGGCTGGCTGGATATCAAGAAGCATTTAATTTGTTCCTCCTTCACAAACTGGAATCATCTCTCTGCAACCTGTTCTTGACATATGTTTTCTAACAGGTTCTTAAAAAAAATCTGGAAGTACTGGAAGTTCCCACAAATCCCAAGTAATCTTTTCCAGTACTTCTTTCTCTCCTCTTAGTTGTCTGAGAGCAAGGGGGAGAACAGTGTTGAAAGACCATCTTGCCCAGATGGACACAGCTTCTGGGGCTTGGGGCCATACCATCTGTCCCACCGGTCATGAGGAACAGACTGGTTGTGGGTTTTGTTTTCATCATGGGTGAAGAGGTAGATAATGGTTCCTGTCCCTTCCAACTATTTTTGTGGGGCATGCTAGAATCTAGAAAAGTCCAAAGAAAACTAGTATATTACTGAAGGTTAGCGACTGAGGGTCAAATCCAGACCCCTGGATTTTGCTCCATGGATCAACAGTCTCTGAGTACACAGACACATTTGAGAGCTCAGCTTGGAGATCATCTGACCATTTCAGAACAAATGAGGATAACAACAACCAAATGATCTGTGCTGAGAGAGCTGTATGTGCAAGGAAGCACTCATGCCCTCATCTTTGACTCCACACTGGAAAGATCAATGCTGCCATGGGATTACCCATGCAGATTGCCACAGGTATCTCTATCTTGGCAAATTGCTACCTAAATCCCTTACTGACTTGGTAGAGAGGACATCACACAAAGCAGCTGGGCAGTTGCTGACTGCCTGTCTGATTTTGGTCACGCCTCTGTGGAGTTGGTGACTTCTCCAGCTTTGAGACTCCACAGTGCCAGAGGAAGTGTCTTGCTGAGCACCTCCAGTGACAGGGTGTATAAACCAGCCTCCTGGACAAGTCACTGGCTACCCAGTGGGCGCGAGACATCAAATACAAGTGAAGTGCAAACTGGCAGGAACTCCAGAGGAGTTCTATGTCAGCACATCTGCTCTTCAGTAAGTACCTTGTCTTTCAAACCTCTGCTCCTCTGCTAGTGAAAGAAAAACTTGGGGGTCAAGATGGAGGAAGAAACAACTGGAATTCATACAATTACTGTAGGACCTATGGTATCACATTCTGCTAGCTAAGGCTGCCCAGCCTGTTACAAAAAATGTACAGACAGCATCTTACATTAGCTGGAAAAAACAAGTGTGGTAGAACTGAGTGCACCTAATGTCCTGCCCTTTCCCCATGACTTAGCATTTCGTAGTTCCAAAATCTTTCCTACCAACCCTACAGGCTAGGTAACAAAAGAGGAAAAGGGCTCTACTGCAGAGGAGGAGACACTGAATTGCACAGACAATGCTCCAGTATTTAAAGATCCATTGCCACTGTAATTATCCATGAGAGGTTTAATCCTGAGCGTGCAGAAGTGGAACTAAAACCCAGGGACGAATAACAAGAGGCTTTGGGCCATGCTGGCAGTCAGGAGCAGAACTTTCAATCTCCCGAGTTGCCTTTTACCATTTGTGATAAAAATACCCTGCATGAGGCAGCAAGGTTTGGAAGAAGGATGAAGAAAGGCAGAAAAGCTGTTCTACAGTGAGGAACTCACTGCAAGCCTTCTAGGGATACATTGCTGCATCCATCACAGTTGTACAAAGTTATAATGAATGAGGAATTCACCTCAGTTGTGGTGTTCAAAGAATGGGTTGGGTTGGAAGGGACCTTAAAGATCATCTTGTTCCAACCTGCCTTGAGCAGGGACACCTCCCACTACACCAGGTTGCTCAGAGCCCTGTCCAGTGTGGCCTTGAACACTTCCAGGGATTGGGCACCCACAATTTCTCTGGGCAACCTGCTCACCAAGTGATCAAGTGCCTCACCAACCTCATAGTAAAGTATTTCTTGCTAATATCTAACCCTACTCTCTATCCAATTAAAGCCATGACCTATGTCCCATCACTACACGCCCTTGCCCTAAGTTCCTCTCTATCTCTGTTGTAGGCCCCTTTAAGTACTGGAAAGCTGTATCCCTTCTCCAGGCTGAACAACCCCATTACTCTCAGCCTGTGTTCATAGGAAAGAATTCCCTTTGATCTGTCCCTTCCCCTGGCCTGACCTGGCTTTGCCTTGCCTCTCAGTGGGGACAGACCAGCCTTCTGGCTAGTGCTAGTGCAGCCCACTGAAATCTGCAGGTCTGAGGAGAAGTCACTCAGAGAAGAGAGATGACCACATCAACAGCCAGAGAGTCACAGCTCCTGCTGAAGATGTCATTTGTCACTGAGTTTGAACTGGGCAGAGGAGGAGGAGGAGGTGGGGAGGAGACTGAACACATGCTCTCAGCTAATACTGCTCAGAGCTCATTTCCTCTGCTCTGCTGGGAGCAGCAGCAGCAGCAACAGCTGGGATTGCAAAGAGCAAAAATGCACTATACAGTCAAGTTTTACACTGCAGGGTGGCAGGGGCAGAGGGCTGGCAGCATGCACATATGAGCTTTTCTACAGGAATGCAGACAGAGCTCAGAGCTCCAGAACATCCCCTCTCCTGGATGAGCATGGGTGGGCTGCTTGGCAGCCCAGGCAGACGTGCTGCACACAGCCCAAGTGAAGCCAGATCCGGAGAGTTGCTGAGTGCTGGGCAAGAGAACCCACGTACAGACATGTTAACTCACTGCATCTGTAATGCTTCCCACTGGCTTTTGAGTTTGTGGGAAAGCCAGCATGCCTGGCACCCCAGGACTGCCAGCTGTGCAGGGAGGAACATGAGACAAGGGGATGCCCCAAGTCACGACTCTGAAATGTTCCTAGGAATGGGATGTCTGCTTGTTCTTTGTCTGGAAAAAAAAGTCAAAGCTTAGGGCATTTTGCTTAATGGTGACATCAGTGGAGATGCAAATAAACTTATATTTCCCTCAGAGAAGGTGGCATAGAGAAATAGAGGCCAAATCCTTACAAAAATTAAATGAACAAACAAACAAACAAACAAACAAACAAAAGAACCTAAAATCTGATCTGTCTGCCCAGCTCCCCTTCAGTTCAAGGTTGGCATGGTTTGTTCTCTGCTATGTGGGAAGATTTAGCTCCTATTAACAGATGAGCTAATCAGCTCTCCTCAGCTCTTGAAGCTTTATCAAAGCCAGTTAATCATGTTACTGATGTCTGCCCAGGCCAGATCTCTCCACTTCTGTCCCCTGCCAACAAGGTGACACATGTGCACACCACACATGTATAGGGAACATTCTTTTCCACCTTGAATTCCCCCAGCAAGTGGACATCACCTATTGTGCCTATTGTGCCAACACGTAGGTGCTGCCCATCTCTTTTTACCCCCCCTTGCCACATTTTATTCCTGGGGAGATGGAGTAGCTCCACCAGCACCTCATGAAGGAGCAGAATGATCTCTACAGGCCAAGCTCACATCTCATTGCTAGCACAGTGGGAGGAATTGTCCTTGGTGTTGGCAGGCCCCAGTCCTGTGCTGGAAGGCTGCTGAAGCCAAGAGCCATTTGAACCTGGATACCAGGGTGGGCAGTCCAGAATTCTGTCCCTGCCACTGGGTCTGTTTTACTTCTGCACCCAAATTCCACCAGTTGCTGCTCTGTCCTGCCTCTCCTGAGGGCTGGAATGGGGGCTGTTCTTCCCTCTGGAATGGTTCTATCCACACATATACATATCCACCAAGTGAAGAGGACTGCCTTTTCCACACTGAGTTTGGGAGGGCTTCTAATTTCATAACAATGATGGCAGACATGAGGAGCTCTCTGGTTCCCTTTTTGCTTCCTATCAGGGTCACTTGAACTGACAAGTTATCTCGTGGCTTGTCCTTGGGTCGACACTGCTCAGGGGCACATTTGGAGGTGCCTGGTGTTCACCAGAGTGTTTCAGGAGCTGCTGCAGGTGTTGGTATGCTGGTGCTGCAGGTAGCAGCAGGAAGCTATGTCCCTCCAGCCTGCAGACCTGCACTGGTCCCAGGGAGACTCACTGGGGTCAGGCTGCCAGCAGCTGCTGTGCTCTCCAGGCTTGTGCAGTGTGAGTGAAGCACTGCATCCTTCAAAGAGCTGCTCTGTACCAGAAACCTGACAAGGACCCCAGGCTGGCCCGTCACCTGGTTGGGACTTGCAGCTCCAAGGTGGGACAAAGAAAGGGAAGTCACTCCTGCCTGGCAGAGATGGCTGGAGAGCCAAGGAGCTGCATGTGGAGAGACCTCCCGGTGTGGAGCAGTCCCTAAATTAGCTACTCCAGGAGGAAAGGAGTTTCTCTGAAACCTTACACTCCCCAGCCTTCCCTAGATCTCTCCACCCACTTTTTGCTCCAAAGAGGCATCTGTTTCTCTCTGGTGTTTTTGCAGGTCCCTCTGCCACCCCAACCAAGGAAACACTCTGGGGCTGCCCAGGTGAGCTGACAGAACAGTGAAAAATGGGCCATAAAAGCAAAGAGGAGGAAAATCTGTGGATACTTAATCCAAGCCAAACTGTATGGGCTGGCTCTCCACGCCATGTCCCACTCCTCTCCACGTGGCCATGGTGTGACATGCAATCACCCACCTATACAGACAATGTCCATGAAGCCATACATTCCATAGCAGATCTGGAAGAGCAGGTCCTGGCGCTGCCACTTGGCTGAAGGACTGAAGGTCGACCAGATGAGCCACGAGATACTGGCGATGAGGAAGAGGGAACCCAGGATGGCTGCTGCTATCTGAACCTTCTCAATGACTGTCAGAGAGATGGCCTGCCACTGTACAGGGAGAGGACAAGAGGGAGGGAGGAAGGACAAAAGTGAAGAGATTAGTTACTTGGAGCACATCACTGTTTTACACCATTGTGGTGGCTTTGGAGATCTCAAAGAGCACCTATGGGCATAGGTGCTTTTACACCATCCACATCTGGGATGGAGCATGGCAGTTGTTCAGTAGTGCATGGCCTTGAGTTTCTTGACAGCACTGCTGATGAGGCAATGGAAAGGAATCCTGCATCTCACCAGGAAAGCAGAGCCACCCGAGCAAGGCAGGATGGACACTAAAAATAACATCCCCATGACAGCAGATCTGTGATGACCATCACAAACCAGTGCAGTTGCTCCCTCAAATAGAGGCCAGACAGCATCCTCAGCCAGAGCATCCCAGTACCATAAGAATAAATACCTCAAAGAACCAAGCTTTCTTTTGAAGGCCTCACATGAGTGGGCTCTGTGCCACTTTGCGAGATCTGACATGATCACAGCCCGAGGTAGGATCTCACAGTGGCAATGCACATCCCACAGAACCTGCTACAAACAACACAAGTTTTTGTGGTCAGGACACCCTGCCTTTAGATGATGACATATTCAGGTTGTGTTCCAAGGTAAACGTCAATGCTTCTTCCTCAGAAAAAGAAAAAAATAGAAATAACTCCTCCAAATCCATTCACTTTGTCAAATAGCTTTGTATAAGCCACGTTATAAATATCCTGAACCCGGGCTCCTCTCTGTCATCCAGCATAAAACCTCCCCACTCAGATTTACACTGCTGAGAAAACTGTCCTATAAAACCAAGAGCAGAAATTGGTGTCTTTAACAAGACTTGGGGATGTGGTCCATAGCATCTCTTGCAAATCAAAAATCAAGTGTGTAAACAGGCTGAGGAGAGACAGTCTGTCCTGGCATTGAAGTATACAGGCCACCTCTAGCTGTGAGATACATACCCTTGAAATCGCAGTGGGACTGGCAGGAGGATAAACAAAGATGGACTTCAACCTCCTGCAGGTACAGAGGATTTGGAGGAGTTGAAAATCTTTAGCCTAGATTCAGTCAAAATTCAGTGTCCCCATGATGTGACAGTCTTTTGAGATCTCAGTCCTTGTCCCATCCTTCTGCAGAGCAAGAAGGGAGTTCAAGTACTGAGTATCTCTTTAATGCCCAGGCCAACCAGGAGTTTGCAATGTTTTTTGCAAAGACTTTTGAACCCTGACTGAAAGGTGAGAAGGACAAGAAGTGACTTGTGCTGGTACAGCACACATGGCACTGCTGCCAGTCCAGTGACCAAAGGCCTGAACTGAATGCACTCCCCTGGAAAGGGCTGTGTTTGGAGAGGAACAAACGAGAGTTTCAGCCAGAGGCTGAGGTCTGTGGGTTGCAGCTGAAGGAGATTCCTCTGCCTCTGTCTCTGCCTCTGTCTCTGCCTCTGCCTCTGCCTCTGCCAGCCTTGCTCCTTGGCTAACATCCTGCAAGGGCAGACAGCCCTCAAATTGTCTACCATGGATGTGCAGCATCAGTGAGGTGGGCAGTACCAGCTTATTTGGTGGTTGGCCACAGAAATGGCCACAGAGCTGCTGAGCAGAGAGCGAGCTTGTTCCCCACTGAAGCAGGACTGGGCTCAGTTAAACCCAGTCTCCTCCCCGGGCTCAGCTACTCCAGTCCCCTTCCTGCCATCTGCCCCAGCAGCTGACCCAGCCAAAGGCAAACACTTAGAACTGGAGACACTCAGTAATCTTTTCAACAGCCCATTCCCACTCTGCCACAGCCCAGCCTGCTCCATGTGTCCACCAAATCCAGCCACACATCTGGCCCTTTGTGCCACTGAGAAGGTCACACACTGAACAGCCTGGAAGTGCCAATGCTGCAGGGCTGCTGGAGTCCACAGGAGAGGCACAATGGTGCAACTCCTCTCCTGACATAAAGCAGAGCAAAGGCCACCCAGCACCCATCACAAATCTGGCTTCTGAGGGTGGGATAAGCAGCTCTGCCATCCTCCCATCAGCTCTTTAGCTTTGTTCTCAACAGCACCATAAGCAATGTAGGACAAATTTGCAAGTAATGCCATTAGCCCAGAGCTCCAGGACTAAATTCACTGGTGGGGAGGGAGCTTGGCTATGTGTATGGGGTCGCAGTTTCACCCCTGCAGTTTTCCCCAGACCTCATCTCCCCTTCCACTGTCTG
Organism: Sturnus vulgaris; assembly: GCF_052056855.1. Classification (NCBI taxonomy): domain Eukaryota; kingdom Metazoa; phylum Chordata; class Aves; order Passeriformes; family Sturnidae; genus Sturnus; species Sturnus vulgaris. The sequence goes on along the minus strand of NC_142249.1, from coordinate 27,095,518 downwards.
TGGCTGACTGGGAAGGAGTGGGAGTGCTGGGAGCACAGCCTGGTGCTGCATGTGAAGGCTTTACTGCAGGCCCCTCACTCTGACCCACGTGCTCCCGTGCCAGCCAAATCATTCTGCATCATTTCTCTCTCTTGAGGAGGTAATGGACTGGCTCCTCACCATCTGCCTGGCACACTGCAAGGCCTCTGGTAGCAACAGGTCCTTCCAAGGTAGCAATTAGAGACGAAGGGAAGAGAAGAAGGAGCTGTTTTCTACAACTAGAAGCCATGTACAACCAACACCATGGCTTTTGCAGAGAAAGGGAGGCTAGGTGTAGCACTAAATACACTGTCAAAGGGATGGGAACAGAGAACAGGAGAGTTACACCTGAGTGCAGACCTCAAACCCTGCTCCCCTTGGCTGCGAACAGAGAGGCTGAAACACAGGCAGGGACAGTGCCTGACACTGCTCAGCTGTCAGCAGCTGCAGGGACGTTCTCTGTGGTGATAATGAAGAGCCTGAATTCTGTCAGCTGTGCCAGGGGGTAGGAGCCTCTCCCCCTGCATCTGGCACTAAGTGACAGTGACACACACAGCAGCAGTCCTGACTCTGTTCAGAAGGTGGCACTGGGGTGTGATTACCCTCCAGCAAGGAGGTAAATGGGTCAAAGCTGAACATTGGGGAAAACAGCCAGCTTGCAGAAGAATTTAATATTTTACAGTTAAAAAATAAAGTGGAAGCAATAAATGTATTTTTCTCTCTGGCAACCCTGAGAACTCCAATTTAGTATCCCACATCTAGCTTGAGCCACTAATAACTAGAGTCACTCTTTTTCATCTTTTAATTCCATTTTGCTACACATATTAGTGTATAAGATAGAAGATCTTAGTATGAGACAGAAGATAGAGCCTGTTACCCCCGTAAGTGCTCAGACAGAAAGGTCCAAGAGCTCTTCAGAGGTGGAATGTGCTGATGAATTTCAGCTGCAGGAGCTGGGCTTGATGTGTCCCTGCACTGGTAACCTTAGGAGCTCATCTCAATCACAGCACTGTGTCTTTCAGATTTCCTAACAGCTCTTAGAAAATCACCCCTATTCCTAAAACCCTTACCACCCTCATTATGGCCATCAGATCAGGGATTTGGCAGGTGACCCTATCATCCTTGGGTCACCACTAGAGCTGTAAAGAGAGGTCTCAGCAACTCTGGAGTCCCTTTACTGCCACATCTGAAACCCCCAAAGCTCTTTGTCTGAATGCCTGGCAGCAGACACAGCCCCCTCCCTCCAAATCTCCAGCTCAAATGTTCAAGATCTAGCAAGATCACAGTGCCAAGCAATCCCACCTTGTGGGAAAAGACCTAAAGCTGATCTCTTCTTCCCTCAGCTGATAATGACTTGAGCTCCTGGTAGCCACTGAGCTGCACTGAAGTGCACCTTTAACAACTCAGCTCACCCAGGTTGTCAGTCAGGGACGTGACCTTTGGGCAGGTAGAAAGGTCCACAGATGCTCTGCCAGTGCTGAACAGAGCAGAACTAAGGACTTGGTGACACCAAAAAGCTTTAAAGGCTCCTCCAGGATAACAGGGTCAGCTTTGTGAGCTCCAGACTCACAATGGCTTCAGAACGTGCCCAAGCAGCTCTCTGTGATGGTCTGCCACCTGCACTGGAAAAGTGCTCCAACCTTCCAAACTATTCTGGAGAAGCTGTCTGGAGCTGTCTATCCTCTGCTACCAGCCCCTGGGCCAAGTGCTTTGGCACAGCACCCATGTCTGCAGATACAAAACACTACTCTGTCTCAGACCAATTTCCCCAAGTTTCCCTATTTTGCCCAAATCGCAAAGCTCTGCAACCCAGATGCCTCAGAAGGGGCTTCTTAGGAGCTCAGGTCTGACATTTGTGATGACTTTCGTCAGGGACCAAGCTGAGACTGGTGCCTTTGAGTCATGTCACTTGTTCTCTTGCACTGCTTCATAACCTGCAAGTTGTACTTGACACAAACCTGTTTCCCTGTTTGCTTCAGTGCTTCTGTTAGAGGCTTGTAAGCAAAAACCTGCTAATGTAACACAGATGAATAATGTCATTACTACAGTATTTAAGGCCTGATCTGTAATTCCCTTTCTTTGGCACCTGCAGTCTACAAAGGTTCCCAAGCACCAGCATATCCAAGGCACACATTGCTTGCAGAAGATATCTATGTCTTACTGCAGCAGCTTGCAAAGAAGTCTCATTTGCTGGAAAAGCCTTCCTGCACTCCCCTGAGAGCTCCTCCATGCCTGCCTCAGGCAGTTCAGTTTATTTTTATTGCTGTATCTGACACGTCCCCTTAATACACATCATTAACATCCTGAGCTGTGCTAGTCAGCAATTTAATTCTCAGACCCAGGGTCACAAGCAAGAGGAGGTTTTTCCTAGAAGGTTGGAGAGGATCATTTGCAGCACTGCTTAGGTGTGGCTCTTCCCTTGCTGCTGTCCCAAGACCCTGAGCATCCTCCTCAATTATGTTCTAGAAGATGGCTATTTTTTTATAAATTCACCAAGCAAAATTAAGCCACTGCTGTGGCATAGCTTCCCTGCTGTACATTTACAGATGCTGTGGCTTATTCAGCTACTAGAAAAGCAGCAAGGAGGAGGGAGGGCCCAGTAGGACCATGTAAAGGAAACGTGCAGTGATGAAAACCCTCCTCCTCCATGTGCCACAGCATCTGGTAAGACTCAGGCTATAGCACTGGCATCCTGGAAAATTCCTGTCATAACACACAGGCCCTGAAGTCTCTCTTACAGTGACTGTACCCATTGCTTGGGTGCAGCTGAAGCTCAGCAGGGACCAGAAAATCTCATGCTCAACATAACTGATTCAGCAGGCTGGGACAACCAGGAGACATCAGTAAACTTGCCTCAAACTTTTTAGCTCCGGATCTCAGGCTGAAGTCCAAATACCCTGTGAACTCAGCCATTCTTGGAGATGTGAGTGTCCTGATGAAGAGGCCATGTAAGAGCACTCATCAGCTCCTAAAAGATCATCATCATGGACACAATGGAGCCAGAGGAGAGCAGAGATCAGATCCTAACCCCAGCACTGGATAACTGGGGATCTTTGGAGCTGAAACAGCCCACAGTGCAGGAAGAGTCAGAGATAACAGTAAATAAGAGTTGAACTCCTCAAGACTGCAAACAGTTGGTGGTTCAAACAGATTTTCTCTTTGCTAAAATCAGAGCATCAGAGTGGATGTCGCTCAGGAGTGACTAGAAAGGAGCTGTATAGATTAAACACACTTCAGAGGCCCATTGAGGCAGATATCCACTCCACTGTGTATCAGCACCAGGGTGCAGGCAGTACTAGCATGTGCTTCTAAACCCCTGTGTCTTCAGGGTCTCTTTAAAATCATAGGCCTCACACAAGTATTGCCATGGAGAGAGGCATTTAAACCCTCCGAGTCCACAATTCCTGTCTTGGTGACTGGCAAATTGGAGAGCAGGAGAATGGATGGATGGAGGATGGATGGATGGATGGATGGATGGATGGATGGATGGATGATGGATGGATGGATGATGGATGGATGGATGGATGGATGGATGGATGGATGATGGATGGATGGATGGATGGATGGATGGATGGATGGATGATGGATGGATGGATGGATGATGGATGGATGATGGATGGATGGATGGATGGATGGATGGATGGATGGATGGATGATGGATGGATGGATGGATGGATGGATGGATGGATGGATGGATGGATGATGGATGGATGATGGATGGAGGATGGATGGATGATGGATGGAGGGAGGATGGATGGATGGATGGATGGATGGATGGATGGATGGATGGATGGACAAAAGCTCTGGATTTCCTGGTTTCTCACAGCTGATGGAATATTTTTGCTCATTCACTGCCTGACTGCTGCTTGGCAGGACACCTGCTATGTTGTCCAATAACTTTAATCCCCAGGCTCAGCAGGTTAGCATCACTGTTGCTTTAAGACCTTTGCTCTTAAATGCCTGCAATCCAGGGAGCAGGCTGTGGGGTGGGTTAATTTATAGAGATTAATTCTGTCAAAATAGCAGACTAAAGGTCTCTCTTTGGTATGAAACATCATAATAGCCTGGAGGCTGGAAGGAGCCTGTGTTAATTATGCATGAACCCGGCTGTAACTTCTCTGCCCACACCATGAGTCTCCAGACACATCTGGCCCATGCTGTGCTTCTAAGCACTCCAAAAAATGTGCAGCAGATGTCAAAATGGGCAGAGAAACATGCAGGTCCCAGGGAACATGTGGGTGCTGGATGTGCTGCTCTGCTCACACCAATTGGACATGCTTCAGGGAGCCCAGGGTCTGCCAGCTGCCTGGATTTGGCTTCCCAGCAGTCTATCAGATGAGAGGTAGGCCATATTGCTGGCTAAAATCTAGCCAGGCTCAGAACATCACCCAAACAGGTTATATTTGACAAGGACATGAGGCTTGTGTGGTCCTTGCTATGGTTGGTCTGGAAAAAAACAGATGACCTTGACTTCCTACAGCATTTGCCCTCCAAAAACTGTGCTTGAGAAATTCAGAGATCTTGTAAGAATAAAGCTGGGTCCAAGTTCCAGCAGACCCTGAGAAGTAAAGTCAGGGACTTTGAGATATGCCTGTATGTCCAGCTGGCCTGTGTTATCCACAAGTAGAGTGCAGACCAAGCAGAAAGGATGCTCCTCCCACCTGCACATGCTTGTTATGAACATGCTTGTGACTTGTTATGGAATACAGTGTTGGGGCATCCTAACTCCTGTCTCCTCTCTGCCTCCTTTTCCCAGCATCTTACCAGATGGTGAGAGTCACTGAGAAACGAGGGAGTGAGAAAAGGGTCCCCATTGTGATGGGTTATAGGGGCCCAAGCCCTTAGTCCTGGTAGGAAGTCCTGGCCTGGTACATCAGCCACTTCCCACAGGGTTTTGCAAATTAATGCCAGTGTAGCATCTGTTTCCCAGCAGTGCCTTTGTGCTGGCACCAGACAGGGCACCCAGGCACGCAGCTGCAGCTCTACACACTGCATTTATTCGGGGCCAAGTGGCTTTTCACTTCAGTTGCTTCTTCCCATCCTCCAAATTTCCCAGTGCTTCTGTGAGAAGTGCTGTGAAGTCTAAGCCATCAATGTGAAGGCTCCAAGCCCCGGATCTGCACAGTCCTCTGGGACCCTTGCTCCTGGAGCTGAGCTCTCTAACTCAGCTGTTTCTGCCGCTCAGTTTTTGTGTTCATGGCAAAGGCCAGCAGATGAGCCACATTCTGACAGGAGAGCCCAGAGACAGAAGCTTTGCACAGGGTCTGAGATTTGTGTGTGAGGTGGGAGCTTGTCCATGAGCAGCTCCAACAAATTTTAGTTGAGTGAGGAACAGGAAGAAAGTCATTGCCCTGAGCCACCTGAAAGTGCAGAGCATTTGGAAGTCACTCATCAAAAGTGGTTCTGGAGACACAAATGCTCACAAATTTGTACCCACAAACCTTCAATGCTGCTCAGCATTGCATCTCCAATCTGAGACACAGGAAGCATTAGGGCACTCATGGAGCAGCTTTCCAGAAATAAACAAAAGCTGCTTTGTCCACATCTCCCCTCCTGTGTTTCAATCTGCTCTGAGTTACTAGAGCCAAGAAATTGAAATATTCTGGGTCTGAGGCTTGGGAAGAAATTACTGATGTGTCCAGCCCATGGCTCATGGAAAATCGAATCAGAAGCTGTAGGGACTCTCAGAGAGCAGGCAGGTTTTTCCTTCCCTTCAGCAAAGTTTCCCCATGATGCCCCCTAATTTCACTACTTCATTTAAGTCTCGAGTCCTAAGGGGTTGTCCCTTTTTCCTCAATGTGGTAAGTGACCGCAGGCCTAGATAAAAACCACACAGAGATCGCAATTTGAAGGAGAGAGCAGGAGTCTGAATTCCCCCACTCCCCTGTACAACTGGGCACCATCACCAGCACTGTCCTTGCCTCCTGGCAGAGAGCGACCTGCAGAGGGCCAGGCACTGGGCAGACCGAAATCCCTACAGACATGACCCCGGTCTCTAAACCACTGCGATGCCTCTCCAGTCCTGATGATGCTGATTAAGCAGTAGTGCCTGGATGTAATGTGCTTCCTTATGGCCGAGGCACTAATGGTGCTCAGCAAAGGCACGCAGCAATTAATGCATCTTCAGGCATTGCCCCCGCAATAAATCAATAGCTATTAAGGATAATTTATCCCATTTTTAATAGTCACACAGGTTTCTGAATTCTGGTTTTAAATCACTAGTCTGTACTGCAACTTATTCAGTTACAATGCTTTTCAGATAAGAAAGAATGTGAGTACTTGGATGACTTTCACAGACACTCATATCAAGGTGTGCTTTACCTGTTGTGAGCACATCTGCAAAAGTTCATCAAGAATCAGGCTTGAAGAAAGCAGAGTATCAGAGTCAACACCTCTTGTGCCATGCCATGATTGTGGGAGAGCAGTATAGTGAAAAAGGTAGTGAGATCAGAGAGGAGAGCTCTAAAAATCCTCCATCTGCCTCCTCCATCCCTCACGCCAACACAGCAGAGTCTCAGCAGGAGATCAGGATTAATGGCACAACTATAAACACGTGGAGTCTCAACTGCTCAGTCACAGACTGCGTGCTCTGTTGCAGTAAATCCCACAATGATGCTGTCCTTGCCTGGCCCTGGAGACAGGCACACCTGTGGTCTCCAGTGCATGAACACATTTGAATGGCTGTGAGGTGTTATAGCACTATTGTCGAATTTTCAACAGGAGGCAAGTGAATAGGAATTGCCAAGGACAGAAAGTGCAGACTCCTGAGGGATGCTCCTAGAGCCACAGAGCAGAACATGGGCCTCTTTGGACCAGCCCCTGGAAATCCTTTCTAAGTGTCTCAGACATACGAATCCCTGTGCACAGGGAAGGAAAACCCACACAGGTAAAAGCCAGTTGCTCCCAGAAACAAAAATTGAAACAAGAATAAATAGACTTTGAAATGTCTCTAGTACCTTTACCTGCAGAGGGTTCTTTGTGCTTATGGCAATGACGTGATACTTGTAGTAACACAGCTCACAGCTCCAGCAGCCTCTCTCACTAATCCATTTGATCAGACATGGCTGGTGCGTGCACTTCACAGATCCATCACATCGACACGGGCTCAGCAACTCCCCCTGAAAGAGACAGACAGCATCAGCCAGGCTCCCCTCCTTCCACAGGCACGGCACAGCACACGTGGCACAGCATGGCAGAAGCTCCCTCATCCACCATTTGAACTCTCTTCCTTTTTTACCTGGTTTGTCTCAGACAATCATGCTGCTTCCAGCCCTTTTCCCTCTAATAATGCGTGGCTGATGTGAACTGAGACTGTCGGGGATGTAATGGTCTCAAATACTGGGGTCTTACATGCCTTGTCACCACTGAAGGAAAAGCTAGAAGGGCACAACTCTTACCAGACTCAGAGGACTCACACTGACCCCAACCAGTGGACACACCTCTATTGGCAACCAGATGCCTCTGGTTCGTTGCTCAGGTTTTTGTCTTTCTGCTACCTCTTTCAGAAAGTGAGGTTGGTGGTGGTGATAAGCTGTGAGACAGCGTCTGCTGCAGACTGATGTCCTGCTCAGATCAGGGTAGCTTCCTCAAGTCCCGGCAGGCAAAATATCCTCAAATTTCTCTCCCACGCTGTCCACTTTCCCCAGACAGTCATACTGGTGAACTACAGGGCTGGCTATTTGCACCCTAGAAGCCAAGCAAGGTGGAGAACAAATTGTGTCCTGCTTTGTGACCCAGACAGTTATGAGTGGTGGCCGAAACACTGAACCTCCTGGCTCGCTCTCTTGTTTCTGGTGTAGCTTTTAACAGGGTACCCACAAAAACCCCATATTATTCTGATCCATCTGCTATCATCCTGTTCACCATGGGACTAAATTCCTCTCTGCACACAAGCTCAGAAGCTCTTTACAGTTGTTTGCCATTGCTTATTTAGGCTAGGAGAGAGCCATTGCATGTTACTCCTCACTGTTTAGTGTTTAAAAGCCATACTATAGATTCCAGTAGTGAATTTAGCTGTGCTCCAAGATTAAAAAGCTTTTAAAGGCAGAGTAAGAATATGCATGGGACAGAGAAGGCTCATACTTTCAGCATTGGGCAAATGATATTTGCTCTTACAGTCCAGAAAAGCCTCACCACTAGCCTGATGGAGCACCAGGGTAACAGACCCTGGCATTGGACACTGCTGGATATGGTAAAAGACATCCATTTCAACTGGGTTATGAATCAGATCCTGCTCTTGCTAACCCTGCTGGGAAACTGTCTCAGCTTCGAGGTCACTACATCAGGTCTCAGGACCTGAGGAACTGAGGACCACACTGTCCAAGAGTGACACTTCTTTTTACAAAATCTAATGCAAACATGTTCATCGTTTCATTTGTTTCAGCTAGGTGACCTAAAAATGTCATCTTTAATGAAATTTTAGCAAAACTGTAAATAACTGTTTATGTTACAAACCCAGCCTTGGCTCTAATTGTTTCTGGTTTTCATTACACATTGGAGGGGATACAAAGGGAGAGGGGAGCAAGGAGGGTTGTAGGCTCCATGAACCTTTTCCACCTGGAAAGGGGTGACATGACAAACCAGAAGAAGGGAAGCAGGGAAGGATTAGATGGAAGAAAGTGGAAATGAGCATTGACATTTGGCACTCAAACTCCTCGTGTGAGGTCCAATTTGAGGGGCTCAGGTTTGGCTGTGTATGTTTGTGCCCTTGGCTGAGACTGAGGTGGGATATCAACAGTGTTAGAAGGAGCCCAGAAGAGCAGGTACTGCCAGACAGGATGCAAAAAGGGAGGGACCAGGACTTGGCACAACTCCTCTGCTTCCCCACACACCAAACCACTTCCTCACCAAGAGCCAGCCTGGTACAGGGACCTTTGTGCCTCTGCCCTTCTCATCTCAGTCCCTGGTGCCTTATTTTCTCAACAGCTTCACTCCTCAGCACACAAGTGCAGCCCCAGCACTAAGGAGGTCACACAGAAACCTCCCAGATCAACAGCATCCCTGCCTTTCCACCTCACTGCACACCAGGGTCTCTTACAGGGCTCAAAATGGTGAGTGCAGGACCTGGGTTTTGTCTAATGAGCAGCTGGAGGCATCGATGATGAGGGATCAGGAATGGAACAGAATGGAACTAAGAGCAACAACCTCCAGGCAAATGCAGAGGGGAAAGCTGTAGCTACAGCCTGGACTCGCACTGACTTCTGGGGCTCTGTAATAAATGAATCTCTGAAACCTGAGCTTCTCTCTTCAGAGCCAGGAGATGTTCACAGATGTCCTACAGCACCATGGGGACTCAGTCTCCCTCCCTAACTGGGATGCTCAAACACACAGTCCTGCCAGCTCCTACAACCTCAGGATTCAGCTGTGGAGACGAATCCCCCAGTAATTTGATTTTGGCAAATCTAGCAAAAACTCAATTTATCACATTTTCTCCAGCCGTCTGAAATATTATATCCTTGTATGTGGCACACAGCTATTTTTGCATACTGTGAAGCCCAATTCTGTCCACAGCAGGCATTTGTAAAACACTGCCACATGCACACACGTGCACATGCACTCCTGTACCAGCAGAAAAACAAACACCAGGGGCATATTAAAGGAATAAATCCTCTGTACAGCAAAGGCGAGAGAGTCTCACTGCTGGCTGTACAAAGAGCTCAGGAACAGACCATTGGCTGTAATACACAGAAAGGTTTTGCTGTAGAGTCCTCTGCTGCTAAAAGCTACAGGAACACAAAAGCAAACCCAAAGTGAGACACAAATCACAACAATTAGAGATAGAAATTAAATCCCTAACACCCATTTTTGCAGGTTTGCAGGCAGAGGATGGGTCTGCACAACATGCTCAAACAGCAGCATTCCCACCAATTCCCTTTGGAGACTGCCCTTTAAAAACCCCTTGAAGGGCCTATTTCCCAACTTCACAACATTTATTTTTGCAAATTCCCATTGTAGAGCTATAGCCCATCACTGGGATGAGTCTAAGCAGCATTTTTCCTTTGTCTAGTAACTAGTGGAGAAATGCTCCCCAACTGCAAGCTCCCTCCTCAGCTTGCTCACTACCATCTTGTTCTTCTGAAACACTCAAGTGTGCTTTGGAGTCAGGGCACCTGCCTTTTATTTTTTTCTGCTATCCAAGCCTAAATTAGGAAAAAACAGAGTTAACAAAAAGGGAAGACTGGTCTGCCTCAGCCACAACCATTTCAACATATGCATGAAATACTCTTCCCTACTTCTAGAAAGAGTAATATACTAAGCAATTATACAGAATATTCTTCCCTATTTCTGTGATGGGAGCTTGTCTCAAGGATCAGCAAGGGCAAAGCCAGGCTGGCCTGGCTTTACCCTGAGGAGGACAATACTGCTGGAGATGCAGCAGTAGTGCAGGTCTGCCCCAGCTCTGTCCTTTCTGTCTGGATTCCCTATCTGTACCCACTGCAAGACGTCAAAGTGGTTAATGATTATCTGGTCCCTGCTATTTAAAGCCTACTGGGAGGAGTGCTGAGAAAGGATGGAAAAAAAAATAATTATTGCTGGTGCGTGCTTGTGGTGCTTGGTATATCCAGGGAGAAAATAACCACGTCAGGAGCAGCGTCACCCCACCCCTGTTGAGGGTTGGTGGCAGTGTTTTGCCTGGCTTTTATCTGTCATTTATCAGTGCTGGGAGCCCATCCACAGCTGCAGCTGCTCACCCACCAGCAGGCAGACACGGCATGTGTTTCCCAGGCCTGCTCTTTTAGCTGCAAATTAAATACAGCAAGTTTGCCCACCCAGTCTCCTTTAAACAGGGCAGGGCTGGGGATGATGGTGTCACTGGGTCAATGTGGTTGGTCTGGGTTGGCCCAGCTGTGCTGACCTATGTCTGCTGCCTGGGCTGCTCCTGAGCACCAGCTCAGCTGGAAAGAGCCATGTTGCCAACATCCTACTACCACAACCATTAAGGCAAACATTTTGAAAGCCAGTACAGAAAACCAAGATAGCTGATGGTGATCTTAACACCTGCAGTTTTTCCTTCACCTGTGCATTTTCCCTGCTCAGGCATGCAAAGCAGCACAAGCATCAGCCGCAGGAGCAGTGCCCTGGGCCAGAGCAGGTCAAGAGAAGATGTTGAAGGAGTTGTCCCATCACATGGGCTGCCATCTCTCTCTGGGGGTGTACTGCTGCTGCTGACAGATCTGCATGCATGCATCTGACTGCTATTTGAGTTTGTCTTGTTTGCAAAAGGAAGCTAGGGTCATTTAATTTCAGGTCTTCAGCTGTGTCTCCTAAATATCTTAAATCTTCGCATTGAGTTTAAATGCAATGGGAAGTTTTATTACAGCAAATAAATGCCAAATGATTTCTATATTAGGAACATAATTACAGACAAATTAAGTCCAATGGCAAAGAGAAGCCCATTGTTACAGAGTTGGTAAACTTCAATAAACATGTCCTAATGACCACTCCATCTTCACACACTTAGAAGAGTTGCCCTTCTATCCTTTTGAACTACACGTGTTATTACCAGCATCTCAAATGCTTCCCCATGCATGCAAGCACTGTGCCAGCCAGCAACAGGCAACAAGGGTCATACAACAGGTATCTGTGTGTATGTGTGTGTATATTTATGTATTATATTGCAGGAAATTCTCTAGCACTGGGGGAAATTGACACAGTGTGGACCCAGAGAGGAGTGGACCCAAGTGTCCTGTGGTGTCAGGACAGCACAGGACATGGTTATGTATGGGGCTCTGGTGAGATGGCATTTCCCCATCACCTCAGCAGAACTAGGTGCTGATCCCAATCTCCATCTTGGCAGGAATCTGCTGAGAGACTTTTCTTGACCCAGCTGGGGGAATACCCCAACCAGGCACCCCTCTAAAATCTAGAGAGCCTATAGAAAATCTATCCAAGTGATTAGAAAAAGAAATCATCCAGACTGCCATCTCTGTGACCAGAACTGGCTCATCCCACAGCTCCCCGCCAAGACCTGATATCCCTGTGGCATGCAGAGACAGCACTGCCCATGGCAGGCAAGATCTGGCTCTCCTGGGGTGCTATGAGTACCCCCATCCTAATGGCAAGAGAAAACGCAGCCCCATAAAGGAGAAAAATCCAGCTCTGGACAATTGTTTATGTTTTTTTAAGTCTGTGATTGCCTGGCTGAAGCCTCTGGTGTGTGCTCTGGGGCTGGCAGCTCCCTGGGTCAGGATCCTGGCTCTGCAGGGCTCAGCTGTGGTAGAGGTGGGGGCCCCTCTCTAGGATTCCTCAAACTCTTGAGGAAGGAGCAGCCACAGCTGAGCATATCAGGCTGGGGGCTCTGAGATGGGTGTGGTGGGGGCACAGCTCTGCTTTTTCATGGTTTTCTGCAATTTTCAATGGGTATTAGGTGTTCTGGCAGCCTGGTGAATGGGGCACTTATCTTTCACAGGGCGATGCAAAATCCAGCAACAAGCCTCAGGCTTCTCTGCCTACAGGCTGGGTGTGGGCAGACAGGGATCTCAGCTTTAGTGCACCCAGCAAAACCAACACACACCCCTCTGGGACCATCAGGAATATTTTGGTGATGTGATTTTTTTTGTGATTTTTGGGACTGTGGGTACTGGCTGGGAAAAAGATGTGTCTCACAAGGTCCTGAGCTGAAACCCAACATTTGTTCCACAGTGAGTTTTGTCTGAAAAGCCATCACGTCTGCAGAGATCCCAATGCTCCAAAAACAACACAAATTGTCTTTCCACCCACAGAGGCTGCTGCTGCGGCACCTGCCAGGAGTGCTGGGGCTGCCACTCTGCTCAGGCTTTTTCTGCACCTCTGATGAAAACATGAAAGGCTGCAGCCACAGCTGCGAGGAGAGCAGGGTGGGACCTGCTTCACATCTTCCTTCTGCTGGAAAATTCATCCCACCACTAGCACAAGAGGCATGACTTCCCAGCTGAGCAGCTGATGCCCACAGCCTCTGGCTTTACCATGGACCAGGGAGATTTTACGTTTTCTCTGCTCTTTCCCGTCTGCAGTGTTTTGTGCCTGTCACCACTGCTGAGACAGACAATGACAGAGGTGTCAGCTCAGAATTTGGGAGTGGGATGGAGAAGTGGGAAGGGAGACTTTCCATTTTCTGAGCATTACCATTCCCCTTGGGGACTCTTCTGTCACTGCAGAGCTGAGAGACCATCACCTCATCTGGCTGCTAATCAGGGTAGGAACAAAGCTTGCCCATGTTTTAAGTCAAAATATGTTTTTTTTTTGGTTGAAGCAGATGACTCAAGAGTTTCAGCTATTCTGGAGGCAGACAGTGGGTCATATCCCTGTACCCTCATGCCCAACAACAGCGCAGGGATGTGGGGGAGAGGCATCTGACCAGTCCCTTCTCAAGGCTGTTCAGCAGAGAACAGGAAAGTCCCAAAGGAGCTGCACCATTGCACTGGCTGCCCTCTTTATCAAGTTGTCCTGCTCCTACTCTGCCACCTCTGAGGAGGATGTTCCAAAGAAAGACTCCTCATGGCACTCTCCATGTGCCCCCAGGGATCCCCACTGCTTATTAACAGCGAGGAGTGCCACATCAGAAAGGCCTGAAGGCAACCTCCACACTCCACCTTCCCACAGGGTAAGCAGTGGTGCCACAGACTGAGCCAAGCAGGAGCAGGGATGGGTTTCCTCTGCACACAGATAATTTCTCAGCTCTGCCAAGGAGCAGGAAAGAGGATGGATGCCTTCTTTCCTCCCTTAAAGAGTTCTGCAGGGCAGGAGGGTGGGAGAGAGAAATGAAGACAAGGAGTAAAATCTCATGAAGAAAAGAAAGGAGGAGGAAGAGAGTTGAGAAGTCCTGGGTGCAGAAAGCCCAGCGCATTAGGGAGGCGGCTCTGGCTCCCTCAGCCAGGAGCCTTTGCTGTGGTGACTCATCCTGAGAGCAGTCTGGAGTGGTGGCTCTGCCCTCGCTCCTTCACTGATTTCCAGGGGAAGGTGATTGAACACAGCTCCACTGAGCTTAATGTGAACTGTCAGGGAGCTGGGGCGCATTTGCCTTGGTAACAGAAGAGAAAACAGGAAAGTTGCAGAGTTTAATATAAAATATTTGGACATGACCCAATCCCTTTTCACTACAAAAAAGGAAAAAAAGGACTTAATCTAGGCTGGGGCTGTTTCAGTATTTATCTGACAGCAGCTTGGTCATGTGTTTGCCCACAGCCTGGTGCTATCCAACAGCTCTGTCCGATTCTTTGCCACCACTGGTAAAGGACAAAGGGAGTTGGTTCAGGAAGGGCTGGGTGTCTCATTGCTTAACATCAATCTCCTTCAAAAGAGCAGAAAAAAATGCATTTTTGTGAGAAACAGAGATCATAGGGCATTTTATGTGCAATGAGCTACAGAGTACTTTAATACCTGGTTTCAGACCAGTGAAAGGTGAAGGGCAGAGAGCCATTTGATTTAAGTCCCACTTGGCCAGGGAAGGGAGACAGCATGGAAAGGGATGCTGGGGATTGGTTCTCACCTGAGTCAACCACTGCAGGGGAAGTGAGAGGGAAGGACAATCCCTAAGGGCCCCCTGAACTGAGAGGAAAGGTGCTGAACTCCATCTGTGTGTGCAGGTCTTGCCAACAGACAGGAGAGTCCTCTGAACAGGAATCCTTACCCATCAGTTTTCCTCAGTGCAAATAAGCAAATGAGAGCAAATCAGAACAAGTCAGTCCTCAGAGCAAATCAGTTCCTCAGCAAACACAGGGACCTGCAAGCACTCCTACCATGTTGCTGCTGCCACCAGAAACCCATGATGAAGAAGCTGAGACTGATCCTGAAAAACTGTTCCACTAGAACAAAGTCAAACCTTACCTGGAATATGGAATAAGGAATTAATTATCAATAGCCCAAGAAGCAGAGAGGTTATAATATGGTATTTATTTGCTTTTCTCTCTACAGGATTTTCACAAGAAAAATTACTTGACTTATGTGTTCTACAGCCCACTTCATCCTAATGTCATTGAACATGTTTTTGATTAGCTGATTTAAGTAATTCTTAGTAAACGTTGCTTGGTTGCAAGGAATCAAAAGGCAAGTGTCTCAAATATCACCTGCTGTGCCTCATCAGGTGTGATAATGGCAACGATTAAGTGAAGAGCCATCAGTGCCTTGAAATCACAGTGCTGCACATGTGAAATCAAGATACCTGAACACCCCTGAGCACCTCGGGTGTTGCAGTGAGTTCAGCTCCACACTTGTCCTGAATACTGAGTGGAGCTGTTTCAGCATCCCAGAGAAGAAATGTCATAGTCTGTAGCTCCTGGGTTTCACCCAAAGTACTGAGGGCTTTAAGCTTCTGGAGATTTACTGTAGACCCCAACCTTTCCACGAGCTAGTACACTCTAGTTATTTCTGAAAAAGAAATCCACTATTGTTTCACTCAGGCTCTTCTTAATTAAATTTAAAGTATTTCAGACAATATTTAGATTTTTTTTTTCTGTGTGAGATACAAGAGTGAACTTAATTTTGCTCCCTAGGATGCAATGCTAGGATAAATCTGATGCGACACCATGAAGGCAAACAAGTCTTCAGCACAAATCAAGTACCCTTAAGTTATGGCTTCTTGTAATAAATCTTCAACCAATTAAAGAGGTTTTCTATTTGTTTGGTTTTTTTTTTTTTTAAATACAAATGGCTTTTTCACTAGAGAAACTAAAAGTTTTCTAAATATACTTATTTTTTATTGAAAAAAATAGCAATTATTCCTTATTATCTCTAAGTTCAAAGTATAAAGTTAATGCTTTTAGAATGCAAGTACTGTACAATGCAATTCTTATCCGAGATGTGCTCATAATTCAGCAAATTGAACTTTGCAGCTACTTCCTTGGGAAGCTGTTCATAAAGATATTCAGCTAATGGCCATTTCAGGAAACATTATGCCATCGGCTGCTGAGGAGCAGCCATGGAAAATCCACAGAAATGGATGCTGGTTCAACTCTCCAGACAATAGACACCACTTTTTAAAGACAGTGAAACAAAGAGACCAATAGGCTTTTTGTCTTTTATTTTTTTCTCAGAGGAAGCTGAAAAGCCCTCCAACATTAGAGCTGAGGAAATCTTTACTGTGTAATATTTGCCTAATCTTCCTGAGTTCTTTAGGAATGAGAAAATGGCCAGGTGCTACTGGCAGCTGTACAGAAGTGAGATGCTCCTTCCAAAAGTGCAGCAGCTTAGGAGCTGCTTCGCCCTGGTTCTCACCAGTGGAGGGGAGCAGAAGATGATGGCAGCCAGGATTTGAGGGTTGTCATTTGCCATAACACCCTCAAGTGTCCCCCAGTCAGGACTGAGGGCAGCACAGTGGGGAACTGGGGGGTACGTGCATGCTCAGTGAGTGGAAGCCAATAATGAGGTGCAAACAGAAGCACAGAGCAAATCTCCACTACTCGAAGGTGGTGTTTCCCAGCTCAGACAGGAGATGAGGACATAACAGGAGGGACTGTCCCAACAGGTCCGGGTGGGAATGGCTATGCAGGAGCTTTTCCTGCTCCATTTGGGATGGTCTCTTTCCATCTGTCTCCAAAGCTGTTTGTGTCTCCTGTGGTGTGAGGTAGAGCTCGAATGAGGGCTGCTGGCCTCGGGTGCACCTGGGGTGAAGGCTGAGGACAGCCTGGCAGGGGGCTGAAAGCAGAAGTGAGGTGGGAGACAACACACACATGGCTGCTGCAGCGGGTGAGGAGCTGTGATATAAAATAGTGAGCGTGATTTGTTTACTTTGGGCTTCACTAGCACTGCAGGACTGAGCTGTTTCATTAAGACGTGGCCTGATCCGCTTTTCCTTCCTGCCTCCAAGACTCAAGGAGAAGAATATGCAATTACAAAGTTCACTCATGTAGAGCCCTTCAATTACTGGGTAACTCTGTTATGGCTTTTCCAAACGTTACAAGACTCGTGCAATAGGACATGACATCTGAAGTAATTCATTTTTCATCTGCTGATTAGCAGAAATTAAAATGGTTCTCAGAACATCCCAATTTATGTGAGATCAAGTTCCTTATCATCTTAGTGGTGAAGGCATTTCTTTTTAATGTCTCAAGCAACCCTGCAAGCAGAGATGCTGAACAAAAACACATGAAGGAGGAAGCAGAGAGGAGAATAGAGGTCCACAGGGTGGTGAAGCTCCAGAGCCTTGCCTTCCAATCCTGCCATAAGGTCACTTAAATGTTTGGCAGAAAGTCAAAATGCTTGCTGGCACAAACGTGCACTGGAGGCAGAAGCACCTCCTTTTGAAATGATGCATCTATGGAGTGAAGCTGAACGGCCTTTACTGGCAGTGAGCTAAAATCCAGCCATAAATATAAAGGGCTTCCTCTGCAGGTGTCTGCCAGCAGCAGCAGAGCAGCTGCCTGCGGGATGCACTTGTGTCATGATGATGGATACCATTCAGGATCCCAACAGGCAGAACTGCCAGCAGCACCTCTCCAGTGGAATCCCGGGAAGTACTCATGGTGCTGTGGCAGGGGGTGTCGCTGGGCTGGCAGCTCAGGGGGCTGTGAGTCAGATGGAAGAGCAAGGGACAGCATGGAGCAGCCCGAGTAAGCAATGGGATAAGGGAGAGGGTAAAAGCAGAGGGTCTCACAACACTTCGTCATGGCAAGAGCAGTCACACTGCCCTTTCATCTGCTTTCTATTTTCAAGGCATCCTGGGAAAATAGGTGAAATCCCCTGGGGAAAGGCTGGGATTAAGAGGTGGGGGAGCTCCTGCTGACTCTCAGAACCATCCTCCCCGCCTCCGCGGGAGTCTGCTCCAGAGCTCCCAAACCCACAGGCACACTTAGCTGAAGTGTAGCAAAAATACACTGTGGGAAAAGAGAACAGGCAGCTTAATCCCCAAATCCTTTTGCCTAGTGTGACAACTTCCCAGTCAAGAGTGGCCCAATAGGATAGAGCCAAAGGTACCAGTGGCACAGGCTGCACTGTCCCCAGGGGAAAGTGCACAACATTAATTATGATTTTTTTCAGTCCTGCCCTGGCAAAAGGGCACCTGTATATGAAGCTGCATAAATCCATGTGTTTCAGTCTTTGCTTACATCTCCTGGGAAGCCTTCTTGTGTTTTCCTACTTCAGCTGGGGAATCCAGCTTTCCCTTTCACAGGCAGCATATGAAACAGAAAGGAGAGAAAGTAGAAATAAATATAAGAATAGATGTAGCATTAGTCAAGTGGGCTATACAGGCCATTTTCTTTTTTATCAGTCTTTTGCACGAGTTGAAGACCAGGTTTACTGGTGTGTGTAAAAGGGAAATACACACAGAGATGTGCATATATAAACAGAGACAGGGCTTTGAGATTTCAAGCACTATCAGTGCACAGATATTAAGCATTATATAGGCCTGACTTATCATCTGACTCTGCAATAACCTTTTGAAGATATACTGATTGGCAATTTACATACTAACAAATACATCAACACTGAGGCAATGTCAGATGCTATGTACAGCTATGCTCCACTCCAGAGGTGGCTGAATTTCAAACAGTGGCCAAATCATTTGTATCTCTCAGCATGAAAGATGCCCTATTAAAATATGAATTATTATCTCTCTGCTATTGGTCTTTATTGTGCTTTGTCAAATTGGTTCTCCTGCTCTTTCCCCATGGGATTTGCTGCATCAGATACAGAACCTGTTTGTGCCAAGCAAGATTCCTCCTACCTGGATTAGTTTAGCTCAGTGAACTACATCCAGTCAAGACTGGGTTGTGGACTTCTTCAGCTACAGGTTAGGCTGCCTTTCTCTGAAACAACATATCTCCTATGTAGCAACTTACAGTTCTCTCAGCAAGTTGTGTCTCCACACAGGAAGGGTCAAATACCTGTTCCTGAGCTCCAGTGGTGGAGATTTTATTGTCTGTCTAACCTGCACTCATCTTTTAGGATGGGATTGTCCTTTACATCCATCCAGCTGCTCTGCTCCACTTTCTGGTGCATCAAGCCAGGAACAACATAAAAATGCCCAGCCCACTTCCCTGACAGTGACCTGCTATATTCTGGCAAGACTTGTAACTCCTTCGCTATTGTTCATACTGCCAGCAGCTGGGATGGAAGAAGGTCATTGGAGAGAGAAGAGGAAAGAGGGAAGCTGTTCTCATTGCTTTGCACTGGATGTCATGAGTACAAAGAGGACAGGGCTGCAAGTCCCAAGAGCTGAGTTCTTTTAGTACAACATTCCTGGACTTTCTTATGCCAGAAAGAATTTTAAGAGGTTAATGAAAGCTCCTAGGTTCTTTTCCTTGCCTTTGCAGAATTTGGGTTGGTATAGAGATAAGCACAGAAATTATCACTATCCACACATGTGTATTACCTGGAAGAAGTCCCACTAACTGTTCAGGGCAGGGTAGTGTGTAATCAGCTACTAATCTGCTCTTTGGTGTCAAACGCTGAGAATTTGTGTCTGCAGAGCCGAGAGCATTGAAGCAAGACTAAAGAAACTCATTACCCAGCTATCACACTCCACAGCGATGCTTCAGGAATAGGAAATACCTGCAGCAGCCACAGATGCTCCTCCTGGGCTGCAGTGTGATGGGATCACAGATGTCTGGGGATGGCATGGGCAGAGTGGGCCCTGGCCCCAGCTCTCCCTCCCACAGCTCTGCTGATGTCCTGCTGCTGGGTTTGGGGAAATCTCCATGTTGTGATCCTTGCTCTGTGTACCAGACTCTTAACCCCCACCCAGGGACAACTGTAGATGTCATTTATCTACATGTGTCCACAGTGTGTAAAGATCTTGAAAAAACAAGGCTACTGAAGAGAAAATTATTAAGCATGGCTGGCCACTTGTCTGCACGGGCATAGATGTTCACTGGCGTGTCTTTGTTGCTCTGGTAGTTGGAGCATGTCCAGCCTAAAGCACTGGGGCAGCCAGTTCTGCTCTGGAGGCAGGTCCCATCTCTGCAGCAGCAGCAGCCCTGGTCACCTGCAGAGGTGTTCAAGTGGAAGCTGTTTTTCAGAGGCCCTGCCAGTATTCCGTGACAGCAAACTGAAACTTTAAGGAAAAAGAAATTACCTCACTACTGCACAGCCTCCTGGTAAGGGGGCTTCTCCTCTTCAATATGTTTACACACAAATTCTCAGTCTGACTTCTGCATCCTGGATGAAATGAATGGGCAGGTGAAGGTTATTTTTTGTTTCCAAAATGAGTACCTCCAGCTACCATGCAAACCTGTGAAGGGCCAGTGCTCAGTGGTCCCTCGCTGCAGGGATGGCAGAGCAGGGTCAAGGTGCCCTGCCAGAGATATAACACCTGCATCCACAGCTCTTGCCCAAGCCAAGTCTGCCTCCATCTCTTGTATCCACACATTTCCACAGGTAGTAAATACATTTTGAGGTTTTCTTTTTGAGGGGCAGCGAGTATGAAATGAAAGCAATGGTGTCTCCTGGCAAGGGTATGGCAATCATCCCAAGAAGCTGGAAGACTTCTGACAGCCCCAGGGCCTAGAGGGTGAAAACATTCCGTGTCCTCCAAACATTCCTGGGCTCTGGTAGTCACCATGGAAGCTGAACAAGATCTCTGGGTGAGACCTGCATCCTGGGCTTCACTGTTCAGGATCTCCAGCTACTTTGCCCTCCTGCTGCTGGGAGGAAAGCAACGGGTTTTGAATTTTTAATTTAATTCCTTCTCTTTATTTCTTTGGAGATAAGGGAGATGAAAGTCTGCCTGGTAACAGTGCTTAGGAGCACAAGCACACAGGGGGCAGGTCTTGAAACGTGCTCTGCTGCACTGCCACGTGTTTTAGGGCTGGCTGTATTATAAACTGAAAGCAGGGTGTCCAGGTCCCTCTCGACTAGATCGTTTTCTGGTTAAATTCATTGCTTAATAGGAAAAAAGTAATAATCCAAGCCTCCAGCTATTAGACTTGCCCATCGTTACAGAGGGGAGCTTGCCTCCTTCCTTACCTGATTAGTTTTCAAGGAAACAAGGACATAAGCTGAATGAGAGTTTCCCCAAGGTGAGCCAAAAATAGGGGCAGGTTTGTCACCGCAGGAATGGTTTTATTTGCACAGCCTGCAGGTAACTTGGGCACGGCAAGGCAAGGCAGAGTGTTTGGGCTGGAGCACGGGAAGAGGGGAGCGATGCGATGGAAGGAGCGCGGTGTGGGAGCGCGGAGCGGTGCTGGGGCAGCGAACACGGGCTGGCCGGCTGGGCACACCGACACGGGCGACAGCCTGCCGAGATGTGCCACCTGCTCCTCCCTGTGAGACAGCGACAAACCACTGCTAGGACTGAACGGGTTAAAGCCACGCCACCTCGAGAGTGCCGGCAGATCCAGCCCTGCCTTAGCCTAGGGAAGCTTTGCTTCTCTGCTTCGAGCTTGGGATTTCGGGCAGAGGGATCTCAGGGTTGATTATCTGATCATCGTTCCAGGGCACAAGCCCTTCAGAGCAGGGCTGTCCCAGGCTTTGCACTGTCCCCAGCTTTGCACAGAGCCTTGCACAACGTTTTCCAGGAGCAAAACCAGTGTATTCCCTGCATTCACTATGAAGCAAACACAGATATGCACACGCAGTCACTCAAACCTGCCTCACTCTGCCATAACCTTCCCTTTCCTCCCTGTCTGCCCTTTACATCTCCTCTCTACAGGCACGAATGTCTTCTTCATTCCAGACTGTCAGGAGGAGATGGCAACAGACAGCTGCTTATCCTATGTCATGTCCACCTGCAGTGGTGTTGTCTCAGGAGGAACATCATCTATTACAGCTGTGAAAGATGATGGTACCTTGGGACAGACACAGGGAGTGAGGCCGACAAGGGAAATGCCATAATTCACCATTGGTGTGGGTGTAGTCAGGCTTTTTACACATTGCTAGTCAGTTATGGAGATTGTCACACATAGAAAAGCTTCCCAGTTCCCACCAGGCAGCAGAGGGAGGATCCTAAAGTGCTCTAGAACATGAAACAGTCCTACTACAGACTTTAAGTATTAATATAACCCTAAAAGCATCCTGTCAAAAGGAGAAAATATTTTTGGGTGCCTAACTTCCAAAAATACAGTCCAAGGAGACCCCAAGGCTTTCCCAGGCCAGACCTCTCCTGCAAGGACCACACAGCATCTTCACAGCCCACCTGCAGCTGCTGCAGCATTCCACCTCGCCAAGACTGGCCCAGGAGAAAGCCCATTGGGCTTCTTTCCACAGTCCTGAGGGCATTGCCAAACACACCTGAGCATCCTGTGTACACCTTTTAAGAGTGGAAAGTGAGGCTGTTTTAGGGTTTGGATAAGGCAGTGAGGTGTCCTCTTGGGCTAGTAGCCAAGTGCAACCCCAGGGTCCCCAGGAGGGGAATCTCCATAGCTGAACTGCTCCTCAGAGCAGCTGTGAGCAGGTACTTTTAAAGCCTCTATTAAAGCAGAGAGCTGTCTGGGTATGGGTCACACAGGAAGCTTGGGAAGATTTTGCTGGCTCTCTGGGTGGCTGTGTCCATGACAAGCTCTGCTGAAAACCAGCCTGAAATCTTTGGTGGGACCAGGGAAGATAGAGATACACAGAATGGAGCCTCACCCTAGAAGCAGGATGGAAGGAGGCTGAGCTGCCTTTTAGTCAGCACTGTTATGGCCTTTGTTTGGCTTTAGTGAGTTGTGGTGTATTACTCTGAGCCATGCAGGAGTCGTTTCTCTGGGACAGTGACCATGTTAGGCTGCACCTCCTTTCTAGAACAACTTAGCTCACTGGTCTTGCTGCTTCCTAGGGAGCAGGTACCACTGATTTTTCTCAGCCTCCCCTTTCCTGTCTTCTCTGTTAACTCATTCCCAGGCATAGATTGGAAGTGTTTGATAATGAAATGCAATCTAGTTTTATTACTAAAACACAGCTACTTTCATGTAGAAAAAAAAATAAAATAAGAAAACAATGAAGAAAAAAATCTTCTGGCAGCCTGTGATGACCAAAAAACACTTAAACCCACCTCTCATCAAGGAATTTGCCCCTGCAAATCTGGGCAGCCCTTAGGAGACTGATTTGTCCTCAGCGCAGCCAGGTACAAACGGAAGCATGAACTCAGAGCTGAGCTGACTGGGATTCCTCCTGCATCCACCTTTATTTACTCTGGATGTATCTCAGGTACAGAATTTCTCAAGAGCAGATTAATGGCTGAATGTGAGTAGGGAGCTGACATGAGATTTTTAACCTGATCCTAAACACACTTCATCTTTAAGCATCTGTGGTTCAGACGTCCCTCACAGTACTCCAGTGCCTGGAGAAGACTTGCAGCTCTGCACAGTGCAGGACTAGAAAATGATACTGCTGTAGATGTAAAGATTGTAGGTTATATCTAACATACCTCACCCTTGCTGTGTTTTATGCTCCAGACTTGTTTCCTCTACCATGAACCTGAACACAGACCCTCAGTCAATGGGGAAGGAATGTTTTTACCAGAGATCTGATGCAGTTCTGATTTTTTTTTTTTCCTTTCTTGAACCTCAAGAGTTTTATACGGTCTTGGGGCTAAAAATAAGTTTTCTGTCCACAAAGCACTGTTTCTTTCATGTTCAAGGACTGGAATAATGGGTCTGCTCACATAGTCTTTTGTTGTTTGGGTTTTTATTTTTCCTGTGGATCAGGCCAATTTTTCACTTTTATCAGGTCAGCTGATGAAAGCTCTCTGCAGACCTTGCTGTGGACTATGGGACTGTACCTACACCTCCCTGCCCTATCCCCAAGCTCACAGAAACATGCCACTGGAACCCAGCAGCCTTTCAGGTAGGCATTTACTTATTTCTGTGATTTTGCTGTAATTCTGTGGGTTTGTGAGTTGTGAATTGGTTGTTGGGAGTGCTGTTACTGCTCCTTGTGTTGCTGTGAACCTGTGATCAGGCATCATTCACCTCTGACCTGTTGTTTCGGGCTCCCTGTAAATGCAGGGAGCAATAATCCATCCACCATAATATGTCTTTAACAGTAATTTTTGCAGCTGTGACAGGATAAGGTACTGTGAAATTGAAGACTGAGACTCTTGGGAGCAATTATGAAACCCATATTCTAAAGACACTTGTTTCTTTCTTGCAATTCTGTGTTTTCATTTATACTTTAAGAAAACTATTGTAGCTTATATTTTCTGAGAGACAAGCACTGCCAGCAGCAGACTGGAGATGCTTTTGAGTTCTTTGGGATGCTTTTCCTCAGGGCAAAGACTTTCTTTTCCCCCCTCTATTCTACTGAATGGCTCATTAGATCCTATTTAGGTGGAAACTGCTTATTTCACTTGGGAGATACTCAGACCTGTGTGCCAGGCAAGCTCTCTCTACCTGGAATTATTTTGAAGGATGCTCCTCTGAAATACTACAGTAATTGTAAAAAGATCACCCAGGTGTATTAGCAAACTGGGAGCTTTGAGTGATAATGTTAAATGAGTGATAAACTGTTTACTAATTTCAGGTTTATTTGATCCCTCATGTGTGTGTGAGTTTGGAGCTGGTTTCTTTCAGTGATCATGTCTGGTTTCAGAATTGCTTGTCCTGATTTAGATTTGCAACACCCAGAGGGGGTTTAGCACAGGGGAATACCCATGCTAACAGCAAAAAAAGGTTGGAGAAGCACAGGTAGCCCTGCTGTGTGTGTGGCCTGATGGAAGCTGCAAGGTCAAGGAGGGAGAATGATTATTTAACAAAGTTCCAAGAGAAGCAATGGGAGAAAGAGAACAAAAATCCCCTTTGTGGCAAAGGTCCACCCTAGCTGGGATGATGCTCTGTGCTGGGAAAAGTTTTCCCCTCACACTGACTCTGGTCCAGCCTCCAATTGTTGTGAACCATGCTGCCTCTACTGTTTCTGTGGGTATTAGGAATAACAACACCTTCATCCTTGCAGAGAAAAAAAAAAAAAAAGCTTAAATGTCTTCAAAGGAGGCTGCTCCAGAAAGAGAGCCCAGTTGGGTTTGACTTCAGAGGAGGGAGTTTTTGGTGCTGAGATTTTGTTGCCTTGCACAGCAGCTTGACAGGATCTCCTTAGGGAGAGCAGACCATGGAAAGCAGCTCTGGGCTGTGGGGAGAGGCCCTGGTGGTGGCCAGCCACACATCTGTCCTTGCTAACTGAAGTGAATGCTTTTGTGTTCAGAAACTGGAGCCTGCTTTGAGCAGAAAAATGTAAGATTGAAGAGATCACTTCAACCACTAGCTCCAGCCTCCTGTTATTGCATGTCATAAATTTACTCTCAAACATGCTCTGCTTCATTATAAAATCAGTTCAGTTTACTGACCCAGCTCCTTCTGGAATGTTCCTCCCACAGCTCCCTGTTCGGTCAGTGGGAAACCAGCAAGTTTCACCCTAAATTCATCCAAGCTCTATCTATATTAAATATTCCTGTTGCAGAATAATTTGGGGGGCTTGAACAGCACTTTTCTCCACCCAGAGTTACTCCTCTCCTGTGTATTTACAGGGACAAATCAGGTCAGCAGTTTCTTTTTCCCTGGGCTCCCAAGCTCCTGCTCAGGAGGCCACCTTGCATTTGTGTGTAGCCTGTTCCTGCACTGTTGCAGGATTGAAACAGCTCCAGGTATTGCTCCCTGTGCTACCCTGGCCCAGCCTTGCCTGCTGCCAGACACAGGTATCAATACTGCATTATTGTACCATAGTACATACATATTGTATCAGTAGGGAGACCCTGTTTTCCACTGTGTTGCAGGATCACATTTGTCTTTTTCAGCCCAGAAGCACTCTGGTCACTCAAAATCACTGATCCCAGACTTCCTCAAGGAGTTCAGTTACCTTCTCTTTTTTCCAGGAGTAGAGATATCAGACACAAGGAACCATCATCCTTCTGCTTTTGATGTGTGCAGGACTTTACAGCAGCGTGTGCAGGAGTATTATTTGTACCAGAAGACAAATACTGGAGCTTTGTGAGACCAGCCTGTTTGAGGTGGAAGTCTCACAAGTTACTCCTAAATCCAAGGGGTCTTTAAATTATGGGAACCCCTAGCTACAAAAATATGAAAGAAAAGCATGAAGGAGCACAGCAGCAAAAGCCCAGATGAGCTGAAGATTTCCTTCAGCAAAGCACAGCCCTCAGCGTCCCTCCTGTCTGTGTTTCCCAAGGCACACAGTGATGCTCTAAGCCACAGAGCTGGGATGGGGGACAGCTGGGGGGATTTCCACTTCTCTTTAAGGGCAAAATTCCTATGCATCCTTCTCATCAGTTCATATGTTGCATTGTCCAAACAATTCATTACAAAAGGGAATTAAACAAACATCTCTTAATTTTCCACAATAACAATTATATTCCTGGGAAACCTTGTTTGCTGCATAATAATTTAATGGGTATAAGGCAAATATACTGATTAATGGTTTCTAAATTTACTCACTTGGTGCAACAAAAGGGAGCTAAATCTTGCAATGATGTGATTTGAATGATGGGTACCTTTGAGGGGCAGGTCAGGATATGAGGTCAAAATAGGAGCTGTCCTGGGGAAATCTGCTGCTCTGTCCCTCTGTGCCTCCAGCTGCTCCTGCAGAGGGGCAGAGCACTGAACTGAGGCAGAGGTTCAGATCTTTAAAATCCCCTCCGTGCCATTTAGTACAAGGCAGTCCTTCTCCCAGGTGTGCTCAGGCTGGCTGTGTCAATGGCAGTGTCATGCCATGACCTCGGGTGCACAGGACGCACAAGAGAGAAGTCTGGAGTCTGTCATTTTCTTCTTGTCATCTTTTGAAGTCTATGGCTGTTCTCAGACCTCATCCTGAGAAGCCAGTGGAAGGTTGCAGGCAGAGATCTTGAAGTGCTTTCTGGACCCCTTTGGTGTATCACCCCCCCGAGCACATGAGCAACAGCACTCAAATAATAGTGCTAGAAAAGGGATGAGGTGGTGAATGCATTTCCTAGCACCTTTCTTCTGCTGTTTTTGCAGAGGAAGGGCACAGTGCCCTAGCTGATGTTTTAAATCCCCCATGGCTTGGTGAATTTGGCCTTTGGCTTTCAGTGTAGCCCGTGAATGTGGCTGGTGGCCAGTTTGATGGCTTATTCTGCACTGAGACATCTTCTGTGTCCCAGCAAGGGAAAACCCTGAGTCGTGGTGATGCCTCATTCAGCTCTGATGTGTGGACTGGATTAATAACCTGGTCAGCTTCACACAATTGTAAAGAGGGAGGGCAAAATGCAAGGGTCTGCCACTAAAACTAGTTCATTGTGCCTGCAGCCAACATTGCAGATGTTCTGAATCTTCTGGGACATGTGGCAAAAAGGATAACAAAAAAAACCAACAAAAAAACTCAGCTCTTTAACACTTAATTCATATAAATTTTTATGCTTTTTCTAATCCATGTGTCTATGGCCTGTGAGAGCATGAAGACACTCTGGGATGCAGGCAAAGATTTCACGCATAATCCCTTCAATTTCAGACATTTAAAAAATATATATGCACCACAAGAGTAACTGCTTCTCCCAGGTCTAAGACATGTTAGCAGTAGGTGAAAGGGAAGGTCGGAAAGGACGAAAGAAGACTCAATCTTGGTCTCCAGCAAATTCAACAGGAAACCTCTTTTTGACTCTGCTGAAACTGGGACCTTGAAGAAAGTGTCTCCTGCTGAAACATGCTGAGGATATTTTAAAACCAGATTAATAAATAATTGGACCATCTGCATCAGAGTCTGTAAGTGGAGTGACACATGGAGGGTGTCTGTAAATGGAACAGCTTCAAATATGCAGAGTAGAATACACAGTGGAATGGATTATTTTTTTTCCAGAATAGACATAATTATTGCCCATTTGCGTCTCAATGGCAAGCACAATGAGAGGCACTGCCTTAGAGATGGGCTGATTTCTCCTAAGAACGGAACAGATAGATAGTAAAAGATTGTGCCTGCCCTGCAGAGGTGACAATCACGTTACTGAGACAGAGCCGAGGCAGGAGCAGTACCAAGGAAATGGTTTTCCTGAGGCTGTGGAGCAGATCAGCTTCCCATTTCCTAGGGTCCAGCTGGGCCCCTTTGCTGACAGAAGATGATATTGCCTCTAAGGCCACCAATATCTGTTGAATCGCCTCCCATCACTCCTGGGCACTGTTTGTTTCTGCACTGGACAAGTGTTTTAATTAGTGTCTCTCTTGGGGCTGCAGCAGTGGCTGGGGTTAATGTTTCCCAGCCACAGCCTTCATAAGAACAGGGTCAGACCAGAGCTCATTGAAAGAAGCTGCTTCTGGACCACTGAGTTTGATAACTCCTAACCCCTCTTTCAGGTGTTTTATTCTTTTTTTTTTCTCCTGCAGCATCCCAAGGAAGCGAGCTGCCCAGCTGATGCACTGTGCTTCCTTGTGCTGCTTTTCAGTCTGGTAGCTGGACACCCTTTGGCTCTTGTACTGGAAGAGGTGATGAGTAATGAACCACTCCTTGTTCTTGATGCTGGATTTTATGGCTTTCTACCCTGAAGTCTCCACTACCATTCAATTGCTGAGCCAAGGTGAACCAGTTATTTAGCATCTTGCTTTCTAGAAACACACCAAAGAAAGGTGGTATATTTTTGGGGGAAAAATGTCTCATTTGCATAACCTATAGATAGTAGCAACATCAGCCTTTTTTAAAAACTGAAATGAAGAGGAACATTGAGAGAGGCAGTGACAGCAAGAGAAACAGTTTGACTGAGAGACAGAGTGTGGGATTTATCACATCTAGTGTGCAGTGCTCCTCTGCAGACTCTCTATCTGAGCTTGGCTCCCTGAGCTCCTGGTTTAGGGACAAGTCAAGACAGGTAAAAAAGGACCATTAACCACCCACAGCAAATGAATTAATCTTGACACTTCCTTGCTGGGCCACATCTGTTATTGATCCATGTAGACAGTGCTTGCTTTCTAGATGTTTCTGAAGGTATTTGGGCTGCAGTGTGCTGCCTTCCCTTGAACACCTGGAAATTTCTGATCTCAAAGCCAGAAAGTATGCCTCAGAAAATCTGAGATGTGGTATTTTTAGTCTTTTTGCTGCACATTCACGCTGACTAGAATTTAAATTTTTTATAAATGCAAACATGTTTTTGATCAGTTGATGTCTTGTTTACACTAATCAGAATTAGCTTTTATAGGGATAACTCCTTATTTTTAAATTGTAGTTGAAATTGCATTATATGTATGTAGAGGGGAGACAATCTGTTTTGGTTGATTGAAATATATCTTTACTCTGAACAATGCATGTCATATGTTTTAGAGAACAAAAAAGAAAAACCTATATGTCACTTCAGCTCTTCCTTTAGTGTCCTCATGAGCAAAGAAAGCAGCAGCATTACCATGAAGCAGATGATAAATATATAAATACAAGCTGAAGACCTAGAAAAGGGTCCTTACTCATGGTAGCAATGGAGTCTATCTCTTAAAAAAAATATAAAGGGGTCGAGATAATTACATAGATATAAAGATGTAAATAAAATTATAAAGGCGTAGAGCATCCCCTTGAAAAAAGGGAAGGTTCCAACTGGGTAGTAGAAAAGCTAAGACTTCCAAGAACAGTCAGGCCCTAACTTTGGACAGTGTGTGACCTAAAGACTGTACCCATGCATGCACAACTGCAGGGGTACCAGGAGAAACAAAGGCTGAGGACCTCACCAGGGCAGGCAGTTAAGAGATGATGGGAACTGAAAACGTGGGACAGCATGGAGGAGTGAAAATAGCAGGTGTTGCCATGTGGATCTCACCATCTCCCGTGCCTCTGTCTTCCCTAATGTGAATGTCAAAGAAAAATGCATGAACAGAGATGAAGCAAAAGAGCTGTTCTGGCCAGGATGGGCATGACACATCCATGCTGTACCATCAGGATAACCCATGTTCCCTGCTTCTGTCTGAGGCAGTATGAGGCCAGTTGCTGCTGGCATCCATGGGTGCTTGAGCACAGCTCTACACTCAGTCCCACCAGCCCTCACCAGGTAAGATCCTCCAGTGGAGTCTCCAGGCATAACCTGTACCCAGACCCTTCAGCTGACGGGATGGCAAGACAATATTTGTGGAATCATGGCTGCCTGTTATGCTCTGTGATCTTATAGTCTTAACCCTCAAGAGTAGGGAGTTGGTTTTCATGAGCAATTTTCAACCCAAACCACCTGATCATCTTCTGCTGAAATTCATGACTGTGGGCTGGGGCAAGATGGCTTTCAGTCTCTGTAGATTTGGGAAAGGAAACACAGAGGTAGCTCCAGTTTGCCACTGCTGGCAGGTTTGATAATGGTTTAATCCTCGTGCAGTGTCTCCTCTCTGCATCCCGGTGTTCAATAAATGTAAAGCAGAAATAAAAGAATTGCCTCATTAAAATCTAGTCACAGAGCTGGAGATAATACCCCTGTTTTTGTCAGTTATGAAGTCACACAAGCCCCAGCAAAGAAAGGAAATGACGGATGGAGTAAAATTCACATCCTGTTCCTCCACCCCTCACTCCTTTGCTCCCATCAGTGGCTGCAGTGAGCATGGAACAGCTCTGGCAATAATGAATGAATGGCCTTTCCTTGAGCATAGCCCATGCTGGAGAGCCAGCTACCCCTTGTTTCCCTTCAACCAAAACTCCCTGACTCCAAACCAACACTACTAACACAGAGCTGTGAGGACATCTGGACTTCCTGCTCCTGCAAAACCATTTGGGGCTATGGCCCAGAAACAAAGCTCAACTCTTCTCCTGACAGGACAGCCCTACATGGGCATTCACTGACCAGGATTTAAATCAGAGCTAGAAAGGAAAAAGCATTATTTTTTCCTGATTCCAATCCCTTGAGCACGTGGATGCTGTGGATGATCTGGTTTTTCAGAAAGGAAGCAACAGTTGACCATACTAGGGATAAACTCCCAGAGAAGTCAGGCAGCACTGAAGCTTCAGATCTGAAGAAAGGGAAGGGACACAGAATATATCTAGATCTTAGAAAAGCCTTTTTAAAGAGCCTCTGAGAAAGCCCTCTCCCCCAAGATTTAGTTAGCACTTGTAAATGCACCGAACTCTGGAGATGTGCCCTGGGCAGTGCCATTAGAAAAAGTGGAAGATTGGAGCTGATCTGAAGTGACCCAAAAGCTGCTGAATTCAGGTCTAAAACCTCCCCTGGAGGGTTGCCCTCGTTAGATTAGTCTGACTCTCAGACTTCAGTCTCTTGTGGAGATGCAGATAGGTGCAAGAAGATGAGATTCCATCTGGAGTACTGCATCCAGCTCTGGGCTCCCTAGCACAGGAAGGACATGGATGAACTGCAACAAGTCCAGAGGAGTTCCCTGAGGATGATCAGAGGGTTGGAGCACCACTCCTATGCAGATGGGCTGAGAGCTGGGGTTGCTCAGCCTGGAAAAGAGAAGGCTCCAGAAAGACTGGACTGCATCCTTCCAGTACTTGAAGGAAGCCTTTAAGAAAAATTGAGACATTTTAGCAGGGCCTATTGTGACAGGAGAAAGGGTAATGGTTTTAAACTAAAGAAGGGACAATTTATATTAGATATAAGGAAGAAGTTTTTATGGTGAGAGTGGCAAACCTCTGGAACAGGTTGCCCAGAGAGGTGGTGGATGCTTCCATCCTTGGAAATGTTCAAGGCAAGGTTAGATGAGGCTGAACAACCTGATGTAGATGAAGCTGTTCTTGCTTGTTGCAGGGGAGTTGAACTAGCTGACCTTTACAGGTTCCTTCCAATCCAAACTACTCTATGACATCCCCAGCCTGGTCCCAGCTGACTATGAAGGTTGATCCATCGCTGCCCTTGGGATGTCCCCTCCTGCACCACTGTGTGTGTGAAGTGTGAGGACACCTTCTCCCTGTCATGGCTGGGGACAAGGATGATGTGGAGATGCCACACTGCTGGATGGGGCTGCCTTTGGGGACACAACCTGGTGGTCCATGAAGCTGCTCCAGAAGCACCATCTCATGTTTGTGCAATGAGCAGTTGCCTTCAAACCCCACCCTGCAGCAGTGCTGACTCAACAATGTGAAGCCCTGAGCACCCAGTATGTGAGTACAGAAGGTGAGTGCTCACCTCAGCACTGCTCTGGAAAGCAGGCAATCAAAATTTTTCCTTTTTCCCCCAAATTTGCACACTGTAGTGACAGTTCAGGTTAGCTCTGAGTGATTCACCAAAATCCCACAGGAGGTCTCTGGCAAAATTTGGGTTCTACCCCCATTTCCTCTTGAAAAGAGAATCTTATTTTTCCTGAGCAACACACAGATTTTGGTATGGGCCAGTCAATAGATTTCCAGACAATTCCAGAGAGAAATTAATATTAACAGGGCATTAATATTAATAGGACAATCACCTCCAAAATGGACCATTGCAGAGCTAGTAGCAAGAAAAAGAATACAAAATCAATTTATTTGTGTGCCATAAACTGGATTCAGCCTATGATAACAGGACCAGGATGCAGATCATGCAAATGACGTCACTGCATGGATCTGAAATGGTGCAGATCTCTAGACAGGGGATGGTTTTCCATCTTGGCAGGTTTTCATAGACCCCAGTGTCAGCTGGACTTAACAATTTACTCACAGCAGCATTCCCCTGTACCAAACAGTTCACAGAAGAGCCCAGACACAGTGTCTTAGATTGCAGCATCTCTTTGGTCAACTGGCAAAGAGAGAACATGCACTTGGTGGAAAATATATTGTACTGTGACTGTAAATACTACGTGAATTATTAATTTGCTGTTTACTGACTTCAATATTTTTCTATTCAATTATTCTCTATAGATAGAGCAAAGGACTGCTCTGATTTTTAAATAATACGCAAATTATTTTTTGCACATATTTACAGGAAGAATTTTTTGGACATCTTTTTATTTGAGTAGATTTTGAATTATTTGTTGCATGTTTTATTAAAGCAGCTGTTCAATAATTAAGGAGGGTATATAATTATATGTAAGGCTACCGAATGATTCCTATTGCAGTATTTATTAGCAACACATTGGGAGTATAACCCCTTTCCTATGAGCTGTTTTTCAGGATTCATAGGTAGGAAGACCACTGTCTCCAATTTACTGCTGGGTAAACTGAGGCACAGGAAGGGCAGACTGTTCAGGGGACTAAATGTGAACTTAAGAGTTAAACCCAAGACTTAGACCCCACTACAGGGCTTCAGCTATCACACACTGCATCCTCCTGGCATACTTTGCATTGCCCTGTAAGACCCCCAAGTATATTCCTGTGAACAAAGCAATAATCTCCCTGGAAAAGGAGGGAGTGTGAATAACTAAAATCCTTACTACTAAAATCTTTCTCTCTACAGAGAGTTATTGACCTCAGCATTCAAAAGAGAGGACCTCAGGTCCTTTGTGCAGATGACATTTAAACATTAATGGCCTTAAAAGTTAGTTGGGAGAACTCGCTGACTCAGGAAAAGGAGGGCTCATGTTTCGGCTGGAGCCAATTGCACACACTGTGATGTAATTTATTCTTCACAACACACAACTCATTTAAGGCCCTGCAAGCTGTGAACCATTTAAAGCAGCAAGAGGGTGACTTTGAATGCTGTTACTGAAACATGGTGAAAAACCCTTCAGCTTAAGGGTCAGGGAGTTTGGAGATGTCCTGTTCCTTTCCAGCCATCAGAAAATTAGTCCAAAAGGGAGTGTATTTCTGCTTAAATGCAGGTATCTCAGCCCAGGTTTCCACTTATTAATTATTTGCGGCAGTAACCCCTAGACACAGAATAGGACTGGACAGCAGTATAAATCTAGCTGAAAAAATCCACATGAAACTGTAACAACTGATCTCAGAATTACAGAATATTGAGTTGGAGGGGGCCCACAAGGATCATCAAGTCTAACTCTTAAGTGAATGGTCCATACAGGGATGAACCCACAACGTTGGTGCTATTAACATCATGCTCTGACCAGCTCATCCAAGGCAACATCTGCTCCTCACTCTTGCTTTTCATTAAGTGCATTCCCAGTCCCTCAGCTGGGGCTATGAATCAGGCTTCCACCAGCACCTCGTAAACATGACATAAGAGGTCCAGGTTGGAATGGTGAAGGAGCAGCAACTGCACAGACCAGTCCTGGCTGCGGGCAGAGATTTTATGGAGCAGCCTAACAGGAAGATGAGCACGTGAGGAGCTGGAGGGTTGCTTTGCAACTTTCCTTGACAACAGGGAATAAATCCCCCAATGATGAACTGCTCACCTGTGTTGTTTTTGTTTCTCCACTGAGGCATTTGTGTTGGTTGTCCTTGCAATGACTTTCAGAGCCAACAAAGACAAAATTCTCTCCTAAACTGGATTTGACGCATGGACTGTGGTGTCACCCTGCCTTGTGGACAGGGCAGTGGCAGAGGGGGGCAGATGTCTGGGTACTGGCTCTGGCCCTGTACAGGGAGCCCTTTTGATTCCCCGTACTGCTTCCCCCCTCTGCAGAGCTTCTTGCATG
Organism: Sturnus vulgaris; assembly: GCF_052056855.1. Classification (NCBI taxonomy): domain Eukaryota; kingdom Metazoa; phylum Chordata; class Aves; order Passeriformes; family Sturnidae; genus Sturnus; species Sturnus vulgaris. Next base: position 27,061,241 of record NC_142249.1, on the reverse strand, counting down.
TCTTGTATGTCATGTCCTTTTCCACCAGATACACAAACTGGCAGAGCACACAGCTCCACTGAGTTTCTTACCTCCCCTCTGATCTCCTTCTCCTCTGTCTCAAGCAAGAAGCTCAGCAAAGCCACAGTTACCACAGTTTGGGGGTAAATACCAGAGGTTGCCACCACATACCTTGAAGCCCTGTGACCTTGACTGTGATGTCCATTTTGGTTGTGGATTCCAACCCTTACCTGGAACTACTCAGGTTTCCTCTAAGAACCTGTGTAACAACTGTTCCTTAAAACAGTGTTATTCCCAAGCTCTGTAGCTCATTTGTTCCTCATCCCAAAGAGATGTTGTGGGGTGGGCTGGATAAGGCACTCCAACTCTCAAAGCTGTGCCTTCCCAGTCAGCTGGGAGAACTCATAATTACAATTCCCATTATTCTAAGTTGTGCACACAGTCTTGTAAAACATGACACTTTAAGCCTATTAATTGCCATGTTTTGAATTCTTGCCAGCAATTTACTCTCCCCCACCCTCAAAGACCCAACCCCCAAAAAAGAAATTATTCAATCAAATCTGTAACACAACACCACAGCTACAAGAGAACCCAGACTGCTGTGGCTGGATTTGGGGCTTCCAAAGAGCTGCCCTGAGACATGGTTCACATGGGGCTGTAAGGTTCCTCTTGCAGCTGCTGGCAAGGTCAGCTCTTCCATGGGATTAGTACCTCCAAGACCCTGGCATGACCCAGGCACATGGATGTCAGCTGCTTCTCCCACTCCCCAAGAGGATGTTTGAGCTTAATTAGTTCAATCCCTTGATCTTAGACTCTTTTCTGGTCCCAAATGCTCAGCTCTTCATCACAATAGACTCTCAATCCAGACTCTGCAGGCTGCCAGGAAAGAGTAAGCTAGCTTGCCAGGAAATCTGGGGATCAGCACCCACAAAGTAACATCCAAAATAGCCTAAAACCTCTCTGTGTGAACTTTACAGGCATAGGTGGGTTAGTTCCTGTTTCCTGTCCAAATTTCAGCTTTCTTTCTAGGAAGAAGTCCCTGTCCTTCAGCTCAGCCTTTTCCAGAGCACTTTGAATATCTGGCCCCATGTAAGCTGTTGCACTTTGGTGGCAGTGACTCTCTTCCCCTCCCACCATGAGTTCCAGCAGCAACATCCCAAGCCTTGCCTTTGCACACCACTTTGGATCCCTTTAAGTGAAAATAATGACACAGGAGCAAAAGATCTGTATGCAGCAAAGGCTGTGTAGATTTAAAATACTAATCCTTTTTCTGTCTGGCACATTTGTGACGACCCCAAAGGGTTTTGGAAACAATTGTGAGACTCTGATCATGTTGTGATGTGGGAAGGCAAAGAAACCACGTGCAGGCAGAAATGAAAGCAAATGGAGATGGTGAAGGGCCAAAAAGGAGACGGGGGCCCTGCTTGCCTTTGGCTTCTCCTACGCATGGGACATCTCACTGGGTTTAGAGGGGAGGAAAGGGAGCACCAGGGCCCCAGCTCCCCTTTAAGGGAGCTGTTCTTCAACCAGACAAGAAACGGCAGAGTGGAGCACACAAAAGCACAACATGGAGATCTTCCTCAGAGCCAGGCTCCAGCACAAGAGCCCCAAGAGCTGCATCTGGCTCTTTTCTAATCCCTCACCAAGCGGACTTTCATCATACTTATAATTAGGGATAATAATTTAAAGAGATAGTTGAATAACCAAATCTGCTAATCCTTTAGTGGAGCCTCTACCCTTTAATCTCTCTCTGGTTCACTAATGCATAAAAATGTAGCCAGGCACCCACTGCCCTCATTAGAGGGAAACTTTACCCTCCTCCTCCCAGCCACAGAGGCCTGCCAGGGATGAACAGAGGGCACAAAGGCAGCCCTCTGACTGCTTGAGACATGCAGCAACTTTGAAAACATCAGCCTGAGCTTGTTTCAAGACCGATGTCACAACACTGGCCGGTTGCCATGGAAACAGGTTATCAGCTATCAAAAACCATCCATGAGAGAAATGTCACAAGGAGAGATGGCAACAGGGGCTGCAAGGCCCTGCATATGGGCAACTCTGACTTCTCCAAGTCTCCTGCTCCATCTGACCAGATGAACATCCTCCCCTTTGCCGTAATTTCTGCTGTCATGAGCCACCCTACTCTCCCTGTGACAAAGCTTGGTTTGCCATCAACGGGGTGGCAGTGGGTTTTGTGCATCCCATGCAGCCCTCTTGTTTGTACCCTGGCCCCTGTGCTCCCATGGTGGGCAGTGGGAGCCCACTGTGGGGATCAGCAATACCAGTGCCAGCATCTGCTGGGTAAGAGCTGACGCACTTGCTGGGCGAGGAGCAGTTGCAAGTGGGAAGCCATTGTTAATTAATCAGATACGCCATGTAATGGCATTAATCACAATCAATATATGAGATAGGGATGATGAAGATGCTGTGCAATCTCTGTCAGATAGCAAATACACCCACACATTCCAGCACAGCCACACACAGTTCTTGGGATGTCCATGCTCTTCCCCTGATCCTCCTGGCTTGATGACAGCATCAAACTGTCTTTTTGTCTCTGCTTCTAGGATCCTACCACTCTCCCTTCCTCTGCCTGCCTCTGGGCTCACCCTTCCAGTCTGCCTGCCTCCCTCTTCCCTGTGTCCTGCCTGTATTCCTTGTTTTTCTCCCATGACGTAATTTGGAGAGCTGCTCTGAGAGGCAGCGTCTCATCCACACACGCCTCCATCTCCAGAGCTGGCGAAGACTTTGGGGAAGGATGGGATTGAGACCTTGATGTGCTGTTGTGTAGGTGGGCAGTGCAGGCTGTGCTGCTCCTCTTGGAGGCCCTCTGCTCCACCAGAAAAGCACGTTACCTTCACCAGAGCTGAGTGACAGCACAGTCTGCCTAAAAATGCAACATGCTCACACCATTTATCTCAATTGTTCTTCCCCATGTTTTCCTGAGGAACAAACTCCATCTTCTCCTCTCCTGGTGTCCCTCATTCCAGGAGCAGAAATTTTGTCATGGAAAGGCATCTGCACTTGGGTAAAGGGTCCTTCCAGAAAAAACACTCCTCCCTTCCCACACACAGAGCCACAACCTCACTGCACAAGCTGAAAGAGTAATGCATTTTCTCTGGCAGCTGCCACCACAGACGTAAGAGGCATGTTTGAGATAACAAGACTTCATTTCAAACAGGAATGGTTTTCATGGCAGGCACAGTGAATAAATGTAAGACATCTATTCTTACTTCACATCCTGCCCTCCCTAACAAACATGGAAAAGAAACCCCAGACATACCAAAAAGTTTGACAAAGCTAATCAACAGCCTATTTAAAAACAGTAAATGCCTTCATATTGGATTTAAAAAAAAAGAAAAAAGAAAACAGAAAACTAAATGCAATCCATTAAAAGCAGATGAGAGGATATGAAAAACACTTTTGGAAACTAAATAATAATAAAAACATTTTTAAACCCCCAACAAATTGGCAGAAAAGCCCAATGAGTCATTTAATGTTGTCTATGCAGGCAGCATTATTGGCTAGGTAATTTATGCTTCTTCATAGCATGGTCTTGGGACAGGTCACTCAGTGAGGGAGTGTTCAAACCCATCATGTTTTTGGCTCTGAAGAACTAAAGGCCCTTTCCTGGGCTCACTCAGACTGGAGGGAGATTTTCTACCTGCCCTGGGGCCATGCAAATCGGGTTGAGAACTGGTTTTTGATGCGGAACAAAGCAGCTTGGCATGAGGTCTGCTGTTCCCCAGGAAGGCAGTGCCAGCAGGGTAGGAGCAGGCTGGAGAGCCCCAGCAGGAGCTGGGAGTCTTAACCACAGTCTCTTATGACCAGGAGAAAGGATGTCACACAAGAATAGTGAGTGAGGGGCATTTGAAGAGTCCTACCACGTGAAGGCTGAAGGAATAATTGTTTACAAAATTTGCTTTGAGGCTGATGAAGGCCAGCAGCCTCTACAGAGTGAAGGAGAAATGTAAAGCAGTCACTCTGGGATGGACCAGCAAGCATTGCCAGACTCCTCCTTGCTCAGTTGCCCTCCTGCTACATTTTTCAGACCCTGATTTATGAGGCTGAAGACACTTCTGGGTGGAGAGGTCTGACAAATAGTGTGGGGCAACAGGGGACAGTTTTTCATAGAGACCACGCACCCCAATGACTGTCTTACCTTTAACTTTCCATGTTTTCATGAGATTTCAGGAAAGCTGAAGCTATCCATTTAATGTGGACCTTACAATCTTTCAGTGGAAAAAGTTTCTCTGAGTCCTTTGAGCACCAGCTGGAAGGCCTGCTGTCCCTTGGTCAGGCTCAGGAGCAGAGCCTGATTCCCAGGTGCATTTGCAGGGAAGAGCCTTTTCCTAGCAGAGAGCATTAGGTATATTGGTGCTGGAGAGGTTGTGGTGCCTGGCACAGATGACTCAGGTGCCATTGGACTGGCAGTGCCTCTGAGGAGCCAGCACTGGCTACAGGTAATGAGCTACAGCCAGAGCCAAACCCAGCTGCCTCCTGGTCAGCTGGATTTGTCCTCACACAGCCACTTTGGACAGCCATCAGTTGGACAGTGAGTGGAAGTTTAAATACTGACCTGAATGACTGACATCCCTCTCATCTTGCCACAAGGCCATGAGAGAACAGACAAAACCAAGACAAGGTCAGGATGGCTGCACTTGCAGCTTATGAGAGCAGGAGCTGGACCAGAGCAAATCTCCTGTCTCTGCCTCCTGACAGCTGACCTGGCTACTTAGGTGGGATGAAGAGTGTGTGTGGAGATCTAGACCTTGCCCAAATTCGATATTCTGAGTTCACAGGAGGCTTTACTCTGATTAAGATCCATTTCATCATTTAGATGAAGATTAAAAGATGAACTGTCTGATTTATAGTGCTAGTTTTTTAGCAGGGAGAAGAAACCAGAAATGATGAAATAGTCATAAGTACAAAGTTATTTTTAGTTTGCTAGTGAATGAGTCTCAAATGACTAAAACAAACAAATCCAGCTGGGATTAACAAACTGTACATATAGAAATGCATACCTACTGTTGGAATCTCAAGTCCTCTTCTTCCAGCTAAAGTTTCATGCCACCTTCTTCTTACCTTAGGCATCTAATTTATTATTTTTGGCAAGTAAGTTTTGAGTGTGTGAAGAGTTGCAGGGTTACAGATTCTGGGATATAAAATGGTTGTTGATTTACACAAGACTTCTCTGAACTGACTATTTTTATGGGAGAGACTTTTAACTTGGATAGATCAAGTTGTATCCCAAGGCAAGCATCAATCCCAAGTAAAGGACCTAGGCTTTTAAAAGTAGTTTTTCTCTTTGTGTCATTCCCCTTGAGGCGGTTTCTGAATTTTTCTCCTTTGAGAACTGTGCTGACTGCTAGTGGATGTTGCTCTTTCATGCTGTGGTCTCCTGTATCCCATTGAGCAGAGCTAGAATAGCTCAGCATCCCTCCTTCAGACTGTGCCTTCTTAAGCTGAACACGTGGCTGGTGTCTTCCTCTTGTCCAATGGGTCTCCTTGCTTGTGACCATGCCAGAAATCCTCCTCTGCCCAGGCCTCCACAGGAGAGCTTGCCAATGTCATCGTCATGATTTTCTTGTCTCTCTCTGCATGAAACACCCAGCCTGCTAAGTCTAGCACTGCCCTTTCCAGCTGCAACACTGAAAGTCCAAGTTGTTATTCCATGTACCTCTAAATACATTTAATATCATTTCTATTATGCAGAGCAACCCAAAACTGAGGTTCTCACTCTCCCCTCCACAGACGATGCCTCTGAACCTCATGTCATCAGCAGATTTCAGCACTGCATTGGCCCACCAAGCCACTCTGTCCTTCCATCAGGCTTTTCCTGCCCCTGATAATCAAAAACCACTATGCAGCAGTTCTGGAGCTTACTCTGAAAGTGTTCAGAAATGAAGAAAGCTGAAAAGAATGCAGGTCTTCCTCAGTTACACATAATTTTGGTGTTTTTTTTTTCTTTTTTCTTATCCTTTAGTTTTACAGACTATGTTTTCCCAGCCTTCTCATGTTCTTTGTTTTTTAATGTGCAAAAAGAAATGTGAATCTATAGATGTATATTTTGCCAGAGAAATGGTGAATGCCACATCTTTGGCAGTGTTAAAGGCCAGGCTGGATGGGCCATTGAGCAACCTGATCTATAGTGGGTCTTCCTGGCCATGGAAATAAGGTTGGAAACCTGAAATCTTTAAGGTCCTTTCCAACCCAAGCAGTTTTATGATTTTACACAGTGAACACCCATGATGCTGCATAGAAAAGAATCTTTGCATGGGAGATTTCCTCAGTGTTGTGCAGTTCCTTTTGTAGTCATGGATGGGAGTAGCATTCCCGAGGCTTGAAGTTATCACCCATGATACAAGTACATCAGTTAAACTTCACTTCAAGTACAAATGGTTAAACATCTTATCCATGTGTGTTTTGTGGAAGTTTAGGGGGACACTGAGGGGACATTTTAACAAGTACAGGGGCACTGTGGTTCAAAAGGTCAACACTCTGATCCACTCACCCTGCCCAGCCACCTAATAATCTCCTTGCTTGCCAAGAAATGTAGTCAGTGTTAAGTTACATGTTTGATTGACTGGATTTAGCTAGGATTTATAACCAAAAAGAGAGAAGTTTCCTCAAACTCCTTCTCCTTCTAATCATAAGGATTAACTATTTTTAGTCTGAGCATTGTAACTGAGTCTATCTGCTACAGAAAGGGAACTGGGTCCCCATTACTTGCACAATTTCATAATTAATAGGTATCCTTATCTGCTAAGCTTCATCTGCCCAACCACCACCATATCATCTTATTGGGAAGGCAGATTCTTCCTCTGGAGAAGTCCTGTTGCTCTGGAAAGTCTGTTGCCATGTAAAGGCATCAAATGTACTGCTCAATGCCCAACTCACCTGCTTGACACATGGAGCAGAGGTATTTGTATGGATAACTGGAAATGTGGGAGATCACAGCCCAAAGGGAGGCATTAGACTGCCACTAAAAGTAGTAATTTACCATAAATGCCACTGGTGCTGGCAGGCCTACCACAATTTCCTAATTCTGAGGAGACACCCAGGCAGATGACAGAAGCAGTGATTTCCCCAGCCTGGCGACTGGCCCAGACACTTGTTTGGATGCCTTTTCACCAGGACTTGTTAGGATGCCCTTTCCAAAGGCATCATGAGAACTTTCATTTGCACGAGTGAGAACAGTCACTGCCATTCCGACTGAAAGCAAGCTTCTTGAGATAAACACAATCTTTTCCATCATTCTGGGGACCAGAGGTCCTTAACTCAGTAACACTGCTCCAGGCAGTCTGTTGGATCTGGACTGGAAGGATCCCCAAGCAGCAGGCAGACTGTGGTGACACTGGGGTAATTTCCAATGATTACTTTTTTTTCTACTCCCCCTAAAGCTTGGAGCAGTTTTCTGCTCAGTGTTGTTGCACACTAAATCTTTATGTGTCCCATTGAGGATTTCTGAGTCTTGAGGACTCTTCAGTCCTTGGAAAAGCTGGACATCCCTTTCTTTATTCCACAAAACCAGAGAAAAGAGGACAGGAAAGGCTTTGGGGACCCGATGCAAAACAATCTGAGCACATTAAGCCAAATCAGCTACTAAGGAATTAATGTGTTTCACAGACAACACGACAAAACATCATGCAAAGACACATGACTGAACATCTTTCAGCCCCCAGCTCAGAGGCCTATCCCACCCACTGCTCCTGGGTGACAGCAATGATGGAATGTCCTCAGACTGCCAAGATGAGGAAACTGTGCATTTACACTGAGGGAGAAACCTGTGATTGAGGAGTGTGGCTTGGCCAGAAATCCAGAGGCAGAAATCCTCTTCAAGACTTGGCAAGTCTGGTCAGGCATGACATGTCCTGGCTTTAGAGCAGTTCTGTTATGTGGAACCCAGGTCCCAGTGTTAGCAAGGCAAGAGATCATGAAAACAGCAATGGGAACAGTTATGTGAAGCTGCTCAAACTTAAAACTTCCAGTAAATTTCAGGCTGAGCTTTGGATCAATTCTTATTCCTTCCAGATTGCTTCACTCATCCCTCTTGGGTACTCTTGATCAAATCACAAAAATGCTGAGCAGATTCTTACAGCGTACTTTCTAATAAACCGTTTAGGAAAGCAGAGTCGACAGCATCTTACAGTTTTTCTTCTTTCTTCTTTTTTAAGCTAGCTCCACAGCCTCTGCCAAATTCAAGGATGCCAAATATGATCAGGCTGTGGATGGCACCATTCGTGTGTGTCAATCCTCTTCATACTAGATGAGCAGACAGGACATATGGGCCTATCCTTAACAAAGTGCACACAAGAAGTAAATGGGAAATTTCTGCAAATCTGTAAATTTCTAAGTGCAAGATTAACCCAAAGATTGCCAGATACAGAGAGGAGCTGCTCTAAGTTGAGGAAGTTGAGAAATGTTCTTTCACCTCCAATTCCTGTAAATACATCCTGGAAGAAGATACAGTGGAGAGGAGAGGTCCCCAAGACTATACAGTACTGTGCTTCATCTCCATGGACCAGAGTCTGGCAAATCAGCACCTCAGAATGAGTTCAGCCTCTCAAACACAGCCTACACCTTATCCTCATGTCTTGAGGTTAGTCTGGTCATCTGAACCATCTGGAGCATACCCTGACTCTGCACAAACCTCCTACAATTTCAGAGGTGAAAAGCAGAACTGTGAGTCTGTGTTTGGGAAAACCTGTCTCTCTAGTAGAGAGAGAAGTTTAATCTGCTTAGCTTAATGAAGAGAAAGTGAAGACGTGATGCGACTGTAATCTGTTAAGTACTACCGCTGGGAGAAGGTTTTTAACAGTGGAGGGCTTTTTAATCCTGTAGACAGGCAGAATGAAATCCAGTAGATGCAAGATGAAGGTGAACAGATACAGTCTAGAAATAAAGTGCATTTTTTTTGAAGCAGTGAAAGCAGTTAGCTACTAAAGAACTTACAGAGAGATGCGCTAGATCCCCCAACTCTTGGAGTCTTAAACAAAAACCTAGTTATGTTTGAAATTATAAGTGTCACTGAAATGAGGGAAACCTGAAACAGAATTTCACACCACAGAGAATCCAGAAGCGCATTTTATAAAAGAACTACTTAAAGAAATCCATGAATTTACCTTTGTTTCCTAAAGGCTTCTGCATGTCTGTTTAATAGCTGTCACCTTCCAGCCCCGAGTTGTGCATTGAGCAGTTACACACATTCTTCACAGGAGAACATTAATCAGGCTCTTGATCACTTGCATACAGTCCTCCTCTCCCACGACCATTTCCAAGTGTTCTAAGGTACTCATGACCACAGCTCCATGACTATATGCGACCAGAATAGCTTGCCTCTTCTTGCAGCCCATTCCCCTCCTCTCTTTTTCTACTGTTTTCTCCCTGAATCTCTGGGGCACAGGAATTCCCTGTCTCTACCCTGGATGTTCTCAGAAAATGCATCTCAACCCAGCTCCCAGCTTGGAATGATTTTCTCCCTGTTTTTTGTGCTTGCTGAGATATGAGGAGAATCTCTGTGCTGCTCAGGCTCACACTGAGTCCCAGATGCCTCTCCATCCCCCACCTGGATACAGTTTTTCTGGCCAAGCTGCTATACCCTGAATAACAGAAAAGGTGCCACATGCTAAAAGATCTTACTGGCATCCATCTGGTGACCAAAGGGCCACATGGGCACTGTCAAGAAAATCAAGGACTTTCTCTCCTAGCTACTGCAGTCATGGTGATGACCTGTCCCATGGGCTTTTTCCATTCTCATTGGCACACTGAGTCCTTGTCAGAGACCTTCTCATCCAAACCCTTTGAGACACTTTGGCAGTCCTGCCTTAAAGCCCTTCCCTGGGGCACAATGTACTTGTGCTTTAAAGCTGGCAGAAATGCACACACCAGTTTGTACCTGCCCCAGTCTTCTCAGGGACCCCCAACAGTCTGTCCAGTTCTCTAGCTCAAACTCTGTGAAATACACAATCATGTAGCAAAGAGGCATTCAAAAAAATGCTCAGCCACACCTGAAGCATCAACCTTTGTCCAGAACTGCAGTTTCTTGGACCATTCCAGCACGTCAAATATATCCAATTGTTCCAGCAGCACTGCTGAGTTTACTTCTTTCCTCTCTCCTCCAGTCAGAGCTACCTCACCTCTGCCATCACTGAGATCTCTAGAGTGTTTTATCTTCCCCCATCATGACTAGTCACACCAGGTTTTGCTCTTCCCCTTTTTAACATGGTTTGTAATGGGAACGATGCTTGCAAGACTGCACAGCTGGTAATACACAGGCTTGTGTAAAACCCTCAATAAATTATCTTTTCATTGTTGGCCACTATCAGCCAAACTTGGAAAGGATAAGAGGGTTCTAAGATAAAATTGCTTATGTGTCTTGAAAATAAGGGAATGTATAGAAGAGAGAAACCTTATTACAAACTGTCAGTGTAGGAAAATCAATGCACTCAGCTGAATTCCTCATTAGACTCCGGAGTATCCACACAAAATGGAGAGGACACAAAGACAGGGTCAGAAATGCCTTGGTATCCTGGAAATTGCTTTATGGTTAGGCACCAGAGGATTTGAGTGCAAAGCACAGAGGAAAGCAGTCTTCAGCAGCGTTGATCCACCTTTTCTTCAAGACGTCCCTGAAGATCCCAGATCTTTACTCCTGAAAACCACAGAGCTAGGACCAACTGCCAGCATGGGAGACAGTGTTTGCCAAGGCTGTTTGTGGAGGATCCTCCCATCCTGAAGACATCTAACAAGCAGGAAGACCATTCCAGGCTTCTCTGGAGTTCCCTCTCTGCCTGCAAAGCAGCTCTGTCACTCGGTGTGACTGGGTGATGTGCTGAGGAGCAGAGAAGGCAGAGACTTCACCAAAAATTGCCTGGGAATTTTCCCTTCACAAGGAACTGGTAGGTGTTTGGGGGTTCTACTACACGAGGAAAGCCAAGAGCAGAGGGAAATCTAGGCCTGGAGATTTCTTGCCTTGTGCAAAGCAACTCCAGCAGGACAGCACTCTCAGAGGAGAGCTGGGGAGCTGAGCAATAGGTCCAGCAATAGCTAACAGAGCCACTGGGACTCAGAAGTCATGCCAAGAGGGTCACTGCTCTGGCACTAGATCAGATGTGACTGTCCCATGCCCTGAGCCTGAGTGGGATGCCAAGAGCACAGAGTGCTCCGAGATACTCAGCTCCTGCTGTGTGCAAACATGCTCTGCACAGCTTGGGCAGCCTCGGGGGTCCTGCTCCTTCCTCATGACCTGCTGTTGTGGGGCTGTGACACAGCTTCTGGCCACATACTGTCCCTGCTTGAGGCCAATCCTGAGACTCTCCCTTGGATTTATCCAGATGCCCAGTAATTCACTTATCTTGGCTGCCCCTGGGATGGTGTGCTCTGTGCTGTCATGCTTTCCCAGTGCTACTCCAGCAGTTGTCAGCCACACTTGCATTTCATCTGTGCAAAACTGGGGCACACCGAACAGAAAAGCAGTGCCAAAGACTCCGCAAGTGACACCCAGGGAGGAGGAGAGGAAAATAAACAGGTGAAAGCAAGAAAACAGAAACACTGGACATTACTGCATAAAGCCCACCTCTGCTGCCTCCTCCTCTGAGTGTGACAGCCTGTCTATGGGCTCCCTCACCAATATTCCCATCCTGTGCTGGAGCAATGCCAGCCTTGATACTGCAATGTCCCTATCCTTCAGAGGAGCTCTGCCTGGGGGCTATCAAATCTGCTGGTGCTGATGCTGACGCCTATTAACAGCAATAGCATGGTCAGGGCACTGCTGGGATATAAATCCAGTGATGGGAATGCATTGGCAGTCAGTGCTGCTGCGTGGGAGGGGTCGGTGTGTGAGGCTGCATCGATGTGCATTTTGCTGGCACAGGCAAACTCCCTGCCCATGCAGAGAGCAGCTGAGCACTGGGCCTTCTGTGTGAACCAGAAATCACCCAGCTGCCTTTAGCTCTGCTGAAAACCTAGGTTCCCTTCTGTTAAAGACTGCCACTGACTCCAGATACAGCCAGAGCCTTTGTCTCAAGCTGCAGAGACCGCAGCAGTGTCTGGGAGAGGCACTGGTGTCCAACCCTGTGTGTGGAACCACCAGACAGAGACTCGGAGTCACTGCGGCAGCAAGAAAGCGTCACTGCTTGATCCCCAGGGCCTTTGAACTCCACTGTCAATCCCTGCTCTGCATCCTCCTGCTCACAGAAAGAGCATCAGAAGGTGTAGATGGCTATGTAGGCAGAGGAGGAGGAAGGGCTGAGAAGCAGAGAGCGCTGAGGCTCCCAGCACAGCAGGAGGAACGGAGAGGGGGATGCTGGGGACATAAACAGCAATGACTCTCAAAGGGAAACTGGCAGGGTCTTGTGCATGACTTCCAGCTTTTCCTACCTTTCCCTGTTCACTCAGTGACACTTAAGGCAGTGTCCTGGAAAAACATTTTTGCATGGAGTGCTGCAGCCTTTCATGTTTCCCAGGAATGCAGCAGCTGCAGTGGGAAAAGGAGGGAAGGAGAGGCACAACCAGGTCAGTGCTGAGCCCTGCTCAAAGCCCCAGGCACAAGCAGTGGGGAGAGAAGTTTTGGTTCTCCTGATTAAACTCCAGCTGGCTTTATTTCCCATTACATTGTTCCTCTGAAATGCCAGGCTGCACACATGAATTTGCTACTGTGGGGCTATTCCTCCCAAAGAGGTTGCTACAGAAATGCATTTATTTTAATGAGAAACCAAATGCCATGAAAGGATTTGTTCTGAAATGTAGGGACATATAGGAGCTTGTCAAAGAGGCATCCCATGAATGAGTGCTATGCATCCCCAGTTACTAAGGGGTTTGAGATCCAGGTGCTGGGCTCTGCCTGCTTTTTCAGACCAGGAGCTGGGTCTTCAGGGTTGCTCCTCCTGGTTTCCAGCTATGGCTCTATAAGTTTCCTTACTGTAACCAGGTGCTGTCAAAAAACAGGCATGAATGAACTTGTGGGCATTCATGCTTATTTGAAGATAATAGGGTGGCATAAAGCTCCTGGACACAATGAAAACTCAATGCCAAGAAGATTATGATCTATTGGACAGTGAGGCTCATCAAAGGGAAGGGATGGCAAGCTAGAAAGAGTGAAAAACTGCATTTCCTGAAGCTGAACTTCCTAAAAAGACCTATATCTGAAGGCAGCACATCTTCCTTTGACAGCCCTTATAGGCTGGGATGTAAAGCAGAGGATAGGGTGACCTTTTTTCCCCATAGGAGATAAGGAAACTGAGGCACAGGCAGCCAATTAAATGGAGATAATCAGAGCATTTCTGAGAGCTAACGTGGAGACACCCAAACTTCTCTTCCAGGCCATAAACATCTGTAGTTAATGACAAAATGTTAATTACTGGCAATCAGCTAATGAGGGTAAAAGCTGAACTAATTTTCTGCTGCCTGTAATGCGACTCTAGACCGTGTTTTGCCCATCAGCTGAACTGCTATTTAAAAAGAGGATGAAAAGGAAAAAAAAAAAAAAACCACTTTGGCACCTCGCTCTGCCTCCTCTGCCAGACCAGATTAGTGCAGGGGGGAAATTCTCTGGTGCAGACAAGCCCTAGTTCATTTTCCACGTCAAGAAGGGAATCAGCTACAAGCTGAACACAGGGTCCTGCTACCCAGCCCTGCTTCCTACTGCCATCAGCTCAAATGACTCTATGGGAAGGTAGAAATTCTGTTTCTCTATGAAGCTAAGAAAAGATTCTGCACAACTGTGCTCCCCATAGCGGGACGGGAACAGTGTGCTGCCCCTCTTTTTGCCCATCTAGGGTATCAGCCCCTCTCAGCCACAGCATGGGCCAAATCACCACCTTCTTGCATTGTGAAGAGGCAGCTGGAGATGACCCTCCTGGAACAGTGAGCCAGCACGTATTCCTGCTGTGCATGAGTAACCAGCAGCCATTCCGGAGGAGGCTGTGCACTACCGCTGGGCACAATGATTCATCTCTGTGTCACGGACATGGCAGCAATAGCCCTGTAACAAAAGGCAGAGCCATGGGGTAGTTTGTCATTATGGTGACTATCAGCCTTGGACTGATCAGCCTGGGTGCTCACATCTCTGATGCCTGCAATAAAACCTCTCCATGGCACCAAGGAGGGAAAGACATCAAGCTGCAGTCACTGAGGATCTGGCCCTAGTGGAGACTCTGCATTGTACAAAGTGGGTTTGGGGTTATGAAGGTGAACTATGGGGTTGGAAAGCAGCTGTCAGTTTTGCCTACGACACTGTAAAACCAACTTTCACCAGCACTGTGCTTTACCCTGCTGTGGCACAGGAGGTTCATGGTAGCTCCATGCATGGGGAACAGAAATGCCAGGCTGAGTCTCACGCAAGATAAGCAGCTGAATATCCCTTACCTTCTAACTTAACTGCCAGTCTGAATATTGCATTTTTCAGTTGCCTCTGAAAATTGCTAGCTCCAAAATTCACTTTTAAATCTGGTATTTCAGATCAGTCCCAAGCCCTGACTTAGAGCCCACATCCCAGGGTGTGGCTGCTCTCCTATGATCACATCAAACCAGGTTTCTCATGCAGCACATTCCAGCTGCTGTCCTATGAGCCCTTCTCCACGCCCCTGGGGAGCCTGGCCGACACACAAATGGCTGCCATGGTCCTCCACTGTGCTCCTCCAACCCGGTGCATGCCTTCAGGCACTAATGCCAACAGATGTGTTTTCTGTCCAGCTACCAGCTGAAGAAAACTCCTCCTGATTAAGCTGATTACCGGCTTTTTGATAAAGCTCCCCCTTTGCAGACTCACCTCCCTGCTGCCACGATGCTGACTGCCAATCAACTGCTACTGCTGGTGCAATTAATTCCATCTCCCTCTGGAGCCCCAGTTCACTGCGTGCAGGGACAGCTATCACATTTCATGCTCTAAAGGGCTTAACACCCCACTACACACACATACATCCGCACACTAGCAGGGTGGCCAGGAGGGTGATTGGAAACAGACTAAAGGAATTGGAGGCCTCAGAGACGAGACCACCCTAAATCAGATTTAGGGGCTGAGAGGACAAAGCAAATGTTCTTGGGCAGAGTGGCACATGCCCTCCATAATATAAGCCTCTTACCTGAGTCAGGGTTGCACAGATCCCACAGCACTGTGGGTTAGGGTCACCTGGGCTCTGCATTGTCTCACTTGGGATGCAGCAGCAGCAGTGTCCTGGTAGTTCTTTCCCCACTTAAAGCTACCTGCCTTGCAAAGGGGCCAGGTGGAGAGGTAACTGGAGGACAGCAAATATGTTCAGTGTTTAGCTCCATGCAGAGCATCCCGTGCCTTGGTCCTAAGGCTGAGCTGAGCTGGGCTGGGACAGATATGTCCCATCGTGTAGCATTTCCACAGATGGCTGTGCCAGCCCTGAGCCCAGGGAGCTACAGTGAGTCCAGGGATAGCTTCAAGGGGGAGACCACTTTGCTACAGAGCTTGGGAATGGGAGCCAGCACTACCACAAATCTAAGCACCAATTCCTCTCCATCTCCTGCAATATACTTCCAAGCAGCTCCAAAGCTCCCCAAATTCAGCAAATTTCCCAGCAACGCCACCACCCTCTGGGCTGATGCCATGGAAAAATACTTCTTGATTACTGCTGCCAACAGCTCCCCAGTTGACTGTAGTGTGAAAATCTTACAGGTCACTTTAGCTTGTGATATTCAGGCTACATTTTACAAACGTGCTCTCTCTGGCTCTGCTGGGTGAGAGCAAATGAGCTGTGTGACAGGCGTGCAGGGGTTCTGCACCTCTCCCTTCTCCTGCAATAGCACAACATGGCTGGTTGATGCTGCAAGATTGAGTCGATAACTACTATTGTTATTATCTTTATTAATCAATAATAATGTCCTTATTTCTTCTTGTAGGTCTTCCCAGTACATCCTTGCTTATTTATCCTCTGCCTTATTTCCATGCCGAACTTACAATTAGGTCTGGGTAAGCAGCTGCCAGCACTGACCCAGCTGGGTTTCTTATGAAGACCCTTTCAGAGCAGGGACCATTCAACCAGCCTCCCTGCAAGGAGGGAGCCTCGTGGAGCCGGGGCCAAAGCCCTCAGCTCCTGTAGGCAGCTCTGAGCTGAAACGGCTGGGAGTACCTAACATCCCTCCAGGGAGACACTGAGACATCCGTGGCAGCTGTAAAAATATATAAAATGAGGCAAGGTTAATAGTGGCTATCTTGGGCATGTGTGCCTGTGTCTCCTTCTTTCATACTGTCTGAAGGTGTATAATTGTCAATGCCTTCACCCTGATGGTGTCCCTGGGAAAAAGGGACAGCACAGTGTCCCCTGTGCCCGGACAGGAGCTGGTGTGTGGGCAGAGGCTGGCTGCAGGACACGCTGGCAGAGCAGACATCTATGACACAGGCTTCCAACGGTTCCAAACAAACCTCACCAAGGTGAGAGGTCTCATATTGGCATCATCCTTCCATCCTTTAACCAGCCTGTATGCCCCTCCCTGGCTTCCCATTCAGCCCCTTTCTGAGGAAACCAGCTGCTCCTACCCTACCTGGCAACACCCCTTCAAAAGCCACGGCAAATTCCTGAGCTAAGCTAAGCCACATTATAGCAGTGAGAAGCGACTGCTCCATGAGAGAGCTCTTGCTCTTTCGGAGAACAAAACTCGTTCTGCTTAATTGCTCCTGGCAGCGCACTCTGGCATAATGAAGGTGGGAGCAGGGTGGCAGGGAAAGGCAGAGCTACTTCTTTGCACTGAGCCTCCAAATCCATCCCTTTGTGCTAAAAGCACAATGCGAGGCTGGGCTCACTCCTTCAAGTCACTCGTGCTGGGGAAAGCAGCGTCTGCATTGAGCCCGAATCCTCCCTGCTCACATCCCCAGCTCCAAGCGCTGGGAGGAGGCTCGTCTTGCTTTATTTTTAATCCCATGAAAAACCTAAAGTACGTCACAAGTGCGAATCTGCATTGTGGAAAGGCTTTTTCATGGACCCTTTGGACTCTGCTTCATGCGCCCAGAGGGTTTTGCAATAGTTAATTTTGCCTCCCAGCTCCCGGGAGGGAGGGAGGGAGGGATGGATGGATGGAGGGAGGTGTTACTATTTGCGGTTTGCTAAGAGCTCTGTGAGGTGGATGGCTGAGAAATAAAGTCTGTGGCCCGATGGTGCTTCTCGAAAGCATTAACACACTTTCTTCCTTCTCACCCACAGGCACAGTGACGTTTCACACTTCTGCTGGGGTCTGGCTCTCTGGAGACCTGATAGCTGTTCCCTAATGCCTCTCCTTTCACAGCAGCTTAAATAAGAGTCAGAGCCAGTGTCACAATCAGGAAAATGGCTCCTCTGCAAACCAGCAATGTGGTACCAAGCCTCATGCAGAGGCTGGGAAAGCCTACCCTGTCCAGTTGTGGCACCTAATCCTAACTCACTGTAGGAGAACAGGAGAGAAAATTTTTAAAGAGAAAATTAGTAACTATTTAAAGGAATATGAATCAATCATTTCACATTTTTGGAGGACTGATATTGCTTAAGTATACGACTTTGTGGATGCAAAAAACCAAACAGGTCTCAAACAGCCTGGATTTCTGGGCAGGCTAGAAATTGATCAAGATTTCCTGGCCATCCCCAGTGCAGGGACTCTCTGGTCAGTCCCCAGCAAAAGCAGGGAAGTAGGGAAGAAAGTCCATTCCTGCTAGTGCTGGGTATGCTCAGGGGCACAGGGCAGCCAGACCTGGCCAGCTGAGCCCATCTACTTGTCCAGAGCTCCCTCTTTGCCTGGCTCCTCCACTGGGGCAAGCTGTATCATCACTTTGTCCCTTGACAGAACATTGGCATGCATTTTACCATCACTTCTTCCCTTGGCACAACAGCACCAGATTTAAACCTTCCATCTATTTCCTTGAGGGAGAAAATGAGCAGCATTTCAATGCATCAGGTGACCACACGCCTTTTGATAGCTGAATCCCACAGACAGAAACAAGCATCCAGAGGCAAAAAGGGAAGGTATTTTCCCTTGAAAGAAGGTGCTGTAGTGAGGCAGATATATTTCTCTTTTTTTCCTTTCTTTGAACGTCATAAATGAAATCCATTAAGCAGTGATGAGCAGACGGCGCTGAAAACAAACACCAAATTAAGCACGCCCACTCTAAGGGAGAGGTTTTGCCTGCCTTCTCCTCCCACACTCCTGCCAGGGACAAAGGTGAAGATGAAGGGAGGGCACCTGGAAGGACGATTTCTGGGGGCTGGGCTGGGAGAGCTACTGGAAGAGGGAAGTCGGGATGTGCCATAGGAGAAAGAGTCTTGTGTGAGGATGGTCACAAGTGCAATGACTTTGCAGTACTGAGCTTGGGAAGGCTCTGGGAAGTGGAGGTGTAAGAGAGGTGCTGCTAAGTGGGGATCTTGTTCTCCAGAACAAGAAAGCTAAAACCTATGAGCAGTGACATTGCAGACACTTCTCAGTCCCCTCAGCTCCTGTTTTTTTTAAGGTCACAGAATTTAGGTTGGGAGGTCCCTGGATTTCTTTTGTCCAACCTTCTGCTCAAACCTGGGATAGCTTCAAGGTTGCTCAAGGCTTCATTTTGCTGAATTGTCAAGATGTCAGAGGACTGAGATCCTACCATATGTCTGGGTTCTTGTCTCAGCGCTGCTCTGCTCTCACTGGGAAAGTTTGTTTCTGTATATCCAGTGAGCACCTCCCTTGCTGCAACTTGTGCCATTGCCTCTAGACCTTTGCTGTGCCCCTCTGGCTCTGTGGTCTTTATGCTCTGACTTCAAGTAGAAGGCAGCAGATCTCCCTTCTCATCTTCTTGTTGCCAGACTGAACAAGTCCAAATCCCTCCACCTCTCCTCACACATAATGTGCTTCTGTCCCTTTAGCATTTTAGCATCCCCACTGGACTAGCCCGGGCTGTCAATCTCTCCTTTGTGCTGGGGGAGTATTTGGGCACTAAGAAAGATATCTCTGAAATTGCAGCTTGCAACCACCTCGTACAGCCCTTCTTCCCAGGATGGCCAGAAGACATTGCCTCCCTGAGCTGGGAACAACTTCAGTGTCACTTGGGAAAAACTGCAAAGTGTGTAAGAACAAAAATGGCATGGCTCTCTGCCTAGAAGTTTCACTGGCTTTCTTTTTCCTTTTACAGAGGTAAAAAGGACTCCCTCCTGGGACAGATATTCAGATGTCAGGCCAGGCAAGGAGCTTGTTTTCTTCAAGAGCTGAGCTTGAAGTTTGCTTTATCTCTGGGCTGAATATAGAATAATCCCCTTGAAATTGCTGCAGAGTATCTGCAAATGCTCTATACTTCATTGTTGCTAAAAGGGAGTTGCTAAGTTCTTGTTATTGGTATGCAATTCTAGGCACAGTTTATTCCTAAGTCTATGCTGCCATCTCCCCAGTGCCCTCTCAGGTGTGCTGCCCTGCCTCGTTACCAGTGCTGTGTTGGTGACCAGGTGGTCAGATAGGGGAACTGATTCAACAAAAAACTAATCAGAATTAAAAAAAAAAATGGGATCAAGTGTCTGGTTGCGTGGTCATGGAAGCTTGGAAAGGATGGAAATGCAGAGCTGAGGTTGCTGCTCATTATAGCTGCAATGTCTTGGACTGGCTCAGCTTGCTCATGAACACACATCACCAAGACACTGGACAGTCACCCCTACCCCGAGGAAAGGTCTGCAGATAAGACTTTACCTTCTTTCAGTGACACTGACTTCTCTTTCAGTTTCAGTGACACCTCTTTCTTTCCCTAGGGAATGTCCCTGCTGCTCCTGGGAGATATGGTTTCTGAACTGACTTTAACCTGACACTGCTCACCGTGGATGTTCTGCTTTCCAGCACTGCACGTGTTTTTTCATGCAGCCTTTACCCAGTGCAACTCCTTTGTGCCAACCACCCCCCTCCTCATCCATGCCTCAGCAAGGTGTCAGTCTTCATTAGCAGAGGAGTGTGGGGTTTTGCTGATATAATTTCCCAAGCAGTCTGTGTGAATACACAGCTGGAGTGGAGCAAAGGTACTCCAGGCCTTTGCTCACTGTTGTGAGCTGGGGCACTTGGCCCAATCTCAGCTGGGCTAGGGGTTCCCTGAGGTCTGAGCTCCTGAGAATTTTCTCTCAGGACAGATGCACAGAAATACCTATGTCCATACTATGATCTGTCCTAGCTCCTGCTCTAGAGGGGAATCACTGACTTAGACACTTCAAAGACATGAACTCTTCTTTATTATAAATATTCAGACATATCAGTGTCAGAGGGAGATGCATCTCTCTTAATTATTCCCAACACTATTAACTAGACAAATAATGAAGAAATTAATTAAGCAAAAGAAAAAACAGACTGAATACCTGGGAAAGTGCCTTGACACTGAGTTGTCTTATAATAATCTCTTAGGGATTTGGGGGAGGCTGTGGTACTCCTGGCATATGGAAACAGGTGTAGAAAAGCAACAAGAGAAAGCAGTGGGAGCAATGTGTAGGTGCTGCAAGGTAGGAACCAGGAAGGAAACAACAAGTCTTTGATATCTATGACACAGCTGGAAGACTGATAGATTCAGCCAGCTCAGATCTTTAAAAAATCCCAATAATGTAAATTCCTTAAGTACAAGCCAAGCCTATGAATAATATAAATCTCTTAGTCATTTTGCCAGTGAGATCCTCCTAATCTCATCCTTCCCCAATGATGCTGCTCAGAGAGAGAAACACTTTGCATAAATGGGTTTACTGCTCAGAGCAATCACTCATGCTTCCCACTCCGACCCCAGGATTAGAGAAGTCCCCTGGATTAAGGCTGTTACTATTTAGAGTCAAGGGTGAGCCAGCTAAGCAAAGGGGCTCAAGGGAACTTTCAAGTGATTGCAAGAGAGCGAGAAAAAGAGAAGTGAACAGGAGGCCACCACCGTCTTAGGGAATTGCATGTCCCACACTGGTGTTGAACTGTACTTAAACGGCTTTACAAAGAGAAATGACCCAATAACAAGGAATTATCAGCATGCACATGGGAAAATAATGAACAGTAACTCAAGGGACAACCAAGCCAACTTTTTATTTAAAAAAATAAAGATGACATTGAACTGATGGTGCTGTTTGCAGAGATGCTGAGTGCCTTGCTTTCCATCAGACACCTCTGTCTGCTGAACAGGCCCAGCAGCTTGAAATTCAGAGCCAAGGTCTGCTCAAATGTCCCTCTCAAAACAGAGATTGGAAATGACCTGCTGAAGGATAAAAAGTGATCTGAGCACATTCCCTGTGCTCCCATTCCCGAGAACCTTGGTGGAGCCACTTACACCCAAATGATGAGAGCCTCAGCGCCATCAGATTTCAGACTGACTTAAAGCCATTTTATGAAGATGAAAATATCATTCTGGATTCCAAAAATAAGAAGAAGACCATGTTGGTTCATCCAAATTACACCTAAGACCACCATAAACCATTTGCCTTTTGCTTACTGTTCCCCTGTAGTTCTCACAGACACACGTGAGAACTGTTCCCACTACTACTTAGGTAGCATGTACTGTAATAAAGTATGTAATCCCTTAATATACAAGAGCTTTCTTTATAATCCATGCTTGTGTAAACCCAGACAAATATTTAATACATTCTTATCACACCAACAGGAAATAGTTTCATCAGTTCTGACAGACACATGAATTTTCAGAAGTGCCTGTCACACGTTTACTGCATCATTCCTCAAGAATTGTTTCCTTTCACTGTCTCTCTGTGGAGACCCCTTCTGCTGATGCTCTCCCCTCCCCACAGGAGAGTTTCCAGCAGCAATTCCCATTGGATACCATAAAATGGAAAACGGGGACTTTTCAGGGGATTTTTGCTGTTAGCAACATCAGACTGGATTTTCAGTGTTTTGCCAAGAGAGGGGTGTCCTCATTCAGTTTATGCACAGGTTTGCAGAGTGGCTTTTCTGGGCTTTGGTTAATTAAAATACAGCACATCTTGCACAACTTTTGAACTCTGTTTCTGCAAAAGATATGTGAGGCTGCAGGCTGCCTGTCACATTATGCATGTCCCCCATGCCAAGACTGTAGCTTTCTATTTAACTGTAAGTCATCCATTAGATGTAAGACAATTATTTTTTTTTAGTGAGTCAATTTTCTCTTAGTAATTAGCAGTTGTCAGTTCAAGTCAGCCCAGTGCTGGTGTCACTCAGTGACTTCAAGGCTGTATTTAAAATCTCTTTTCTCCTACACAACAGCTCACCACAAACAATATCACTTTTCCTGCCTTGTCCACTGGAGCCACTTTGCATCATGATTATCCTGACTAGCCAGGCCAACAATGAGGAGCACTTGCTGCTTGAGCACAGAAGGGACTGCCCAAGAGGAGAAGAGCTTGGCCAAGAAAAGGCAGCTCACCTTCCTGACCCCATTTCATTGCTATATGCTTCAAATCCTGGCTGCATCTGCCTTGCAATAAAAATGTCAGACTGTCTCTAACACTTATTTTTGTTCATCACTTCAGCGTGGCCTTACTTGGCAACTTCTCCCATCTGTTTACTTCTCTTCAATGTTATGCATGCATTTCTGAATTGCTCTTTACTTATAATAATGTGAACACAGCATTTGGAGAGCACCTAGGCTGAAGTGGTTTCGGTGTTTTGTAGATGAGCAAGGATCCCTTAAAGC
Organism: Sturnus vulgaris; assembly: GCF_052056855.1. Lineage (NCBI taxonomy): Eukaryota > Metazoa > Chordata > Aves > Passeriformes > Sturnidae > Sturnus > Sturnus vulgaris. The sequence goes on along the minus strand of NC_142249.1, from coordinate 27,038,665 downwards.
ATTCCTAGAAGTGAAACTTTCCAGTCTGCTTTATGGAGGCATGAAAGGGTCCTACATACTCTATGTAGATGTGGTGGTTCTGTGTGCACTGGATGCCCTTGTTCCTGTATAATCAATGGAGGTCTAGTCAATGTTGGCAACAGAGCCCTGGGAGTGAGTCAGCTGAGCAAATGTAGGTGTCTGGCTCTCCAGCTCTGCTGCCTGCATTCACTAGGGGCATGATTACCTACCTCAAGATGTTTTCCACTAAGAAATCACTGCGTGGGCATGACTCAAGCTCTTGATTTTTCACTGCCTAGACACCCAGTCCACATGCAGACACCTACATTGTGACACTCATATTGAGGTGTCTGCAATTCAGAGCTGTGTCCCACCTTGGTGATGTGCCCAGAATCACAGCTTGTTTACAAAGCTCAGAGGACAAGCTGAGATCCATGGTTGCTGCTCATCCATTTTCATTCACTTAAACTGGAAGAGGAACCTCATCTCATCAAGCCATCCCAATGGGAGAAATATTCTAAACGTGTCCTCTCAGAGCACAACCCTCTACCCTCTACCTGGGTTGGGACCCGTTATCCAGTGGCCCAGCTGCCACCCTCACTCTAAAATCTGGGGTTTGCTAATTCTGTACTCTTAGGGTAACTCTCATCTGAGAGGACTGTGTTAGCTGCTTAGTTCCCCATACCTTTTAGTCTGCTTCATTTTCTTTAGCAGAAAGGCAAACCCTGGCTCTGCAGAAAGCAGAGGTACCCTCTCCAAGCACTCATGGAGGCAGGCCATGTAGTTTTCTTCCATATCACAGTGTGCCATTTGCTTAGAGATCTTCTTTACCACTGGTATTATATATTATACCCCAGTGTTAGAAAGTACTCAAGCCTAAATCAAGTTCTAAACCATCTTCATACCTTGGATCTTTCCAGGTCAGCCTCCTTTCATGACCTGGTGAACTTACAGCTGACCAGTCAGATGGAAAGATCTTTTTCAATGGATGGACACAGAACACTGGTAAGTGGATTGAAAAACCACAAGACACAGAGGCCTGATCTGTGAGCCACTGTGATTCTGCACAATTGTGATACACTGCAAGTCACCACACTGCACTGGCCATGCCATGCACACACTACTGGAGAAACAGGCAAAGTGCAGATCTCTCACTACAAATGTACCAGGAACAGCAGAGAGCAGCTCTCCCTGTATGGGAGAGCTCCTGGCTGGTGTGCTGTGCTCCCAGCAGAATCCTCCAGGAAAGTGCCTCAGAGCAGCTGAAACTGCTGCATCTGCTCCACAGCCCAGATGTGCATCATGGCATCAATCTGCCCTCTGCAGGAAAACGTGACCCACAAATGACCATTTAATCTCCTTCTGAATCCAATTTGGCTCAGCCACGTGGCATCTGCCTCCTCCACAGTGCCACTAGCACACATCCAGCCAGTCCCTGCTCGGCGGTGAGCGCCGGGCTCCGCACACGCTGCGGCAGGGCTTGCCGGCTGCCTGCTGCCTGGGAGTCACCCTGAACCTCTGCAGAGAGAGGTCATGGAGTGTGCTAATGGGAACCCTGTCCCCCATGGCCCTCTGACCATCTCATGAGAGCCCCGAAGGCTGTGCTGTCCAGAAGCAGAGCGGTGCACTGGAGATACCGATGCTGATGCTGTTGTGCTGATTTCAAGAGGGAAGAAAAACAGCTCAAGGCAATGTAGACACAGTGATTTAAAAGGAAACAGATTAAAGATGGTCACGTGTGTGCAGCCGTGTCCCAGCAGTTATGCCACATGCATTTCTAGGTAGATGGGTATCTGGCAAAACTCCCTCTCTCTCCTTTGAAAGGATAGAAATCACAGGAAGGGCTGTTATTCATGCTGAAACCCACCCATGATAGGTGAAGCTGTGTCAGAGGGTATCAAACACTATTGACCAGGTGGACAGAGCAGTCTGAGAAAGAGGACTTGGGGTGAATATTTGTTCCAAACATGTATAGGGCATGCCAAATGGGGGGGAATCCTGATGGTTTTCCCTATCTCCATGGATTTGTACAGCCTCTTTTTGACTCGTCAGTATTTCCAGGAAACAAATAGCTAACGACCTTAGGAGCATTTACATAGGGGTAAAGACCTTGGCCTGTACTGATGGTTGTACAAAAATGCAAAACAGTTGTCAGTCAAAGTGAATTTTGAACTCAAAGTTGTTTCATTTCCAGCTGAGCAAATTTTCTCTTATTTTACAGGATACAGAAAGAACATACTCTCTTGTGCCTAAGCACTGCTCCTCGTCTCTGCAATACAACAGAACAAATAGCCTAATCAGACCAAAATGCAGAGCATGCTGAAAAACTGGGAATATTCAGGATGTAGTTAGAGAAGGTAAAAATCTCCCCTGTAGCTTAGGAGGGCTGGTATTGCTGCTCGAGTCACAATGCTTAGGGGCAAAAGATTATCTGGTAGGAAAAGACAGAGTTACACTGCCCTGTTGGAGAGACACCACCTGGAGAGGGATGAAGTTATAAATCCTATAGAAGGAAACACACAAATGGGGCAATGCAGAACTGGGATGCAAAGAAGCAAGGAGATGATGAATGCCATTAGGCTTTTTTGGTGGCAGTTGGATTGCAGGAATGAATAAATGAATGAATGAATGAATGAATGAATGAATGAATGAATGAATGAATGAGGCTCCATCAGGTGCAACAGAACCTTGTGCTGATCAGAGAAGCAGAGCACGTGTTTTCCATCTTTCATCTGTCCCAAGATCATCCCCCTCCATCTTCTGTTTCATCACAGAAACCCAATCTCAGAGGCCTTCTCACATCCATTACAGGGAAAAATAACTGGATCCAACACAAACAGAAAGCAGGGCCATACTATGGTAGAAAACCTCCTGTCACCTTCAGAGTTCATAACATTTACCCCATATGTGTCTGATCCTCCTAAACACAGGCAGATCAGCTCAGTTGCACACACACACACACACACACACACACACACACACACACACACACATTTGTATGCCTTGTGTTTGCAAATAATCTCTGATGTGGAGCTTCTTGGAGTGCTCCGTGGAAATCCATAAGCCTGTAGCAGCCTCTGCATCCCCTTTGGCTTACTAGAGCAATAAGAACTTCTGAAGAGTCCCTGCAGCTTCGTTTGCTTTCCTACTGGCAGATGCACTTTGGATGCCTCTGATCAAAGTCCCTCCTCTTATTAAGTTGCACAGAATTATTTCTGATATCCTCCCTGCCATTCATGATCGCTTAACTACAATCCTTGCCCTGATCACCAAGCTCTCCCTTCCAGATGAGTTTTCTACAGTGATGGAGTGACACATAGACTTCTGCAGGCCTGAAGAAGAGCTGCTGCCATCAGCCATCTAGCAAAGGAGTTTCTTCAGGTTTTCAAGCAGTCCTAGGTAGGGCTGCATCAACATCCTCCCTTTTTGTGCTGCCTGAAGGGCAAGTCCCACCATTTGGCTGTGTGTGACCACCCTGTTGTGAAGTGCCCTTGAGAGGCCAAATGAAAGAACAGATCCTGGACTGGGGTCACTGAAGAAGTCTTCAGAACTTTTACTGTACAGTTCCCTATGTTTCCTAAATGTACCGTTTTCTGAAATATTCCAGTATTGACTTAAAACTTGCTAGTTCCGCTTCTGCTGGAAGATGGGTCTTTTTCTTGCCTTTTTGTAAAGAGAATTAAAAACAAAGACAACAGCAGAACCAGAAATTCTCAGAGCAATGGAGCCAAGGAGTGTGTATGCTCTCCCTGAATTGTAACTGGTAGTAAGGTGGCTTTTTTGATGTCTAGTAGGGATTGGCTTCTTAGGACAGTTCACGTCCATGGCATCACAACCCAGTGTGGGGAGTATGCTCCACTTGGCCACACATTTTCAGGCAACTCATAAGAGCTTAAGAGTTCTGCAGCCTTTATTTATTAAAGGTGGCTGGGTTTGGCAGAGAAGTTTAAATGTCACTGAGTGTATTTCGTGAACTTATAAATAGAACTGACATAGATAAGTACTGATGCTTAGGAAAGCAAGTAAGAAAGAGAATATTTTTCCTTTGTATTAAAACACATCTTGGGACAGGTTTTGAACAGCTTTCCAGGCAAATAAATTGAAGGCAGAAAGCAAAAATAGCCTGTAGAAGGGAGAATTACTCTAAGACTCCAGAAAGCAGCAACTGTAACAGAATGCTTTTGTTTGTTATAAAGAGACTAATGTCTGTTTTGGTAGTAATAAGACAACATGTAATAAATTTCTGCTATATTGCATATTTTTAGAGATTCCTAATTTTTCAAAATCTGCTTCTGTAAAGTTGAAAACCTTAGTTACAGATCTCTTTTTTCTCATCCTTCTGTTCAATTTAAACAAAATCAGTTCTTGCTCTATCAAGGTTTTCTACAACCAGTATTTCTCTAAGACTCAGTTTTGAAATAGAATCACCTCCTTGAGGTTTAGTGATTATTGGATCAAGAAGTGTCCTGGCTATAACAAAGAGAAATATCTGAGCTTTTGCTATTATTAGCAATGTTTGTTCTCATTCTTCAAGCTATAGATGGGCAGGTATTTTCCCTTGGTATTTATCTGACTACCATTACAAAAATCTCAGCCCTTGTCCAAATCCACACTGGGGATTTAGAGCAGACATTTAATCCTTTCTTTTGCACAGCTCCTCCTACAATCACTGTAAAAGCTAAAGGGAGATCTTACTGCTGTCCTCAGCCACCTCATGGTACAGCAAGAAAGCCAAACTCTTCTTGAAGGTGTATGGTCACAAGACGAAACAGATACAATTTGAAATACAATAAATTATTATTATAAATCAAAAATCCCCCCATAAGGGAGGTAAAATATTTAATCTGGTGTCCAGAGACATGAGTGGAATAATTGTCCTTGGAGTTATCCAGCTCTGGAGATCTGATTTGGTCAGATCTGCTTGAGTAGAAGTTGAACAAGATGATTTCCTGAAGTTCCCTAAAATCCTAAAATATTCTGAGGTTGTGTGATTTTTTTGGACCTGAGTTATAACTCAGAATTGTCACAATCACCTGACATTGGCACTGAACGCCTGAGCACATCTTCAAAGAGATGAAGCTCCTGTCTGGCATACCAAGAAAAAGATGAGAGAGGAAATCTCATGAATAGCTGCAGGATGGGAAGGCCAAGAACTTTCCCACAGGTTTCACATGTCTGTGATAAGGGCAAGAAATAAATCATAAGGAGTGGCAAAGGGAGTAACAATGGCAGCTAGGCCAGGTCATGACAGTTTAGCAAGCTGGACTTCATGAAGGAGTACTCACTTCAGGCTGTGGGGGCTCTAAAAGTGTTTTTCTTAGAAATGATGTAGCCATCCTGTCTATGAAGAAAATTTTCCAGATGTGGGTTAAATGTAGGTGACAGCACTTCTGCTCTCATATGTCAGAGGAGGCTATGAACTGTTTTTTTCCTAACTAGCTGAATCCCGAGTGTTTTTCCAGACTGAAAGTTTCTTGCTTTTAATATGATGTGGAATAAAACTGTCTTCAAACACAGAACTTTTTCCATGAGGGAAATCTTCTCTGCCAGCTAGCCCAAGGGTTTTTGAAGCTGGTTTCTAAGGACGCGCACAGTACACAGTTCTTTCTGTGACAGAAAAGACAAAAGTTGATATGCAAAGACAGTTTCAGTTCTCCCCAGATTTTCTCCTTGGGCACTGCAAAAATTTCCCATTGTTGGAGATCTGAAAATCAAGAAGGGATATTTCTTCTCCAGTCTTTGCACAGCTATTAAGCTTCAAGCAGGAGTTTCTTTGAGGGAACTTATTTCACTGCTATTACAGAGAGGTTCAGACTAGACTAACCCAGTAACTCCCTCTGGCCTTAAATCTTGTAAGAATGCCTGCCTTTTCAATGTTAAGGAAATGTTGGGGTTTTATGTCCTAAAATGTGAACTCTGTAGGGCAAGAAAAGCCTTTGCTTCACTTCTTGGTGCAATGCTTGACATATTGACGTCCTGTAAAGGTTACCATAGTATTAAAATAAAGAATGGTCAGGAGGCCAGAAGCACCCATAACTCTCCTTCTGCCTCTTGTGGAAACCCACTCTTTAATTACTTAACTGCTATTTCTCTTTGATACAGTATTTTAGCATTGCCTACTTTTCTTGAATGCTCCTCTGATCCGTCTTAATGTTCTTTTAATATCACTTGGAATGGGATAATAATATTCTTGTACTTCTCTGGCACCTTAAGCTCTGACAGGTCCTAGTGTGCTTAACAAGGAGAAGAAAAGGGAAGTGCTTAATTCATCAGACAGTGCAAGGTCATGCAAGACATCAGACAGAGAAGAAGACCTGATAAAACTAAAAGCACTGGGGTGTTTGGAGGGGCAGGTTTAGCCCATGGCCCTGTACTTGCAGGAAGTGCAAACCATCCATTGAGCTTTAGTTCAGCACCTGCAGGAAATTGCCAGGGTAGGTGCTGATGTGGTGTGGGTGAAGTGCCAGCAGGATTCCTGCACGCTGATGCTGTGTGTTATGTCTTCAACAGGTCCTTCCACATGGCTTTATTTAGCTCTTCCAAACACTGAGAACTGGAGTAAAGAACTACACAGGATCTATCTGGGTAAGGACAGGGAACACTGAAGGGTGTGGAGATGCACATGGAAGTTCTTGGAAAACCACTTCTTTCATCAAGATACCAATCAAAGAAGTGAGCTTCTTGATTTTGACTTCACTGAAGCAGGACAATGCCTGTGCTGGGAAATTGGAGAGGAAGGGATCACCATAATGAAAGCAAAAAATGAGGATCTGACCAAGTGTCTGTGCAATTGTAGAGAATGCAAATGAACACAACATGAGTACACAGCTAGGATACGAGAGAAAATAAGCTTAAGGTGGGCGTAGGGTTAATATCCCAAGTGACTGTGCTAGCACAAGAAAGTGCTAGGAGGAAATGTGAGCCACCCCATCCATAAAGTGATTGCAGAAGCAGGAGATGGGTGATGTGGGTGATGTGGGCAACATTTCAAGCAGGACTGGCTAGGGCCTGAATCTGTCAGGAAAATCATATTCAGCCTTGCTGAGAGTCGCTTTAACTGGGGCAGAGAGCAGACACCTGAACTGAAGTAATGAGGATCCATTTGTTCTTCCTCCACATGGCTATAAGTGGGCAGTGACAGGACCAGCCATAAGTCTTACCTATGGCAATCACGGGATCCTTAAAGAAAAGTACAACTGCTCCTCCAGGCTTCTCCTTGCAGCTCTCCTCAGGAGGTGAGGTAGAAGAGCTCAAGTCATTAATGATCTGAAGAGTCAACTGAGTTAATGCTTACTCCATCTGCATCTTACAGGCCCTCCTGCAAGGGGCTGCTACCAAGGAAAAATGGATGCAATTCAGCAAGGCCAAATGCAGCTCCTCCACCAGTGCAGTAATGCCAACTGCACAGAGCCAGGCTGGAGGACTGGCCAAGAAGCAGCTCTGAAGGACATGGAGATCACGAACTGAGTAACAATCAATAATCATCTGCTGTTCCATAAATAAATGAATAAATAAAGAGGGTGAACATTAGCCTGGAATGGATGACTTCTGCTACCTGTTAAACAGGATTTAAAACCTTTCTGCTTGCTCAGCACTGACAAGGATTCAGCTGGATAATTGTTTCCAGTGCATTTATAGTAAAATATGGACCATTTGGTAATGGTAACACCAAGGATGATTAGTAGTCTAGAAAACACATCATAAAAGCAAAGGCAGAATTGGGATTGTTTGGCCTAGAGAAGAAGGAGTGTTACAGCTTCAGTCATCACTTAAACTTGCAAAATCCTAACAGGATGAATTTTCACTGTATTTACATTCAACTACTGGAAAATACCTTCAGTTACTTACTTCTTGGAGAGAAAAAAAGGAAAGGGCAAGAAGAATGAGCAGCAGCAGGAAAGACAGGTTCTCCAACTACGCCCATCCTTAAGAACTGGTGAGGCCAGCCTCTGTCAGGATTTTTGACAGGTAGATCTCTTGAGAACTGGGCACTGCCCCATGCTTGGGCATGATCAGTGCACACATTAATAAACAGAAGATAAACCTACACAGGTTACAATGGCAATCCCAGGGAATGACTTGACAGAGGCTGCAGCCACAGGACTGCCTGCAAATGGTGAGGGCAAACACCTCCAAATGCTTAGTGCACTATAAACCTTAGAGGTGCCTCTAATACTGGCCTCTTGGCTAATGGCACATGCTCTTTGCATGGGAAAGGTGATCTCATGGCCTTACCTAAAATATGAACACACTGTCAATCAAGCACTCTTTGGTAACCTTCTGCTAAGAGCAACATGGCAAAGAAACCACAAAGACTGTAGCAGTCCTTGACCTCTAAACTGGTTGAATATCAAGTTTATTTTCTCTCTCCTGTTCTGCAAAGTTGTTTTGCATATGTCTGTGACTGCATGGAAAAAAGTACATCTGACAGTGCAGTTCTCCAACCAAAATGGATGCTCCTTACAAAGTTATTCTACAGAGGAGACAAAACTTTCTCAGAGATCCCTTCAAGATAGAACTACCCCATCCTCCATGAGGTTTACACAAGCTGCACAGAGAGGAGGCTTGGATTTGATGGCACACAGGCCATAGGAGTACCTGTGCAGAGAGAGCCAGATAGAATGGGTGGGACCAAGCTCTGATGTGTCAATTGGCTTTGGCCAAGAAGAAAAGAAGGAAGAAGAGGTGAGAGAAAACCACCCAAGAGTGTAAAGAACAAGAAATGACATGACAGATGTGTGAGAATTTCAGTATAGGGGCCTTGTCACTGGAACCAATCTGCCCACCATGATTGTGCCTTATCTCATCACTATTCACAGAGGGGCATGGGGACAGTCCATTAATTATCTACATAGGTTTCCAGGTCCTGCTGTTACTTTCTTCACCAGAAGAAAGTCATCACTCATCACTCTCCACTGCCAACAGTGTAATTTGTTCTACTGTAACCAGTGATAAATTAGAAAAGAATAAAAGGTAGGTTGTGAAAAGATGGGGGAAGATAAGAAAGTCTTCAGCATCAAGCAATTAATTTTAGGTAAGCAATTCTGATTAACAAAGGGAAAGGAGAAAGATAAAAAGTTAAGCTATTCTGTAAGTCTGGTTTCCCATGGAAACCATATCATGTTGGGGTTCTTCTTTTTTTGTCTAATGGGATACACATTCTTATTATTACAGCTGCTGTTCCATCTGAAGCTCTGTCCTCCATGGACTCTACAGTGTCTAGCACAGACAATGCTATAATCTCTCCCTCAGCAGGACATTTCTAGCTTTCCTCTTCTTCATCCAGCTAGTTTTCATGAAGCATACAGGAATTTAATGCCTTTCAGATATGCCAGATGTGGCAGACATTAGCCAGTAGGTTTAGAGGAGGGCTGATGAGCATAACCTGTAACAGCTGACACCATCACATGGCTTTATTCCTTTGGCAACCACATAATAAAAGGATGGGATGGTCACAGATATGGACCACTAACAATTACAGTACATTTTATTATCTTACTACAAGCCTAGGAGGAATGGAGATGTGCAGGCACATAGGACACATAATATCACAGATTTTTGGCACAACCATTTCTGGCTTCTGGACTGGGCCAACCTTGAATGGAAAACACCAATGTGAGCAAATGGCTGCCACAGAGGAGGCCCTTGCTGGGAATGAATTTTTGCTTGAAAGACAACCTGAATGCAATTCAGTTTTGTACCAACAGAGCCCTTCCAGAGGCAAGTGTTGCCTTTGTGGAAATAACAGTGACTCTACAGATGCAAACAATGGAGCTACATGCTTTTGCATTGCTTGTTCTGTCACTAACTGACATCAGCCACTGTTAATCACGGCCTGAAATGTATATTTAAGAAACACTGACACAAACATAGACAAGTTCCTTCATGAAGCCTTTTATACAGGGAAAAGTGAAAGAAAAGAAAAACTGCTGCTCAGGCTAGCTAGTGGCACTGAAATAAACGGGTCAGGCATCAGAGTTTCAGCAGGCACAAAAGGTGAAAACCTTGTCTTCCGGAGCAATTAAAAGTCAATGGGATTAGTGGCTTTCACTATTATTTATAGAAACCCCGCTGTGTGCACAATATTATTGAAATACAGGGGTCAGGTCCCTGCTACTGGATGCCTACACTTTTGCTGTTGAAGTTAATGGGAGCTTTGCCAATCAACTCTGTGGCAAGAGCAACTAAATCTAAAATAGATGACATCTTGGGCTCCATTCAGTTGATGGCTCAAGCAAAGCTTTTACTAAAGCCAAGAATGTTCTGCCTGCACAGTACAGATTTCATCCTGGGACAGGTGAAACAGGAGAGGTAGCTATAGAGGTGTTAAGATACAAAGGTGGGAAGGCAGAGAGATGGACTGAATGCCACAGGAAGCATCCTCCCTTCCTACCATAAATTACAATATACAGATTGAAATCTAAACTGCTGCATTCCAGCATCTCTTATTCTTCAGTTTTAGCAGGACTGGCTGGCTGTTTTCTAATGAATTATTTTCCTTCTAACACCAAGTAAATTAATCCCATGGGAACACACCTATGAGAATGACACGGATGGGAAGCCTGCACTCTCATGTAATGCAACAGATTTGAAAACAGTGTCCTGATGGTCTAGCCAGTTTGGACAGACCCCATGAAGTACCAGCATCTATATTTGCAAGTTTTCCGGGCTTTGGGTATGTCTGTGATACTGCTTTCACAGTTGTTTCTTTTTCCACTCATTATGAGCCCTGAATTCTGACACAGACTTCCCCTTTTCCTCTTTGTCTCACTCTAGTACTTCATTTTCCTCAATCTCACAACGTTGCAAATCAGAAATCAGGCATCCCAGACACCTCCTCCATTCCTCTGTGCTGCTGAGAGACCAGTGTGTATAGCAGCAGTATTTCCTGACCTTAGCTCATGCCTTCTCTGCAGACCCTGCCATGCAGGGAGCTGATGATGCTTTCTGCTCATATCTGTACCAGGAAGGGGTTCAGATTCTCACTAGTTATTTCAAGTCATGCTAATGGCCAGTCGTTCAATGGTACTGACCATTCCCTGATCCTACACAGGGCCCCCAAGAATGTGTGTTACTCCAGGATGAGTATTTTGGGGTCACTTTAATTCTAGAGAAGTCCTGAACATGGTGGGTGCCTACACAGTGAAGACATTACCTTACATGAGCATGAAATCCAGACATGCACCTGCAGGGGTGGATCTCACTGGTCAGGCACAGGAGGCTGGTGAGGTATGGGGCAAGACACCAGCCCCAGGGCCCTGCCCCTAGTCAGTCTCACCCTGATCTCTAGATGGCTTCAGATGAGAAACATGAATTTTACTTTCAGAAGTGTTATCAATTAATGATAACTCTAGGTATTCATAAAAATCACGTCTTTATAATCCTTCATTAAACTTTAGCTCTTTGTATGTCCTGAAGCAAGGGGCTCCACAGCCCAGTTACATATCACATAGAAATGCATGTCTTAATATGCATTATAAGTTGTCTTCCCTTCCAATTTTCTTGAAGGTCTTCACGTTGTCATATTAAGGATCTGGTGTTGCAAAAGTCTAGCAGGAAATATAGTGGGAAGAATAGTCTTCATCCAAGCATTTCTATTGAATACTGAACTAAGTCCAAGCTATCAGCCTGCAGGTAAGAGTCCACAATCTGTTCTCTCTGATCCTCCACAACCAACCAAATCTACCACTACTGACTTTTCAAATCTCCATCTTTCCAGCATCTTTCCCCAAAAAAGAGAAACAGAAACGCAGACTGAAAATGATCGGTAATAAAAGATGTGCACACACTCTAACTGACAATATAACAAGTGAACCTTGAAACATATGGCTTTCCAAATTATCTCAGTTTCATTTAAGAATGTTTTTCCATTTATTTTCAGCACAGGTAGCACCATTTCTGAGATCCTAAATTCCACAGTACTGCTAACTCCTTGTGATGTGGGCAAAGTTTATCCCCTGTTGCGAAGGGACTTTTCACCCATGTCTTTTTCTGCTAATCCCCATTCCTTACTTTCAGATTGGAACCATACCAAATACTATAAAACATTTGTGAGAGAGGAGCTCATCTTAATTTCTTTCCCTTGCAGAACATTGTCAGAGATCCAGGAAAGCAGACAAAATTCCGCAAACACTAAGCATTAACCAAAACAGAAGAAAATACTCCAGCATTTTTCTTCCTCACTTTCTCCGGAGTGCTTTGCCACTCAGTCCAGGGTCTCAAAATTTGCTGACACAATGGTGAAGGATGTTCAGTCATTGAAACCTTTGAAAATGCCGAGCAAGTCCCCAAAAGGAAATGCCACTGCCAAGAGCTGAGTTCAGTCCCTCACCTTCAATGAGATTTAGCTCTCATTTTCAATGAAAGCAGCAACCTTTTTCAACTGTCAGACCTGAGCAGAGTTTGCTCTTCATGCCCTTAAAACACGAGCCCAGATGCTGCAATCCCCTGGTCATCAGATCCACTCTTTTCTTGCCCGCATCCCTGGTTTCTCTTGACTAGCACACAAGGATCAGTACAGTTTCACAATAATGAGCTTTCCTCCTTCTTACAGTCCTCAGCACATTTTTAAATGAAAGAATCAGCTTACCCATAAGAGCCACAGACCAACATGAGGAGCTTAAGATATAAGCAATTCAGTAGCCTGAAGTATCATGCATGTTGGGCAATCATATATTTAAAGCAAAAATCCCAATTTTATTTTGCATTAGATATTAAATAAAATCTACTTGCGAAGCCAGATTACTAAGAAACCTTTTTGGCTGTTGATTTTGGTGCGATTTTTTTTACATCAAAACAGGATTAAAACATCTTTTGGAGACTCGCTGTCACTTTATCTGAGTAAATAAGCTTAGAGTGCCTAACAGTCAAATTATAATGAAGGCTTTTGTTCTTGTTACTGTGATGCAGCCCTGCAAATTTGCCCACAGCTGCAGCAAATTCAGATGGTTTTGACAGGTAAATAAAATACTGTTTAGATCTGTCATTGTTATTAATCTGCGGAGTAAAGAACTAGCAATTATATTTTGTTTCCAAGTAGATAAATTTTCATTATGATCTTGGCAGGGGTGGTATAGAATAATGTGCATCTAAGACTTTTATAGTTGTGAGGGCCCAAGACATGAAGAGTCTTTGGTCAGCTGTTGAGTTGTAAAACAAATGGGAAATAAAGGCTAAACCAGTAATAAGCACCATAACAAAAAGGAACAAGGAATGTGGGATTTAGCCCTACTGGAGTTGTATTGACATAAGCACCAAATAAACCAAACTGCAGGTCCTGACATCAGCTGCACCAATTCAGTGCTCAGTTTTCTGAACTGTACTTCCAGGAAGATGTGTCAGGATCTTGCTGTGCTTTAAAACCCCACAGTTTGGGCCTCCATAATGACTTGTGCTTCCCAGCTGCTGCAGGGGCTAAAGGCTTCAAATACTCCTCAAGCAATGCCAGTGGACAAAAAATTATTTGTGGAATAAGGTAGTCTTCAAAGAAGAGTAGCAAATCCAGCTGCAAATATCTCATTGTATTGGTTAGAAACTGTGAGACCCACGAAAGAGAAATCCTGGTGAAAGTCTTATGAGATGCCAGTCACGTCTGCTCAGCTCCTCACTCAGGTAGGCTGGCAGATGGTCAGCAAATAGTCTCACTTTTACAATGCAACCTACACTGGTTTTCAGTGTGAAAATTAGCATCCAGTTATTTTCAGGGATTAGTGTTTTCCAAGGAAGCAAGCTACCTCTATTTTAATTCTGTTTAGGCTCTATTTGCTCTGACAGGTAAGCTAATCTCACAGGTGCTACGTCTTGTGTGCACAGGCAGAATGGCAGGAGGAGTACTAGAAATATGGAATAATGCAAATTCCCAAGAAGTGAACTGCATGGCTTCCAACTTTTAGAAGACAAGCAAGAGAAGAAGGTGTACATTATCTCCAAAAAAGAATTATTTCCTCCACTCCCATCTGAAAGCCTATGGTGAAAACTGTGTCTCACGGCTGTCTGCCAGCTGCATAAACCATTAGAGAAGGCTACAGTCCACTGAGCACTGAGCTGTGACCTATGGAACCCTTGGTATGACACATCCAGCAGGGCTGTGGATATTGCATCAGTTAGTGGCAGACCCCACTTCTCCCAAGGAAGAATAGAAGCCCATCCCCCATTTCCAGCACCCATTGCCACCATCCTCAAACCAACATAAGAGAGGGCACAATCACTGCATTACAGATGTAGGCAATTTTGGAAAAGGCAGGACATGTGCCAGAGCATGGCCACTTTCAAATGACGACTGGTTTTCTCCTTAGCAGAGCACGCAGGTCCATGAAGGGGAAAGAACACCTGGGGAAAAACCCATTTTGCATAAGATTTCAATGCCTTACATGCCAGAATCTGTGCCCAAAAATGAAAATAGTCAAGTTGAACTTTGCAACCCTTTCTCATACAAGGATCCCCTATTATGACATGTAATGGAATTATCCTGAGTAATAGTGGTTATCTGCATATATGGGCTTGATCCCACAAGCAGAGGTCTGCTCTGCAGCCTTCCTTGCACCTGCAAGCTGTGTCATGTGAGGTACAAATGTTGCTGGGTACATCACTGTAAGGAAGTTGTCAGCCTGAAAATAAGTGAGCTGCTTTTAATTGTCATTAAATATGGAGAATAATGCTCCAGGGTGGCATCTTTTATTCTAGCATGGTTGCATTTGTTTCATATTCCTGTGTAGTGGAGGGAAACTTCACCGGCCTAACCTCAGTCTGTACCACGGAGCATCTCAAGGCTGCAGCTTTAGCAGGTACAGTTGTAGCCAGCCGTGTTTCTCCTGCAGATAGTGCAACCGGGAGCACTGGAGCAGTGGAGCACTTGCACAGTTCCTACTAGCCATCCCCTAGGAAACACTGAAGTAGGGTTGTCTCCTGCCTCGTGTTTTGTACAGACTGAAGTTATATTTTTAAAAGCAAAGAGCACATTAAACTCCTCCTTTGCATCACTTCTGCCATCATCGCAACCGGGTACCCACAAAGCACCAAAGAGCCTCCTTTGCTGAGATGGGCTCCGCTCCATGAAGGTGTCAGCACATCCCTCCTCCCATGCCACAGCTGTACGGCTCTGAGGCTGGGCACGAGTGCCCGGGGCAAAGCTGCCGGGAAGCAGAACAGGAGGGAGCACGGCTCCACCCCACACCTCCCTGGGAAACACTACCGAGGTGCAAAACCTGGATCCCGGGGCCTGGGCAGAAGGCAGAGCCCCTCTGGGTTTGGGGTCGTGTTCCGGGCAACAGGGACACTCCTCAAGCAGCAGCACAAGCAGGGTCCCTCCGGCTGGAGCATCGCTGCCGCCGGACCCGCACCCCGGCGCGCACCGCCCGCGGCCGCTCACCTGCTCGGGCCCCTGGAAGCAGATCCTGCAGAGCGGGGTGCGGATGCCGCTGTCGACGCTGCTGCCCAGCGAGTAGCGGTCCTCGGCCTTGCCCTTGCCGAAGTCATCCGAGGAGGTGCTGCTGGGCAGGGAGGCGGGCGGCTCCCCGGCGGGGCTGCCCCACTCCTCGGCGGCCGGGCTGCCCGCGCCGCCGCCGCCGCCGCCGCCCGCCGCCCGCCAGCCGGGCCCGCGCCCCCCGGGCGGTGCGGCCCCCGCCGCCGCCTCTGCGCCGCCGGGCATGGGGAGCGGCGGCGGCGGGGAGGGCGGCGGCGGCGCGGGGGGTCTCCGCAGCAGGAAGACCTTCAGGTCATTGAAGAGCATGCGGCAGCGGCACTTGAGGAGGCCTTGGTTTCGCAACATCTGTCTCGGACGGAGGAGCCCGCAGCAGCAGTAGCAGAAAATGCCCGCGCCGGGTGGTATTAACATGTGCCTTTCCTTGGCAGGCGGGCACGGGGGAAAGAAAAGGGCAGGAGCCGGGCGCCCCGCGGCCGGGGGGGCTCCGCGGCGGCCGCAGTGCCGGGGGGAGGCTGCGCTGGCCGCCGGGGAACGCACAAAAGCAGAGCCCGGGGGCGAGGGGGAGAAGTCCCCGGCAGCCCGCTGCAACCCGGCGGGGACGGCAATTGAAAAAAAAAAAATCCACACCAGAAAAAAAACCGACTCTGTGCTGCCGAGGGATCCTTTCCCCCCCTCCACAAGTTTGCTTAGAAATCAGCGGGAGGAGGAAATGAATCTCCC
The DNA here is from genome assembly GCF_052056855.1 of Sturnus vulgaris. NCBI lineage: Eukaryota > Metazoa > Chordata > Aves > Passeriformes > Sturnidae > Sturnus > Sturnus vulgaris. The sequence continues at coordinate 27,022,524 of NC_142249.1, read as the reverse complement.
ACGCCCGAGGGTCCAGGGGCGCAGGCGGCGGTCTCGGGAGAAAAGCCCCCGATCAGCTCTCGCAACTCCTAAGCCTGTAAAAAAGAAGGGTCCACGTCTCCGGTGGGTGTGGGGAGGAGGGAGAATATGGTTCTCTCGACAGTATTTGGCATCTCAAGTAATTTTCCTTTTTCTTCTATTTTATAATAATTTTTTTCAATTAAAAAATAAAACCCGATCACACGAATCCCAGTGTGCATCCAGACAAAATAGCAGCTGGTCTGGCTATCAAAATGCAAAATTGGTAGCTGTTGTTATTATCAAAATTGCCTCTTTGACAAAAAAGACCTTCACATTGTTTGTGGGAAAACACCCTACGTTTTCAACACTGTACTCCCAAGTGGCTTCAGATTTTACCGTTGCCTTTAAAAGATTTAATTGTAAATATTAAAAGTCCGGAAAGAAATAATTAGCATTCAACGAGCTTAATCCCAGATGTACTGAGACAAATATATTTTTATATATATAATATATATATCATATATATTTTATATATATTTATATATTCTGACCTTCTCTATTACAGCAGCTGCCTGGACCACACAAAAAAAAAAAAAAAATCAGAGCGAAATTGATGAGGGAAGGCGGCTGTATTACTCCCTAAGCTGTTACCATCCTGGACCAAAAACCCACGTCGAAATCGGATCTATTCTTCGCATGTAATTGACCGGGGAAACGTGGATCTTACATGGTCACGTTTCCTTTCCTCCTTTCACAAAACAGGAACGTCATCAAACGCATTGGCAGCTTGTACAGACCATTGTGGATGGCGAGGCGGTCAGGGCTCTATCAGCAATTGCAGGGACCTCCTTTTGATGCATTGGACGAGGCTCCTTCTTTCTCTCCACCACCGTCCCCACCTTCATTTTCCTCCCCTTCTGTCCTCCTCCTGCTCTGACTGTTGCTCTCTCTCACAGGCATTGACATTCAACCATCGCAAGTCTGTCGCACTCTCGCTGGTAGGAAAAAAAATCGGAGCAGATAATTCTCTTCTTTCTCCTAAAAGGCTCGGATGGAGCACAATGCGCCAGACACATGGGGCAGCATGGCTTATTTTTCGTGCGGTTCCTACCGCTTTGGCAACATCGAGCTGGTGTGTGCGTGTGTGCCTTCCTCCCTCAGCAGCAGCCTCCTCTCCGCTCTCCCATCCGGCTTGCCGTGATGATGTTGCTGTTGCTATCTCCCTTGGATGCAATGGGGAAGGCAGATTGTTTGCAGTGCGAGCGGGGATTTGCAGGAAGGGAGGGGTGGGACGTGGCCGCGCTCTTCTCCCTCCCCCGGCTTGGAAAATAAAAAAAATTAAAAAAAGAAAAAACAAAAAAAGGAGAGGGAAAGAAGAAGCAAAAAGGCGGGGTGAGAGGCAAGAATCAAAGCGAGGAATGGAGCCCTTCCCAACCTTTGATGCCCCGGGCTGGCGGCTGCCTGCGAGAGCCCACGCCGGGGAGGAAGGGAGGAGGGGCGGGGAAGGAGCTGGGCGGGCGCTGCGGCTTCAGCACCACGGGGCGCGGACAGCTCCGCCGGGCGGGGAGGGGTGGGGCTCGGCGGGCGGGGCGCGGAGGCTCCGCCCGCGCTGCTCCCCCCGGCCCGGCCCGGCCCGGCCCCGCCGAGCCCCGCACCGCCTCCGCCGCCGACAGGCACACGGAAGGCGGCGAAGCCTCTGCGCCCCGCAGCGTTCCAGGCGGATTTCCACCTCCCACCGGTCGCTGCGGGGACCCGTGGCACACGGGAACTTCCAGGGGCAGGAGGCAGAGGCCGCCAGTGCGGCGCTGTCTCGGCAGTGGTGCGGGTTTTACAGGTTCCCAGCAGGAAGCCGAAATCCCACCAACAAACTTTTCCCTTGCAGATTAATTTGTTGCAGAGGATTTCACGGTCTAATAGCTATGATATCGTTATTGCATTTTACTCCAGCAGCGTTTATGCTGATAGATTTGTTTTGTTTCAGTAGCATGTATTTCAGTAGAAATATGGGTTCCTTGTAGCCCAGTGGAGGGTAAATATGACTGAACACTATTGCTTAATTAGAGTTTTGCTGCAAGTAATGAATGGATGCCAAGGCCAATAGTTTTTACTCTCTCAGCCTGTTTGAAAATTTTAAGTAGCAGCTGCTGGAGGCCATTAGCTTTTCTCTGCAATCATCAGCAGAAGCGGCTTTCCCCACCCCATCCTGCTATGTGTGTCCATGCAGACGCATGCAGCCTCTGAATGCTAGGGAAAACTTAGATCTCCACTGAGACTTGGTATTTGCTATTCCAGCTGGAACAGCTGACAAAGGTGCTGAGTTTTATGTGGACCAAAAGTATTATCAATACCAACCATTGATACAGTCTGTGCAATATGGCTAATGTCAGTGCAATGTCTCAGCTCAGGGACTGGTGAATACCCGCAAGATGGGACACACCTCTTGATGCCTGGGTCTGACATGTCAATGCCATTGAAATTTCATTTTATTTAGTTTCTTCCTTAAACTTCTCCTTCAGGAAGCCATTGCATGTGCCAATGCCACTCTGGGTTCTCTAGCTGGTCTTGTGTGCAAGGTCTTCATTGGCAGTGACCCAGGCAACCCCACTGATAAATAATCTCATGTCTCTTAAAAGTTGTGCTGGACCCTAGACAATGATTTGAAATTGTTTCCTATAGAAAAAGACATGGCATGCATAAAACACTGTGTCATGATTTGTAGAGGAATCTATGTTGTTACCTAATTAAAAAGGAGCAGACTGATTATTTGCTACAGGAAAATGAAACCAGCACATGCAATTAATTTCCAGGAAATAAATTACACATTGGGATGCTTTAAAACATTCATCAGTGCAGCCTGCCATTCCTCAGAAAAGCTGGGCAGATTTGCCAGTGTGGCTGTCTACAAGATATTTAAGGCTTCTCAGAATTTCATATGTGTCTAATGGGGTCATTAGAGAAATAATAATGGAAAGAGCATTTTAGAGACTTCCTGTGTGTGAGACAGGCTGGCTAGAGGCCGAGTCTCTGTGTCCATGCTCCAGGATGGCTTTCCACCACCACCCCCCATGCTTTTTATTGTTCCCATCTTCTTGTCTTGATGTCACCAACATTTTCAGAATGGTTCCATCAATAACAGAATTGGAGAAAAATATATTGTTGTCATCCTTTGCTTGTGTAAAGCATCTTTCATCCTTCCCTCCTTCCCATGCCTGGTTTTACAGGGTAGAGGAGATCTTTGTGTTATATTCTGAGTTTTAATGTATGGGCTGTGTGCCCGGACAGTTGAATGGCTGATAAATGTGACAAAATAAATAAAACAAATAATAAATCGGAGGTGCTCCATATGCTTCCCAGAGGTGAATGGGTATTATTATTCCTGTTTTGGTAAATGGGACGACTGCCAATGTTTTCACACTTGGATGCTGCATTCAGGCTCCTTGGTATGGAACAAGGTGTCTTGCTTAAAATGCTTGCACTGGAAAGAGCTGGCCCAAGACACTTTGGTGAGATGCCAGTGAGAGTCAGGAGCTGTTAAGAGGACAGTTGAGCCTTCCTAATTTTGCTTCACAGGAAGCAATGTGCAGCAGATGATGGGCAGCACCTTCTTTTGCAGAAGGACCTGTTTCTGTGAGTTTTGATCCATTGTCTCTTGAGCCCGCTAACAGGCAAGAGGTTAACATAGGGCGGATAACTTGGGAGGCATCAGCTCTGGCAGACACTACCTTTGCCCTCCTCAGGTACAGAAAGAGAAAGAAAAGCCATGTGACTCAATCAGCTGAGAGTGGAGAACTGGTTCCTCTTGGTTGCTTACATCCAAGCTACTGACTAGGAAATTAGATTGGGGAGATGTCCAGGTGTCTTGGCACAGACCTGCAGGCCTGTTTGTTCTAGAAGGATTCAGGCTGCAGCTTGGTCTCAGAGAAGCCACTCTATCACTAGTTATCTAAAGCACAGTGTGGGCCCATTTGCCCTTAGCTACTCCCTCAACAAGGACAAAAAAAGTATTGCTATTCATGTGCCTCCTCTTCACCTCTCTGTACAAGCCATCGCTCAGCACAGAGGGGGTGGAGGAAGCAAGAAAGAGTGGCTAGAGCTGCATCAATATTTGATCTGCCTGTGTGGCAGCCTGATATAAAATCATATAAGCAAATTTTTATTTTTTATATTGTTAGTTCTGGGATTTTTTTAAATGGCAGAGATAGTAGGAAGGCAAATGCAAGCAGGAAAGCATTATGTGGACTGCAGCCGAACGGCTTGAACTCAGCACACCAGTCATTGTGCATAAGCATGTGAGAGACAGACAATATAAATGCTGATGTGGACAGAGAAGGTCAGGGAGCCAGAAAGCTGCCAGAGGAACATTCCTTTGTGTTTTCCATCTCTCAGGAAGTAAACAGTTACCTAAACCCATTTTCATGCCCACCTACTCAGTCAATAGCTGCACTGCGCCTCCTGTTCCACTTACAGCCCTTAATGGTGCAGAGGAGCTTTGATTGCCGTGGCATGGGCCCCATCCCTCTGGCAAACCATTACTTAAATCCAATACATCAAAGATTCCTACTGCTCTCTCTGTGATGGGGAGGTGCTCATCAGCTGAGTACCCTCTGATTGCTTGTCACAGCCAGACTTCCTAGTTTTTTTTTTCCCGGATGGAGATATTAAATAAATCTCAAGTGATGTAATTACCATAACTCAGTTGAAGAAGCTTGTGGGCAGATGCAGCCAGGGGCCAGAGGGAGCTATGTCACTTTTTTTTGGTCTTTCTTTCTTTCTTTCTGGGCAGTTGCAAGTGTTCTGATGCAAAGGATGTTGCTGCTGGAAAGCTGGGCTGAGCAGGTGGGGGTTATGCATTTTCTAAACATTCAGAAGTAATCCATATATTAATTGGAATAATTTTCTCAGAGGAGATCACAAATAATTTCTGGAGTTTTGTGCCTTGGTGTATCTGCTGTCTTGGACTGGAGCAAAAGTCATCACACTCTGCAGACAGGGAGTTCCTGTGCTATTGCTTTCTCCCCAGGCAGGGGTGAACTTCCACTTGCTCTCTTCCTGCAAAAATCATCGTCTGTATCTGAGTTGATACAGAGAAAATTTTTCTATTTCCATGGCAGCTTGCTCTCTACAAAGGGGAGAGAAAAGGACTGGTTCTTTTTTGAAAAATCAGGCATGTCCAGCAACAGGACCCCAAGCAAAGCAAAGTACAACTGCATATCTTTTTCCCTGGGTTCAGGAAGAAATCCGAGTCTTTGTTTTATTGAGCTTTCTCGACAAGCAGGCTTGAGGCCAGTCAATGTGCAGGAGAATGTGAGTGAGAAGATACTATTGCTGATGAGGACAGCCCCCACCTTTCCTCCTTTAGGCTCTGGATTTAAAATTCAAACTTGCAGTGCCACAGCACTTCTCTTCAGGACTAGACAACTTCAAACATGGAGCTTTCCTGGTAACAAGTCCTACACTACCTCCTACAAAAGGAATTCCTTGTCCTCTTGGATGACTAGTCAGAACTGTGACTGGAACAGAGCAGCTGCAATAGATGGTGTGTTTCAGGATATTTTCAGAAGGCATTCAGCCAAATACTGAGTGGATTTAACTATCCAGGAATGTAGTAATTGTCATGAAATCTCAAGCCTAAAAGGACCTGAAAAATAGACATAAAAAAAAAAAGAAAGTATATAATCAAAGGTCCCTTGGATACTTCCACTACTCTTCTAAGTCAACTCAAATTTGTTTCAAGTGTCTAATTGCATTCTCAGATGTATGTTATTTTAGTGACATACAACAGTCCTAGAACTTGCTTACACCTGTCTGACGGGATTTAGAGAAAAACCAATGTTGCTAAATAAGCCCATTAGGGACTGATCCTGAGAGATATTCCATGCTTTTCAAATCCAGGTGAACAGAAAGGATCTAACATGTGATCCAGCGTTTGCTTAATTACCAGAATTCATCAGCAGACACAGTAACACTGAGGATATTCCCCCTAGGACCATCGTCTGGCACAACACTGCCATACTCAAGAAAAAAAGCAAGAGTTTTGTATAGGAAGATTGAATGTCTGTCCTCAGGAGGACCTGTACCTGGCAAAAAGGGGTAGTGCATGAAGATACACCAGGATGTCCAGGAGATTAATCCTATGAATCTTGTGAATCCTATGCTAAGATCCTTCTTGAGATACAATTCTCCTTCAGTATAATGAACATTTGGATATTTGAGACTGTTTCCCCAAATTCTTACTAATACGTATCTTGGGATTTAACATCTTAGGCTGCCCAGATAACTTCCCTATCTACAGCAGCTTGTTTCTGGATCAGCAGGAAGATATATACATGCTGCATAAGTACAGTGCAAGTTGCTTACAAGCCAGATAATCTGCTTAGTTTCATCAGTAGTAGGTGAGTTTCCATGTTGGCAGAGGCCAAGACTCAGACATGAGAAGACAACCTTTTTAGGTGTCTCCTAAGCAATCTTCATTGTATAAAATGGGTCTTGAGAAGAGTGGAGACACTGGAGATCAGAGAGACATACACTGAAGTACATCACAGGAAGACATCCTAGTGTCTCCCTGTGCTGAAGAATTACTCATCATATGCGCCAGCTCCACATCATTTTCACAGAAGAAGGCAGTAGGATCCCACATTTGCCTGAAATGTCAGGCACAAAACACCGGGCTGACCCACAACCTGTTAAGACACTGCCTTGTCTCTCTCTCTTGCTCTGAATATGCTCCAATGCCCATCAGGAACACAGGAAAGCACACAGTTGTCAGTAATAAGTGCACAAAGGTTTCACTGGCAAGTATCACTCTCCTTGGTGAACTCTCTCCACATCTTTGCACAAGGGACAAATGCAATGTCTGTCAATGAGTGAACTGAAGGTTCCATCAGGAAGAAAGGAGTGTGGATTTAAAGGCAGGTCTGTTGGAGGTGGCATGATGCAGATGATGAAAGCAGAGGGAAATAGAAGATTGGTAAGTGGGAAAAGGTAGTGGATTGACACCCATGAAAACAGGAATTGATTTTTGACCATTGCATTTCAAAGGAGCATCCCCCAACAGTACCTCAGAATGGAAACTTTGCTCTGAAAAGGAGGTCTTTGCCTTGCATGTGGCACAGACACTGTATTTGAAAGGGAGCTTAAACATTCCATTGACACTCCCAAGGCTTCAGAAGCACAAAGTGAGAGACTGTTACATCCAAGCGATGGCCCAGATCTACTGCTTCCTAATGCACTTTATGTTAATTAAAGGGAGATTTCAAAACCATACACATTTTCTTGCCAAGATAATTAATTAATTTAGAAGCTTATGTAGTTAAAGAGTTTTTTAATTACATTTTATTGTGGGGGACCGTTTTAGAGATGGATGCTGCCACAAGCTGAACATCTCCATAAAGGTGGTTCCTGGGCTTTCCTGTGGGATGAGCCCTCACTGCTGGTGAGCTGGAAATCTCCTCTAGTCTGTGGGGTCATGCAGCTCCTAATGACTTGATCTCAGTAGACTGAAATATTCAGTCTCACAGACCCTAAAAGGAAACCCTCAAAAACACTGGCTTCTGAGCCAGTGTCTGCCTGTAGGCAGCCCTTCCATGCTGCTAAAGGGGCTTTTCCTTCCTAACAGGCCGTGGGCTCTCTCTGGTGATGTTTTTTAACCCTCAGACCATAATGCAGATGACTGTGGTGATGGGCTAACTCTAATACCAGCCCTTTCCATCTTAAGTGGTCTCTCTGGATCTTCCTCCCAGACAAATGTGCTCTCATTCAAAAAGAGGGGGAAAACACAAGCTGTCAACCCCAGGAAACACTTCTCTCCCTGCATCATCCCCAAACTCACAACCCCGCCTTCCTGACCTGCTCTGTAAGGACATAAATTGATTCCTGGCCCTGAAAGCACTTATGCTAGATGGGAAGAGCTACAATCCCTTTGATTTATATTGGGAAACTGAGGGACAGACAAGAGAATTCCCCCTTGGAGTCAGCAGCGAAGTGCTGCATAGGGAACTATTTTACCTCATAGCATGGTTCTCTTCGAGAGCAATTTGCACATCCTTGTGTGATGTGCAAGTAAGAACACATGCAATATATCTCTATTTTTCTTCCCCCTTTTTATGACTGAATAATCGCACAATCTTTCTTCCATGGAAATCTGACTGCTGCTGTTTATTGCCCCCTGGAAACGGGATGACAACAGCCCACGGCTCCTCCACAGCAACTCGCAAAGGTCTCCTAAGCAGAGAATTATGCCCGTTGGAGGCAATAAACAGCAGGAACAGTAGAGTGACTAAGCACCAAAGATCCTGCATTTGTGTAAAAACTAGCAATGAAAACGAGGCAAGGATGCCCTGGAGAATGGTGCCTTAGGAAAAACGTTTCCAGCATTTTCTAAAAATGAAGGTTTTCGTGCATAAAACACAGGCCAAATTTGAACCTCGTTCCACTGTTGAGCCTGCCTGTCATCTTGGGTATGACTTCTTCTATGCTAACCATCAAGACTTAATGAAAAACGGGTAAATCACTGGAGAATTGGCCCAGAATAAACTGAGATGTATTCTCCTGCTCTCCCTGAAGTTGTTTGGGTGCATGGAGATGCTGGTAGAGCCTTCTGGGTATCAGGAGAATGTGCAGACAGATATGGAGTCTTTTCCACCTAAAGCCATCATGTGTTGGGACTCTGCTGCAGCCTACCCCTGACTGGCTCTGGTGCCATTTGGGGAACCCTCATTTAGGCAGAAAAGGATCAAAACCTCAAGGGATCTCAGCACAGGATACTGCCCACATGGTCTGTTTTCTCTGAAGCAGAGCTGCACCTGCAGTAGCACTGGCACCACGTGATCCTGTAAAATCACTGTCCCAATGAAATCCTGATGTACAAGGGAAAAAAAAATTAATCTCCTTTTGTTCTCTTCCCTGACCACCTCCTTCCTCCATTTTTCTTCTTGATTCATTTTTATGTTCAGTGTTATAAATTTTCCAGGTCAGTGTTAAGTCCCTTGCTTGTGTGATCTTTACATACCAGCAGACATATGCAGAGAGATTAGAAGAGACCAAGTGCAAATCAATCCATCCTGCTGACACTTTTATTTATCTATTTTATTTCCCCATCTGCTACTACTCAACTGCCTCTGTGTGTGTGTGAAAGACGGATGGGGAAAGGGGTTGGGATACTGGTAGAGCCACTGAAGAGCTCTCTACTTGCAACTGTAACTGTCCCCTTTCCTTCCTACTACCCTGCTATCCATTGCTCCCCATATTCATTCTGCTTCCTCCTACCCAGCTATCCATTGCCATCCATTTGCATCTGCTTTGTGGCACTTAGAAAAAAAAAGTGTCAAATAAAAATAACACAGGGCTTTTTAGTGCTGATACAAGATGCTCGGGCGACAGGAAGCCAAGCCCAGACTCGACACTGGTGGCAAAGCTGCCTTGCTGCTGAGTGCATCGAGGGCTCCCAAGAGAAAAGCACCAGTGTCTGCAGCCTGAGCTGAGTTCTGTGGCTGAAATCAGACAGATGTACATTACCTGTGGACCAGGCAGAGAGGAGGACTCTTAACACACACTGACTATTATACTTCATGTTTGTGACATCCAGCAGCTACACCGAGAGGAGAGACAGGAGTTTGTACTTTCAGGTTTGCATTTAACCATGCCTTCCCACTGAAATGTGCAAGCCAAGGTTAATCATGGCACACAATGGAGTTCTTTGCTCACTAGGCTTGGGACAAGACCTGGATTTTTTCAAGTACTCCGTATCACCTGTAATAATTTCTACTCTACTCTTATCCAAGATGGCTCTGAATCATCAGCTAGAGCAGGGTCCAGTAGTTGTTAAATTTCCCACATATTAAATCATTCAAACCATCTCCATCTAGAGTATTTAACTTTTTCTGCAATCCTGTTTTCTCTTCTAGGAGCTAAGCCTCAAGAACTCACGACCCACCAGGTATTTGCAGAGTGGCATGCATTCAAAATGCAATTCTTTTACAGCAGTGGTGTGTTATCACGTAGTGAACTTGTTCCTGGAATGAGCATTGCTTAGGAGTTGTCAATACTTTAATCTGATTTATACAAGCTGTGTTCTCCCTCTCTCTCCCTCTTCCCTCAAATAAACGCTAATAAGTTCTCAACCTGGACAAATCCCAGGTTGTGGGATCAGTACCTGGCAATATATCAGCTTTGTGCTGAAATCAGGAATGAAGCAGGGACAGCTGAAAATACTTTTCCCAGTTGTTTTTAATTCAGCTTGCAAATAGCTTTGTGCCTGTTTAAAGTATGTATGCCCTATAGGAATACACTTCAATTCTTTTACTACTGAGTGCCAATTAAGTAATTAATGAAAGTGTGGAAAATCTATAAAAAAAAGTTGGTTGCATCCACAGGGAACATTAATACTGCAAGGTGTCATGCCTATGAATAAAACCTGACAGCACCTGCAAATTCAGAAGGAACTACCTGTTCTGTTAAGAGATCAAGTTCAGGCACTGATCAGAAGATTTTCAAGACCTGGTGTTTAACTTGTCTGTGGACTGGAAAGTATTTGCAGGGCACTCAGGGGTTAGTCTTTGTCCTCCAGGACTCAGTTGTCATTTTACAACCATGTGATGCATTAGACATCGCAGGACATGAATGTCACTGCTTTTAGCCTCAAATTCTGTCAGCGTGATATTGTGCCATGATGCAATCTCAGTCAGCATCTTGATTTGATTTGTGCATTGCTTCACAATTCGCTCCAGGAGGGCTTAGGGTCCAATTCTGCAAACAGCTCTGCAAATGAGAATACCCACCACTGCTCACAGACCTTGGCATCCAGCAGTGCTCTCAGAGGACGGAGCAGCGCCCCCCATCCTGGCAAAATTACATGGAAATGGTGGCCATTTCCAAATTTCACTTGACCTCAGAGGCAGTGCTTGATTTCTCTGCGTTACAGTGAATCCAGATGGACAACAAGGAAAGAATTAAGGGACTTGCTGAAAACCCAGCTGCTGCTTCTGAGCTTGGATTTTCCAGGTCAATACATTTCAATTTTTTCCACTAAAAAAAGAGAGAAGAGAAAACCTCACTCTTCCACACTCAGTCTTAAGTCAAGCTCCTGCAAGATAATCTTAAAAAAAATTTCTTGCCTGTTAAAAGAGGAGACCCAATCTCAACCCACCCTTCTGCACAGACTGTCTTTGATTCAATAAACTCAGTGTTTGTACTGTCTCTATATGTGTGCATCCTCGCATGACAAAGAGTTCCAATCAGACAACTCTTGCACTTTTCTCCTTTCTATGGAGCAATATGAATAGTTGCCCTATGGAGCAACTTCTGAATATGAAAGAAGGAATATGTCAAATAGACCATCAGAAATAACTGTTGTTAAAACATATGATGAGCAAGGGAAATGTATTGCCTCAATATTTCATCTAGGATCAAAATGTGCATTTTATAGTAGACAGCTATGTGATACTCACATGATCTGTCACCTAAAACTTGAGTCTTATCCCTGGTACAAACGAAAGAAAGGATTCAGTGGACAGCTGTGCTGAATGGGAGAAGTAGTTCCTTTATTCTTGTACAATTAAGCTAATTCTCCTCATCTGTTATTGTCATTCTTATACTTTGTAACCCTTTTTACTGGACATAAATATTCCAAACAACAATAGTTTCTTGGGTCCCAGAAGCTGAGCTTAGACAAACTTTTGTAGTTCTTAAACCAGGTCATGAGCAAACTTCTGTGGATCCTCCATAAACCTTTCTCAGTGTTAGGCAAGAATCAGTATGTTACACAAAACATCAAATGACAGCTTGTGGTTGAATTTTGACATATTTGACTGCATGACAAACACTAAATTTGTTACTTATTGTACAATGTATAAGATCTATGTTTATTTGTAGCCCCACTGAGGAAAGTACAACTTTGTTCTACTCACTTGTGAAGAACCCTGCATACCTGGGCCACTACAGGAATAAAAAATATTAATTTAATTACCAACCCATTGAGCTATTCATGCCACTCCTTTTCCCTCACCACCCCGTATTAAGCCTATTAAAGCCAAAAGTAGTGTAAATCTTTCTAAATGCCAGAGGACCATTTTGCTAAAACACTATCCATCTTCACAGCATGTAAGATTTGTGAATGGGAACAACTTCTTTGGTGGGAACAGGCCTATAACTTATATTGCTTCTCATTTCCTGAAGCACTGGAATTGTGCTGCTCCCTAATGTTATTTTATTAAGATGCGATTTGTCATCATATTGCTGAAAACAAGATAAAATGCTGGCTAATTAAATTCCTTATTTAACTTGATGAGCATCTGCTTTCTGTAGTCACATTCTTTTAAACAGAACCTTTATGGCTGTTTCTCAGGATCTGGCTATTACGATTTTTACTATGATCAGAAAGGGGAAATGCCCTCCCTAAACAAAGCACGTGCACTCGCATTGCCTATGACCCTTGTTGTTTATAATAAGAGAAGTATGGGCAGATTGCAGCAGTACCTTGCAAGCACACTGCCCTGACACTTCAAGAGCACTCCCTGTTGTGGCATAATTGCTATCCCATGGAGCCCAGTGGAAATCACTGAGACAAGCTGGTAGCAAAATACTGCAGCTGACAGCAAGTGTTTTCTAGATCAGGCTGCTATACAAAATATAACAAATAAATCCTTGTGACTTCCCCCTTCTGTAGCAGATGAGACTCCCAACACAAAGGAAAATATTCTCTGTTGAAGGAGCAGGCTTAACAAGCTTAAGCACACACTTCAAGTTGAGCATGAGTTGTTTGTCAAGGCCAGATTCTGGCTTGCTTTCCAAGACCTGCACTCACAGAGGTTTCTAAGATGAGAGCAACCTTCCTGCATCATTGGTTGAGTGAAGACTGGGGTGGAAAAAAGTCCTCTGCTGAGTCCACATTCCTAATTCAAGCAGTGGTCTTACGTTGCCCCCATCTAAGCACAGCAGAGGATGACAAACAATTGTATCAGAACCCACTGTAAGCCCAGGGCTTTTAGAAAAGTCTTGAGCATGCCACAGGTCTGGGTCTGTCTCTTGGAAGACCCCTTGGCATCAGACCTTGCACCCCACAGAACTCCACAGGTGCTTTGCCAACCAACACCTTTTGGTCTGGATTATGCTTTGAGATCCCTCAAGGAACGATGCTGCTCCTTTGAAAGAGCAAAGAACCATTAATATTACATTGGTGTAATATCACACCAGTGACCTCTGATTCTATTGCTTAAAGAATATCTCCATATCTCTGGGTCTCATGCATCAGGAGGAGAAAGGGCAGAGTACTGTGGCTAGCTTTAACAAACAGGATCTCAATACTTGGCTTCATATAAATACAAGGCCATAGCATTAACTGCTTTTTCTGAGCTTGAAAACCACGCCAATAATTTAAGCTCCAAAATAGAACTAGGAATGCAACTTTGGTTTGTTTAATCTTATTTCCTAAAGAAATAAAGCTTATGCAGTTAAATTGTCTCTGTGTGCACGCAAGCCTTTCCTTCTAACTTTGGACCCTTTTGCTAGTTCAACTGTGTTTCACAAAGGTATAGTTCTGTTGAACATCTGAACAAAAAATCCCAAACAGTCGTGTAGAGCAGAGGAGTGTGCTCTGCTCCAAACTTAAGCATAAGATACTGGAGAGTCTACACTGCCAGTGCCCTCACACCAGCTGGATCACAGTTCATATTGTGTTAAATGCTGGTGACACAGAAGCTTTTCACTGTTTGAATCTCAATGTAGGATGTGGGGTTTTTTTCTCTTTTAAATTTTTGTTCTGGGTGCCAATGAGCTGCCCCCCACACTTGGGCTGCATGACACAAAAGATCTCAAGTAGACTCAGCTTTGCAGCAGCTCTGTGAGGCAGTGGCCTGGCAGTGAAGCACGGGCCATGTGCTGTGCAGACCATTGCTCTGAACTGGAGCTATGGAGGGGAATCCAGCCAAGAAGGACAGAAGGCAGAAAAGAGACCCTGCAATCTGTTGGAGGGCTTGTACTATAAACAAGAGCAGAAAGGCTTCAGCATGCCAGGGAAGAACAAGCTGTGTAGATAAAAGAGGCTTCTTCAAAAGAATGGAGGGTGACTAATTTTTCTTGCTCTGGATGGCCAAAAAGCAGGGAAAAAGAAGTGGTCTTCACTGAGCTGGCAGTCAGAGGAGGGGAGCAACCTTCTCATGCTAGAAAAACTCACAGAAAAGCCTCTGCAAATGCCCTTTCATCAGAGTTTCAAGGACAACAGGATCCAGCAAACTCCAAATTTTGGTTTTGGTCCTACAAAGATGCTCAGGGAAAACTGTCATGGCCAAGAGGCCATGGTCCTTGATGTGCCTTAATGGCAGAGGGAAAGTGGAGGGGATTAACAGCAGTTTAAGGAAAGAAATCCAGGGAATGGTAGGGGATGCAGGGTCAGCACTTTCCCAAACCCAAGCATACCCTGGCCCTCCAAGCCCAGGGCTTGAGTTCCCCATAAGGCAGCTTTGACCTCCTTGAGGATCCCAAACCAGAGCAGAGGAAGCACAGCCTCATAGCTTACACAGGACAGGTCTTGTAAAGGGTATTCAGGTCAGACCCCAGCAGCCTAAAAGAAAGGTTTCTCCATCTGGAACAAGCTCTGACAGTCCAGAGGCCTTTCTCTGACTCTCCTGCACCACAGCCTTCTCTTAAAAGCTGATCTGCATGTCTCCAGTCCAACCACTTGACTGGCTTTAGCTGGGTAGGAACCAATAACATGGGATTAATTTGTTTCAGAAAGTGCAACTGCAAGTTCTCCACAGCTGGTCAAAAACTGGTGCAATTGGGCATTGGTTATGGTATCTCTGAGCTCAGTGTGGGCCACCAAAACCCTCCCAGAAGCTGGGGCATCTCAGGACCCTTAGCCTGGGCCGACTTCCAGTTCTCTGTTGGATAGTTTTGCTACACACAGCAGCCCTGCATGCAATTCAGCCCCAGCAGAGAGTGCAGGCTGGCCACACATCCAGGAGGAAGGAAGCCAGCTCTGTCCATGTGGAGAACCACCAAGGAGTGTTGGCAAAGTGGTGAAATGGGGCAAATATTTTCAATATGACAGTAGTAGTACCTTTAAAGAACAGCCCAAGACCCCTCAAAGAATAATCCATGAGACTCCAGAATGGCTCTGGAGTTTTGGGAGACTTGTCATTCAGATGTTAGCTGATGCTCATATAAGATGTACATTACAATTCTGGCTCATTTGGAGCCAGCACCAGCCCATGAGAAGAGGTTTAGAACATGATCCAAATGATGCAAAGATCCTGCTAAGAACAACACTGAGAACCCCATTTACTTAATTTTTTTCACCAATGGGATCATTTCTTTGGAAGGATGTGAACCATTTCCTCTGCAGCAGAGCTGGGGTGCACTATCCCTCCCAGTCCTTCCAGGATTTTCACTCTGCATCTCTGCCTCTGACCTAGTATGTGGAGAGCGAGTCCAAGCCACTGCTGGAAGCATGTTCTGACTGAAAGGACACCTGGAGTGCACCAGCAAACTGCTTGCAAGCGGCCTCTCGTTTTGTAGGTCTGTTCTCTGCATGGCCGGGCTGTTCCTTGTGTCTCGCTGAACTTGTGCCATATGGGAGCAAATGCTTCAACGTCTGTCTGTGTCTGCCTAACCGTGCAACTCAAGAGCTCTCTGCAAACGATGCTCTGCTCTCAACATTTGCATGAGCTGGAGACAGTCCCTGAATGGGGCTTTTCCCACTCTTCCCAAGTTTTTACCCACAAGATCTCTCAAAGCATAAGGAGCCATTGCCAGAGACCTGGAACTGGATAGCTGCTGGCAGGGAGAACGTGGCTGGAAACAATTGCGGGGTTGTGCTCTGCATGTTCCCTCTCTCTCTCATCCATATGTGACACTGGGATCTGGTTTAGCTCTGGGCAGTTAAAACTGCGACAAGAAAGAGAGAAAAAAGGTCTCTCATCTGCTCCTTTCTCTCTCTGCTGTGTAGCCACCTGGAGTATACTGGCTTGCAGGGGAAGAAAGGGCAAAGGCAGAAGATCTGGACAGCGACCATGAGGCTGTGCATCCCTTCCTAGCAAACATGCTCTACAGCAAGACGACCTGGAATATGCAAAAAGGTTTGATTTTTTTGCTTGAGGGAAGCTCCTTAGCCTGTGGTTTTCTTTAAACGTGGTGTGTTTGCAAGTGCCTGTGTGTGTGTGGTGTGCTCATGTCTGCGTGTGATTGCCAGGTGAGGAGCAGCACTCCCAGGGTTGTGGTGTGTGTTGAGTTGCACCTCACTCTTCCTGCCTGCCTTGTTTTTCTCGGGCTGACAAGCTCCTGACTAATGGCAGTCACTGCTGCTTAATCAGGAAGCAATTTAATGATAACCTTTTCTAATTACCCAGCAGAGAGAAGAATGAATAAACTGTGAAACAGCCAGCTGGCTTCAGTGTCCTGAGCCAAAGGGCCTGTCAGGTGGGAGAAAATGGTGTCTGGGGACAAGGATGGCAGCTCTGGGCCTGCCACTGGGCAGGGTAATAAAATTCTGAGATGGGAGGGGGTTATGGTTACTACTCTGGTCACCCACATGGGGAACGTGACTGTTCAGGAAAGGCATCTCAATGTGTATAATCCAGCCCCATGTATAGTTAAAATCTTGGGAGGCCTTTTTATTTTAACTTTTATTTTAAGTGGTGCAAATATGAGTAATCACTTTATTTTGAAGATGTTCACAAAATCATAAACCAGCCCAAATTGGAAAGCACCTCGAAAAACCATCTGATCTACCCCTTTGTGGGAAAGGAAGCCTAGATGAGGTTATCCATCACCCTGTCCAACTGTATCTTAAAAACCTTCAGTGATGGGGACCCCACTATGTCCCTGGGGAGGTTGTTTCAATGATTGATTGTTCTCAATGCAAAAAAAAAAATTATTTCTCATATCAAGATGAAACCTCTTCCAGTGTAATTTCTTGAACAGCGTGGGACCCAGTGTTGCTCCCTGAAGGACAGTACTTGTGACAGGCTGCCAGGCTGCATAAAACCCATTGATTGCTGCCTTCTGCTGTGGTCTGGGAGCCAATTTCCCACCTATCTCACAGATATCTCCAGTCTATCCGGTCAAGTCATCCAGGAAGAGACCATAAGAAACATGGTCAAATATTTTGCTGAAGTACAGGTTAACAACCTCCACTATTCTCCCCATCTGCCATGATTTGCCTTTAGTAAATCTGTGCTGGTTTCCCCAATCACCTGCTCCATTTGCTTTGTGATAGTTTCTTGGAAGACTGTACTTTCCAAGGGCCTGGAGTAATACTAATGGTAGCGTAGTTCCCTGTGTCCTCTTTTGTGTTCTCCTCTTCCAGCCTCCAGGCACATCCCCTCATCTGTCTGGTCACTAGTAGTGTCCCAAGGGATCAGTATTGGGCCTAGTACTTTTATTGGCAATCTGGATGAGAGGACTGAGTTTACCATTAGAAAATTCATGGACGACACCAAATTGGGTTGGATTGTCACTCTGCAGAGAAAGCTGGACAGGCTGGATGAATGGGCTGAGATCAGGGTATGACATTCAACATAACCAAGTGCCAGGCCCTGCACTTCACCCACAACAACCCCAGGCAGCATCCTGTAGTGACAGGATGGGGGCAGAGAGGCTGGAAAGCTGCACAGTGGAAAAGGACCTGGAGGTGCTGGTCGACAGCAGCTGAACATGACCCAGCTGTGCCCAAGTGGTCAGGAAGGCCCATGGCACCTGGCCTGTATCGGCAATAGTGTGGTCAGCAGGATCAGGGGAGTGATTGTCCCCCTGCACTCAGCACTGGCAAGGCCACATCTTGAGTGCTGTGACCATTTCTGAGCTCCTCAACTCAGGAAGGACATTGTGGTGCTGGAGTGAGTTCAGACAAGGGCAGCAGAGCTGTGAAGGGTCTGGAGCACAAGTCCTGTGAGGAGCAGCTGAGGGAGCTGGGGGTGTTTAGCCTGGAGAAAAGGAGGCTCAGGGGAGATCGTATCACTCTGCAAATGAAAGGAGATTGTAGCTAGTGGAGGTAGGGCTCTTCTCCCAGGCAGCCAGGGACAGGATGAGAGCACACAGCCTCAAGCTGCACCAGGAAAGGTTTAGGTTGGACATCAGAAAGAATTTCTTCACAGAAGGGGTGATTAGACATTGGAATAGGCTGCCCAGGGAGGTTACGGAGTCACCATCCCTGGAGGTGTTTAAGGAAAGACTGGACGTGGCACTCAGTGCCATGGTGTGGTTGACGTGGTGCTGTTTGGTCACAGGTTGGACTTGACGGTCTCAGAGGTTATTTTCCCACCTACCACCAATATCCAAAAATGACAAAGCAGTCTTGCACCAATGCCAGCTGCTACTCCTAACCCCCGGGGGCAGAATGCTTCCTCGCTGCTGACATGTGCCATCACTCTTTCTCACACATCAGCTCCACTGTTTACTCCGTGCACGTCACCATTCAGAACAGCACACACCGGCGTGCCAGACCCACACAACGGGGGCAGTCAGGAGGGTGCTCCGCCCCGACCGTACAGCGCTTGGTGCTGGCTGGGGTAAAGCTTCAGCCCACGCCGTACGGGGCCTGAGCGACTGCCGGGGGCGGCCCCGGGGTCCCGGCCCCTTCCACGGAACGCCGCAACCCCAGCGACCCCGAGATGGCGCAGCGACCGGAAGACTACATCTCCCAGCCCCCCGCGCGTCCTGCTCGCCGCTCTTCTCTCCCGGCGTGCTGTACGCTCCCGCTCACTCCGTGCCGCCGGGCGGTAGCGCAGGGCCTGCTGGGAGCTGTAGTCTCTCGAAGGCTCTCCGGGCCGTGCCTGCCGGCGGTGAGCGGGCGGTGGAGCCCCTGGGGCGGGCGGGAAACAGGGCCTGATCTCCGGGATCCAGGGGGTGCCGGGGAGGCCGAGGGACGAGGTGGGTCGGGACCTCCGTGGAGTTTATGACGGGAGCCTGCCCGGCTCATGGGAGAGGAGGGGGCAGAGGGTGTCCTCACCACCCGCAGGGAGGTGAGGAACTGAGGGGTCGGGGCAGGGAGCGCAGGGAGCGAGGCGGGGTGCTGGGAGATGTCATGGGAGCCAGCTCCTCGCTTCTGTTTGGAGATGCGTGACCTGCGAGTGGAGGTTTCTCAGGAGGATCTGGCTCTGTCCTGTGGGGTTCAGCGTGTATCTGCCACGCTCTGACTTACCCAGGAACCGAAGGTGAACAGGGAAGATGGGCATGGTCCCATCTATGCTAATTGGTACCCAAAATAGGACACATTTAACCAGACTGTGCAGGGATGTAATCCTTTGCCTGCATGTGCCTTTGCAGGGCTGGCTCTGCAGTGCTGGATGTCCCCACGCTTTGCTATTTTATTAGTTCTGCTGGGAACTGCAGAGAAGAGTATTCAGAACTGTAGTGGAATAGGAGATTTCTCATTTTTCCATATGTTTTATCTATGCAGGATTGGCATGCAAGGCCTCATCAGTGTCTCTCACCATCTACTTGCTGATAATGGCTCAGCATTGGTGTGACAGCTTTACTGTACTACTAGATTTGTGTAGGATCAGTTACAGTAATACTCAATCACTAATAATACTAAGTTATCAATACAACAATAATTTTTATTTTTTTTTTTCTGTAGACTGCTCTGCCTTCCTCTAAAGAAGCAGGTGCCTCTGTGATTAATTCCCAATGTAGTTTTGGTACAGATTTATTGTTGGAATCGTTGAAAATGTCATCAGGCCTTACAGAGGAGCAGAAGAGAAGGATTGAAGAGAACCGCCAGCTAGCTTTGGCTAGGAGAGCAGAGAGGCTGGCAGCCCAGAGAGCTGGGCACGTGGGCATCGCTGCATCTCCGCAGAAAGAACAGAGTCTGGGCAATCCAGGAAGCTCAAAGGAAGAAAACAATCATGGGTTCACCAGCCAGCACCGACAGAATCCAAACACGCCTGTGGAGCAGAAGAGCTGTCTCCAGAAAGGCTATAACCATTACACAGCAAACCAACAGATGGCTGGCTCACACAGAGAGCAGCAAAAGAGTTGTTCAGAGGACTCAGAACAAGCAAGTGGCCTTAAGCAGTTCCCAAATTCTCGGAGTTATTCACATAAACATTACTTGGATGCTGGTAGTCAGGAACACGGACAACACAATTTAATTAATCATGGAACATTCCAGCAGCCCAAATGCTACCCAGCTTTCAGAAACCCCACAGGACCACCTCATCCAAGATTCATTGATAATGGGCACCCTGATAGTAGTAAAGATTTACAAACTCAGAACAAATCTGCCATTAAATATGTTTCTACACCAAGCAGCGCTGCCCTGAGCGATTCAGAAATGCTGATAAACATAAACAGACCGAAAGAAAGAACAGGGGGAGGTTTTGTCTCTCAGGCCAGTGGCAGGATGCAGAAGCTGGCCAGCTCTGCTGGTGCGGGCTCTACCTTTGAAACTGCCTCTCACAAGAAAGCAAATAATGTTACAAAAGGAAAGTGTGTGAAATATGGGGAAGACCGATTCCAGGTTGAAATAGGGTATAATGCTGAACTTATTGCTGTGTTTAAGAAGGTACCGAGCAAAGCCTATGGTAATTGTTTGTTTGCTGTTATCTCTTTAAATGGGGTTGAAGTTTCGGCATCTGTTGCAATTGTAGTTGCTACTTGCTCTTACCTATTGCTGGAGTGGAATATGTGGGATTAATGGGGTATTA
Source organism: Sturnus vulgaris (assembly GCF_052056855.1). Classification (NCBI taxonomy): domain Eukaryota; kingdom Metazoa; phylum Chordata; class Aves; order Passeriformes; family Sturnidae; genus Sturnus; species Sturnus vulgaris. The sequence goes on along the minus strand of NC_142249.1, from coordinate 27,001,885 downwards.
GAGAAGTAAATACAGCTTAAATTGGATAGAAATTCTGGACACAAATAGCTTGAGCTTGGATTTAGAAAAGAAGCCAGAAGCCTTGCTTTATGAGCAGTGCTCTGTGAAGCTCAGTGGCAACAACTGGTCAGAGCTTTTTGCAAGTGAAGGAAGCAAAGTTATTCATAAACTGAGATGTGAAAATGGGTCACTTCAGCTACAGTTCAGAGTTATGAGCTGATTTGATATCCTGGATTGCAGAGAGCAGTGGAATCTCCCCCTTTTGTCTTTGCTCTGATCTTTTACCTCTACCTTTATTTGTTATATTCTATGTTTATTTTCCCTCTGTGTTGCTGATCCCTGTGAATTGCTGTTGCATTCTCCTTGTCTTAGTATTGATATTCTCCATGGCTTTTTCTAGTGTCATGTAGCTATAAATTTGGGCATAACTCTTTTTCAGATGTGTGGCAAAAAGTTTGCTTGAGTAGATTGAATACTTTCACCTTGCATGAACATTTCACACCACCATTATTTTTTGCCCCAAATGATTCATATTCTGCCCTATTACTCTTGCCCTACTTTAGATCCTGCTATGAAAAAATGGAATTTCAGCATGAAAGATTACAGCAGTCTCTGTAAGTAAATATTGAATGATAAAAAACAAGTGGAATGTTGACACCCACTCCTTCCCCTGCTCTCCATAGTTATTATTTAGCTTTGTTAGTGTCTTGAGTAATAAAAGTAGTGCCACTTAAAGATAATTCCCATCTTTTAGGCATCTAGCTCATAACATTTTTCTGATACTTTGTAGTTGATTAGAAATAACTTAATTTTTCGTATAATCTAAATACCGAGCACAGGTTGCACTTTCTCTACCATTGAACTTTTCAGCAACCAACAAGATCATAGGAAAATAACCTGCTGTGCTGGTACTTGTTTTGAATTTGTTTTAAAAACTGAGTGTGTTCCAGTGGCTAATGCTTAATTTCTGGGTCCATTCATGTATTTTCTTTTAAAATAGCTCTTATATAAACACTTTGATTGTTAATTTTGTGTGTCAGAAAAGGATAAAGGATAATTCTCCAGGGTTTTGAGTGAGACTGAAAATGAGTTTGCCTTTTTTTTGTATAACAAGGGTGGATTTATCTTTTTTTTCCTCTCCTGTCATCCTATTCTGGTAAGATTGAGAGATGATAGAGGCAAACACTTCAGGTAGGCTTTTCAAAAGCACACTGTATTGAAGTGAGTGATAAATCACTATTGATTTCAGTGGGAACAGAATTAGGCCTGTGTTGAGCACTTTAAAAAACCACAGTTGAGTGCTGGTATTTTAGCTTCCCATGTGGGTTGCCACACATTTATAATTTAAATGCTGTTGGCTTGCTTGAAGTGTATCAAGTACAGATGAGAGCAGAGTCTCTGTACCAAGGAGCTTGCAAATGAAGAGAATGGTTTTTAGAAATCAGGCATTATTCTTTAAAGCTATAAAAATATATGAGTACTCTGTGGAAAGTTCCTGTTTACAAGTGAAGACAGTATGTGAACAACACTGGCCTGTGAAATGGGGGAAAATAGCCTGAGAAAAGGAAACTGACTTATAAGCGCCTTGAAAATGTAAAAGTGAAAGTGTAAAACAATTATGTTTTTAAGTTCCAATTTGTAATTTAGTTTTTTGAATAAAGTGGTCCTGTGTCACCTTTTTAATCTTTGTACTATAAATTAAACATGCAGTCAAGCCTAGAAACAAATGTTGGAATAAAGGAGTAAAATAGGCTTTTTTCCCCCCCTAGTTTCTTTCAGTTTTAGTTGTAGACGTGCCCTCCAACTACACAATGCTAAACCTGCAGCATATAAAATCTTTTGCTTGGTGCATTGGGAGGAGAAGGTCTAAATTGGTGGTTTCCAATCCCTCTAATTTAAAAATTATTTTTAGTGGGTACCCTTAAACTTTTTATTTGGAGTAGAAATCTCAAATGGTTGGATTTATTCAGGAAGTCACTGATTTTAAAATAAGGTTGGATGATACCCAAATGGTTCATTTATTAATTGATTAGGAAGAAATGGTCTGAATTTCTTTATCCGTTTTCACATCTTGACCACTGACCTTAAAGTTTCTACTTTTTTGTTGTGTATCAGTTTTCTGGACAACTTGAAAAGAAGCAGAGTGGATCATGATGTGCTGCTCAATGCTCAAAGGCCTGGATTCACGTGGGTTTATTCTAAACAGCTCCCAGGGAGGGGAAGTTGCCTTCCACAAGTACTTGGAGGCATGGTCCCCTGCTTTTGAGTCTAATGGACTCTGGAGATGTTCCTGGATCTTTGTTACTGTAGTATCTATGAGGTGGAGGCCTGGGGACAAACTTCACTACTTTGGTGCTGTAAAAAGTATAAGAAATAGTATTCCCATTCCTTAATCATCAGAGTTGAGTTACAATAATAAATGGGTATACATTGGCAGGGAAACACAGGGATAAGTGGCATGTTTGTTACTGTGGATAGCTGTGTTCTCAGGCTAACATCTGTAAAATTCTGAGTCCCTCTTCTCTCCATGCCCTGGCATTGTGACAGAGGTGATTGCTGGTGATGGGTAAGACAGGAGTGCAGATGGCTGGGTGGAAGTGCAAGTCAAACTGTAAGATACAGAATAAAGGGTAATGAACTTAAATTGTAACAAAAAAGATACAGGAATTTGGACTAGATTCCTTCCTGCAGCATTGTGAATACATACACAGCATTTCTCCTAGATGGATTGTCTATCAGACATTGACGTGAGGCAGGAGGCAGATTTTTAAAATCTTTCTCCTTTGCATCTTCCCATCTTTTCAGACACATGCTATTGGTCACCATGGCTCTGTCCCTGTGATTTTCTGACTGAAAGCACTGTACAGCTGTGTGCAATTTACTGCTAAATGTGCTTCTGCAGATTACTTGCCCTGGCCTAGGGAGCCACATTTTAGGGTTGCTGACAGGGAGGGAGCTTAGTGCAATCACAATGCTGGACAGGTCCTTGTTCACATACTATAATATGTTCCCTTTGCCCCTACTGTATTCTCTGTGGAAAATCCCACCAACCTGCTCCTCCAGGCCATTGCTTTGTCTATTATTTCTCCCTGTGAATGAAAGCAGGGCATCATCATTGCTTTCAAACTTGTGTATGTTCTTTGTTATTAATTATTTTTTATATCTCTATGATCTTCTCCCTAGTGGAAGAAGCAAATCAACTTTCATCAGTAATTCTGGCACCACTGGAAGGAGAAAATGTGTCTGGCTTGGCATCAGGTTCTCATTTTGTTGGCAGTGGGGTTGATGTGAAATCCCTCTTGAAGATGTGTAAGAACTGGAAGAAGCCCTCAGCCCTTGTGAAAGGGAAGTGTGTGCTTATCTCTCGCTTGCGATTTGAGGTCGATATTGGGTATTCTGCAGAAGTGATCGGAGTGTTCAAACAGATGGATTCCAGAAACTATGGTGAGCCTCCTGCTGTGTCTGCTTTCTAATAATGACCTTGTTGGGGCTGCTCTTGCTTCATAGAAGAGAGGTTGTGAGAGTACATCTCTCTGAAAGAGCATGAGGGAATGTGCTTTGCTGAAGATTTTCAAAGATCTTGTAGTTCTAGTTCAGTGTTGTGTCCGTGTCCAGCACTTTATCCCATGGCAGAACATGGGATAAACAGAACAGTCCTCTTCTGGGCCTGTTAGCTGAGGTGATGTATCAGATCTCAGCATGATTACATTTACATTTGCTGTAAATATGGTAAATGAGATGGATTGTGCTGATAATCTGCCAGCAGTATGGAGACCATGCAAAGTTCTTGTCTTTATTATCAAATGCAGCTGGATGTTCTCTTATTTCTGCCTTACTGTGCTGTATAGTGGCTGCAACTGCCTCAGCAGATTTAATTTACAGGAGTTTTACTAATGTTTTCAAGGCAAATGTACCTGTAGAGCACTTTTTATGTTGGCATTCAGATTTCAATGGTAAATATATTTTTTTTCCACTTGTAATTTGAGAAATGAGACACTGTGATGAGGTGACATGCACAGTGTCACAGAAGGTCAGTGACAACATGGAGAAGAAATTTTGGAGCTCTAGTTCTTTGAGCAGGGCCCCACCTGGCTCACTGTGTCTTCACCTGACTCTGAATTCAGTCTTCTTTCCCTGGATGTTGTGCACAGAGGCTACCCGGGGATAAGTCTGGCAGATAGATCTGGCATTGAAGTTATCTTTTGGATATTGATGAATTTCCTCCTGTAGCCTCCTGAGCATTTTGACTCTAGGGTACAGAGGCACAACTGAAAGTGATTGAAGTCAGAGTTTGTTGGTTCACAAATAGAAACTTTGCACATATTCTTCATCCCTTCTTGCAGTGAAGAGAAAGTGGTTGCCAAAATCCTGGAGCAGATGCATTCATTAGGAGAGCTGATCCTGGCTTGCTGTGGTGATACCACCATTTCTAGATGTGTGGTCATACTTCTAAATCTTCTTCAAATTTTTTGCTTAACATGACAGCAAACAGAGGAGAACTGATTTTTATCAAGGTAACAATTCTTCTAAAACAGCTCTGAAATGCAGAGGATATAGGTAGGTAGGCATGTTCTTATGGACAGAGAATTCAGTCTTTTTTTAAAAGAGACTTATGACAATGTTTTTTGTAATTATTGCAGATATGAATACCAGAAAGTGGAATTTTCTGCTGGAGGATTACTCCAAACTAAGTGAGTAGCTGTTTCTCCAGTGAGGGAGAACTTCCTGTGCATCAGTTTCTGTTGCCTTTTGCCTTTTTGCATCTGTATAATGCTGCTGAAACTGTGACTTGCCAAACTGAAATGTAGAACTGTGTTTTGGTGTGGGTTTTTCTTAATAGATGCAGTTTTGCAGAATAACCCAGTCTGCAGCATGCTTCTAGCACATCTGCTTCTCAGGTTTTTATGTTTATTTAAGTTTATAGAATGTTTTGAGATGGATAGCGTTACACAAGTCCTAAGTACTATAACTATTATTTATCACTCCACTTGGCATGCTGTGTTTGCTTTGGTGATCATGTGAGGGTTTGTGGCTATGAAATTTGGTTGGGGTAAGTTTCAGAAGGATAATAAGCCAGGTGCTCTATACACATCCTTCTGAAATGTGAGTGTTTCGAGCTGAAATGCTGTTTCTCAGAGTAGTTTTTCTCCAGCATGGGCTCCTGCTTCCATGGGATACCAGAGTGTGTTTAATAATTAAGTGCATGCTTCTATGGTGCATGTCTTAATAACATTAGTAATGGTTGTAGGGCTGAAAGCCATGTGGTGGGGCCGTGTAGGAAGGTCAGGTCTTGAATACAAGTGAGTGTATCTTGGAGGAGACTGTTACGAAACTGCAGGGTTGAAATGTTGACATTCCTGATTTTGGTGTCTGCTGATGATGGCTCACAATTTGGTCAAAAGGCCTTTTGTACGTGCAAAGGGCCTGATCTTGTAGCATGTGCCAGGCAGTCTGAGCAGACACATCACCTCCTAGTCTGTCATAGGCTTGGTCATGCTGACTGGCAGTTGTACACATTACATGAAGTATTCAGAATCCCACAGATTTGAGGAAAGGAAAAAAATCATCCATGAATCTTGCAGAGTGTAATTTGTGAGGGCATTTGAGGATTCCAGCACGTGCCTTTTAGAGGAACAGCATTTGCTTTGTTGCCTATTCATTTGCCTACATCAAAATTAAAAAAAGAGAATTTAGAAAGGCTGGTTGCCATTTCCAGCAGAGATATCTGTTAGCTGGGAACTGTTTGTAGAGGTTAATGTCTCTTTGCCTAGTTGCTCAGTCATCTTTATATAAAGGTCACTTCACTAAAAACTGTCTGTTGGATGAATCATGCTGGTGGCAGATATATCTTAATCACTCTCCCAGCTCATGTACAGAACAATAGCAACAGAATTATCAGTGAGCAAATTGTAGCAATTATGCTAACACATAGTTCTGTCTGTGAGTGTAATAACAAGCTTGTGCTGTTCTTTGGGTGGAGAGAATTCCTGCTATTGAAGAAGCAGAAATTAAACTGGAGAGTTTAAAAAGTTTGGTCATTGCCCAACCATAAATGGAAATCTTTTCATATGTATATTTCTTGGAATTGCTTTCCCCCTTTATATGGCAGGAATCCATCCTGCTGTTTTCCTCTTGGAAACAACTGAAACAAAAATACCTAACTGAATTCTGGTGCATTTACTGCTGATATAGTGAGTTCTTATTTTAGTTGTTTTTCCAAGCAGTTTTTTTTTTTATGTTTTGGACTTCATATACAAACCGACTGCTAAAGAAAAAAGGAAATTGCTTCCTGCAATAAAAATCTGTGCGCCTGTATTTGTGTTCCTAGTGTAGAAGTGTCTTTGATTTCACAGTCATTGGACAAAAATTATTAAATAAGTTTTCCTGGTCACAGCTCACTGCATGTTTAAAAATGGTGTTTATTTTCTTAGAAATCAACTGTTAGATAAAAAGAAACATTTTTATTTTTGGGGGGATAGGCTAGAGAGGCTGCTGGAGGGGACTAAAATAAGGTCATCCTGGAGGAGAATTAGCTAAATGCTGTGATTGTTATGATGCATGGATTGAAAAGATGAAGGCTCCAAGATCTTGGGATAATGGATGCTGGGGATCCCTTTAGTCCAGCTGGGAAGGTTAAGTTGTGAGGCTTCATGTGTGAAGGAACAGTAGTATTGAGGATCCGAAGTGGCTGAAGTAAGCTGGTTCTGGCCTGTAAGCTGCTGCTGTCCAGGGGAACAGCAGTGGCCACCAGCTGAGCAGGGAGGTGCTTGGTCCTGGAGGATGGCTGTGGGAGTGCTGCTGCTGCTGGTACAAGAGCTGTGTCTCTGAGTCTTGAGGTGCTTCCTGTTTTCTTACTATGTGGTAAATAAGCGTGGTAATGTGGAGGCAGAACTCAACTGTGTGAATTAAGGGAACAGAAGGAGAAGAGAGTTTTCAAAAATGAAGATGAAAGATACTCTCTAGGTAACTGTCTTGAGTCATTTCTGATGGTTTTGGCATGGTGGAAGCCTCACAGGTATGGAATCCCAAGGTCAAGATAAAGATGCCCCTGCTTTCTAGGCTTCAGGAGCTCTTTTGTTCAAATCTGTACTTTCCTTTCTGAGTAAAGTGTGCCCTAAGCTGCCCTCCACATGAATAATCCAGCTCCAGCTGTATTAGTAACAATCATCTCTGAATGATGGCATCAGACTTTCAGTTTTTTTGTAACCAAGTCTAAGTACGAGGGGAGGGGAGGAGGTGTGATTCATCCTGTGATTCTGAAATAGACTTTATGGAAGAGGCCAGGCTAACACCTGTGCATGATGCCATGATTTATGTGAGCTGTTTCAGGATAGGAAATTATATTTTTGACGAGGTTGAGGGTTGTGTCCTGAGATGCATAATGGAAGTTGTGTGTATGTTGTCCCTTCAGATAACAAACTGCTCTGTTCTTTGCAGTGGTAGTGTTACTGAGCCTCGCATCTGTAGAAGTGGAGCCACTGCCTGAAGCAGTAATTAAGACCTTTGCTGCTCAACTCCAGGGATCTCCATCACAGACAGACATTCCTGATGCTGACCTTTCAGTAGTGGACTCCAAAATTGTGTCGAGCCTCATGCCCTTTCAGCGGGAAGGTGTGAAGTATGTCCTTTTTGCATGCTGTTAAGTGCTGATCCTTGTCTAGAATTGTGTAGTTTATACTGGTGCCCAGGTTGCCTTCTTGTCCGTGGAGGGTTCTGCATATCTCTAGACTCTGGCACTTTGGGTTTTTGATTGTTTGGTATGGTATGGTTTGTTTGGGATTTAAAAAAAAAAATATTCTTTTTTGAGTGACAAATCTGTTTTGTTTCTAGATAGAATTCATCATGAGTCAGGTGGAAAGTAGTATTTTGCTAGTCTAAAAAATTGTTCAAATGGTACATCTCTGATCTCCCTCTTGTGATTCAGTATGTACATAATTGTCATATGATTTTTTATTTTGTAAGGTAATTGTTTTTTTCCCCAAGTGCATCTCTTCTGTTGTTTTTTGAATATTAAATATGGATGGGAAGGGACCAGGAAATGGGACCTAAGCCCTAAAAGACTTTAAAATTACTAATTATATGTACAGGCACAAATTTAAACGTCCCTGTCCCCATCATATATGATCATTAGTTGTTGATTTCAATATGCAGTCCAGGACAGTCTGTACTTAATGGTCTTAAATTGCTATTGTTCTTAGTAATAATTTCTTAGCTCATCCAGAATGAACTCTGGAACACGATGTGATGCTTTAAATAATTGTAAGGTCTTGAGACTACTTCTCATATGAAATCAAAGTCTCTAAGGACTGGGCTGAAACACTCTGTTCAGGAGCTTCCAGGCTTTGAGAGATTTGCGAGAGTTGCTCCCTTGTATGAAGACTAAGGGAGAAAATCGAAGTTTACTGAAGAACCCAGATCACTTCCAGATGATCCATGTTAGAGACTTGGTCATGACTTGTGCTCATCTTGGTTGACAGATTTCCCATTTCTTGACTCTTCTTTCCCTCTATTTTCCCCAGTTTTGCAATTTCCAGAAATGGACGTTTGCTCCTCGCAGATGACATGGGTTTGGGCAAGACCATCCAGGCCATCTGCATTGCTGCCTATTACCAGCAGGAATGGCCCTTGCTGGTGGTCACTCCTTCTTCTGTGAGGTTTACATGGGCAGAGGTACTGTGAGCTTGGGCATGTGCAAGGGATCACTAAAGAGTCTGTGTGATAGTTAGACTCTTTTGTGCTTTGCAAAAGTTAAACTTCTAAATGTATTAAGGCAAAGAAGCAAAAAATTGTACTGATTAAGAAACTTGATGGTGGGAATTGCTTGGTGTGGTCTGTAGGTTATATGCCTAATTTTTTTTTTATTGGCTGATTTTCTTTGTGTAGTTCAGCTGATCTGTTGGGAAGAGGGACAACTAGAGAAAGTGTGTTCTCTGACCCTCTGTTAACTTTGTTCCTGCAAGTCACTTGGCTCCAAGGAGGCATTTGACTCATCAGTGTCAGAGATAATAGTTACATTCAAGCAATTGTCTTGTATTTGAGCCCCTCATAGCAGTATTTGCCAGTTCCTTGGCTGGGATAGGGGCCCAGATGCTGGGATTATCCACTCTGTTCAAAAGGCCCCATTATCATCATCATTAAGTGTCTGTCATAATATGTCTTTTGGCCGGTCCAGTGGATGCTGCTGACTCCTCTGAGTCCTTTATTAATGTTGGTCAAAGCCCAAGAAAGCTTGTATGGTTGAGAAATTGTCTTGAAATAGATCACTGCCATAGTTTGTACACTGAGGCTGTTGGGTTCCCATAGGCTAATGAAATGTTCACTGTGAGAGCAAAAGGTGAGCCAGAGCTTTTAGGTCAGTAAATTCTATCCAGAGAAGGAAGAGGTGGGAATTTAGCTTTTCCTGGAATATTGCACTGATGAGAAAAGTATTGATTTGGATTTGCTGGTTTTTTGCTATAACCAGGTTTTCAGAGCACCTTGCTGTGTGTTTTAATATCCAGTAGTGCAACAAAATGCAGGGTGAAAAGAAAATAAAGTTGTTTACTGAAAAAGGGAGTGATGCTCATCATACTTGAAATCTCAAGGTCTACAGATCTGTGGGACAACACCTAACCTGAATCCATTGCTTTTGTGGGATATCTGCTAGGAACAATTTGAGCCTAGGTTTCCTGAAGTATTGGGCAACTGCAAATAAACTTCTACAGTCTGCTTCAGGAGATTTAAGAAACATGAGGCATTTTTGTCTGATTGTTTTTGATATTTTTTTTTAATTTATTTGAGTGCTTGATTTCTTCTTTCCCCTACTCCCAGCTGCCCAGGAGGCTCTTGTGGGAAATGTTTTGTTAGAACATTTGCTTTAGAGATCTGGTTGATTTTTGAGTATGTGATGGATGCAGATGTTAGAAAAATGTGTCACAGAAATTCAGAAGGTGAAATTTATTATAGTCTGTAATCTACTCAGTTCATTCTAGTAGAGATGTGTTTTACTGTAATGGTAGAATCTTTTGTGGTGTCTCTGGAACCAAATCGGCAGAAATTTTCTTCATTTTAGGAATATCAGTGTTTTATTTTGGCTTTCTGTGCTCAGGCCACCGAGTGACCTTATAGTCAAGATGCCATAGAAAGGTGGTGGGAAGGTGCAAGGTACTCTTGGGTCAGAAGTGTTGCACCTATGTGCACTTGGAGTTCAGCATTGAAACTTTAATAATTAGCAGGGTAGTTTCATAGCACTTCTTGTGGACTAAGGTCAGCACCATGTGAAAAATTCAGGATTAAATTAGTCACATGCCCTTTATTAAAGGTGAGGACAGTACAGTAGGAGTTTCCAGGTACTTTTGTTTTGCTGCCACCTTTGTCTTAACTTTTGACATGGGGTCAAGCACGTATTTTTTGGTTGGTATCTAACCTTGCATGCACGTTCGGTCATTTTGGTTGTGGTGCTTTCAGTAAGTGGAGAAGGATAGTTCATTGTTACTCTCTCACATACTGAGAAATGTGAGAAGCTCACATTTAACTCCTTCTGCTGCTGCATGAGGTTGCTGAACAGTGGAGAGGAATGATTGTGGTTGGGGATTTCAACAGGCAAAGCTCCTAGAGACAGAGATGCCATTTCTCATCACCATTTGGTTCCATTTCTGTAGGGACCATATCCTGATGGGCCCAGACAGTTTTCTGCAGAGCAACATCAGCAGAACTCAAATGCTGCAGAGAGCTTGGTGTCACTGGGGACAGAATTACAAGGGAAATGGTGGGTGGTCTGGCTAACAGATGGGTTTGGGGGAGGATATCTTGCTCTGGTGTGTGGAGCATTTCAAGAGGTTGATTGAATGACAATTACCACATGAATTTCAGCTACTGTCATAGAGCAGCTGGTGTGTTGTCAACTTGATCTTTTAATTTGGGTTTTTTTTGTTGTTGTTTTTTGGGGGGTTTTTTGATAGACTTTTAAAGCAGAGGAGGTAGTGGAAGAGTTTTGTTCATCTGGGTGAGTTGTACTTCACCCTCACCATGGAGTAAACATTGCTATAGTGATAGATGTTCACTGCTTAGAAGTCTGTGTTTCACAGCCTTAGGTTTCCTGTTTAGTGGGAAAACTAAATTTCTCTGTAAGCAGTGGTCACAGTATTCTCTGGCTCTGAGCATAGCAGGTACCTTTTGCAGGAGGTTATGTACATTTCCACTAAAGATCAGATTTTTGTTTGGTTTTTTGGGGTATTACTGGGGTTGGTTTGTTTTTCTTTTGTTTGTTTGTTTTTTGGGTTTTTTTTCCAGTAAGAAGAAATAGGGTTTGAGCTTTCCTTGCTGTGTAAAGTAGATGTTGCCTTGTAGCCTGAATTCTGTTCTGGGTTTTCCCATTATCATGGAGGTTGCCATGGAAAGGCTGCTTATCCTTACTGGGCTCCGAAGTAATGTCTGATGGTGGATGGGGTGGGTCCATGTTCTAAGTATTCATGAGGATGTTCTGTGTAGTGCTTTGGGATCTTGACAAAGAAGATAAGCACCAGAATGCAATTAATTTCTTTCCTCTTCCTCCAGGCATTTCAAAGATGGCTTCCATCCTTGAGTCCAGACAGCACCAATGTCATAGTGAGTGGGAAAGACAACCTCACAGGAAGCTTGATCAACATCATCAGTTTTGATCTCCTCAGCAGGATGGACAAGCAACTTAAGAGCACATTCCAAGTAGTTATTGTTGTAAGTGGTACATGAAAAATTTCAAGTTAATTCTATGCTGCAAATGAGGTAGCCTTTGTACAGCAAAGAAGTGTGAAGTGGGCCTTATTTAGGACTGAAAGTAACTTGTAATTGTGGCTGTGATCACAGCTGTCTTCATGAGTGCAAGCATGAGGCTTCTCTGAAACCTTTTGAAATAACTAGTAAGAGTTTAATTCCTTTGTAATTCCTAAGGCTGTGTTTTCACTTCTACTGGTTGTGGTGCCTCTCTGATTTCACTGTGCTTGGTCATGTCCTGTGCTGGAGAGAAAAGCGTTTAATGTGGTGTGTCAATACAGTAGTCTTGGAATTCTGTCTTCTTAAGTCTTGGACTTCAGGGTGGTGTTAGTGTTTATCCAATAAACCAGATAACCTTTCAACATCAAGTATGTGGTTAAAGCATCAAAAACATCTCCCTTAGCTTGTGTTCCACTGATAATCTGCCTTAAGCCTTCTTTGATCACTTGTATCATTTCTTTTGTAAATTACTTCAAATTCTAGTTTTTATCTTTTTACAGAGCCACAGTAAATGGCATTTTTCTGGATTTCAGTTACTGAAAAATCAAAACATCTAGTGTTTCAAATCCAGCTTGGATCAATAGAGAGCAAAAATGTGTATGTAGTTTACTGTGATTATTTGGTGTTCTCAGTCTAGTTTTCAGCACACATACACACCTGCCCAAAGATCATGACAACAGGAACATAATAATCTTTTTGTTTCTCAGCATCAGATGGGAATGTGGTAATAGATGGAGTTCTTTGGATACCAAACTACTTATGGGGGAACTGATCTTTTTCATTTTTGTATTTTTTCTCCTACACACACTCTGACTAAACATTCTGTCAAGGTGGAAATGCAGATTATTACTTTTGTAGGCTCGAGGCTACTGCCTTGGAACTTTTAACCAGCCCTGAACTGGCAGATATTCTTTCTGTGTGTTTATATGTTCAAATTTGGACCTTTTGTAGCTTTTTACCTACAAAGAGAGTAGTCCTAGTGCGTGCTGAGCTTTCCTGCTTTTTCTTCCAATCTTCTTTTGGTGGCTGGGAAAATTATTGTAGCTTATTTGTTATTTAGGAGTGAGAAGACTGTGCCTGAGAGGCTAAGTAGTTGAATTGTCTTTGCATGCTTGTTTCTATACACATGGAAAGATGAGAATATACCCTTGGAGGGTACTGATTGCTTTTTTTGCCTTAAATTCTGCCTTACTATAGCAGCACAAGTGAAGCCCATTTGAGGGTGATGTCTGAAGTAGGAGACTATTACCCACCTGGTGAGCCCTATCAGCAGAACGGTTGGATCTTAATTAGATTTCTTTTTTCCTTATCATTTGCATTAATCCCTTATTAAGGGAAGTGGCACTGTATAGTCCTCCTGTGTTTGCTGCATTTAAAAGATACATAGGGGCAAATGAGTGTCAGTTATGGAAATAATATTCCTCTTTCTCCTTCCCTCTTCAGCCCCTTCTGCTCACTTTTTTTTGGTGTTCATTTATGATTCATACCTGCAAGGTTTGATTTTTGTTCCGTTTGCTTGCTGCCGGTTTGAGTGCAGGAGGCCTGCTACTCTGCATCCTGTCTTTTTGTTTAGAATTTGATGTGACTATCCCAATGCCTGAAATATCTTGAATGAAAGGCCTGTAGTACTAGATAGCTGAGAATACTGGGAATTTGTTCTGTAACCTGTATTTGACTATGGATCTGAACTGACTTTGCTTTCATGCTTGTTTTGTTTCAGGATGAATCTCATTTCTTGAAGAACACAAAAACTGCACGCTGCCAAGCTGCCATGCCTCTACTCAAGGTGTGTATGCTTGCTGCCAAAGCTCTGATTGCTACTGTCAGGCTCCCAGGGCAGTGTTGCTTCACTTACCAGGTTTTGGAGCCAGCAGCTGAATTCTTTTGGTGTGCAAGGGAAATCCAGGTAATAGTGTAGATCCAAGACTGAAATTTGGCTTTATCACTTGTTTGCATACAAATATTAGATGGCAAAACTTAACAAAACAACTTCAAAAGCTCCCTTGATACAATTGTGGTACTGCCACTGAGTTCTGTGGTGACAAGGAAAAGGGAATATCTGAACTTACTGAATGTATTCAGGGAGAGTAGAAAGAATATAATGGTGTCAAAATATCTTGTTAAATGAAAATAATTATTATCAGTTACTTCTCAGCACACAAATTGCTGTTGCATGTCAGAATGGCATTGCCTAGCGCCCTTCCCTGGTTTTAGTGTTCTAGACTGTTACTGCAGGTTTCCAATGTATTTGTGTGGCTGGGGCTTAGGAGCATTTCTGCTGGTCACATGTACAGAGCTACTTGGAAATGGCAGAATGTGAGGTTAGTGGGACATGTGGCCCACAGAAGGGAGGCAGTAAGATACCAGGAGAAATGTAAATTCTGATGTTTTCCTGTTGTCCTGGGATCAAAGAATAAAACTCACCCTGGTAGACTCTACCATATCCGGGTTAAAGTTATGGGTAGTTTCTAGACGTTGCAGGGTCTGTACATTAGAAGAAGGTAAATGCAGTTCCTCTTCAGTAATTAGTCAGCAGTATGTATAAAGAGAAGATTTGATCTGTGATGGCTTTATAGCAACCAACTTTAATATGCAAGATTCTTAATGGCATGCTGAAGATGGTTGTCCTTGAATAACTTGGTTGTTCTCCTTAAAGGCCTGGTTTGTGTCTTCTCTTGGTTTTCAAATCACTTCAGGCTTTTAATGTTTGGAAACTTAAGTAGGAGGTCCAATTCTGTGAGCAGTTTGAAATACAGTAATTAGGGTGTATGTCTGAAAATCGTGGAAAATAACAAATTCGCCTCGTTGCAAAATGCTCAAAAGGCAGCCTCATCCTTCGCTACTTGAAGCTTTGTAGGGATCAGCTTGTCAAAATTATTTGCAGGCTGCAAGATATGAGAGTGAAAGATGGTAGCTGTTAGGCAGAGGTTAATTGCCTGTATGCACTTCCTGAGAATTTACAGTTTTATGCTGTCACATCACTGGTCTTAAAGAATTGAGAGTTGACGTTTCTGAAACTGAATTTCAGTCTTCTGAAAGCATTAAGAGTTTCATTTTCATGTAGTGCATTATCTCACCTGCAATGAGCATGCAGTAACAGATGTTTTGTGTTAGATGTTCAGGTAAATTCTGTTTGCCTGGTTGCTGACTAAATTTCTGAAGTATTTGCTGTAGTAGCCATTTTTCTTATCTCCTTGTTTTCCAACATAGGCATTTTGTTCTAAAACTATCCCCTTTGGCCGCTGTGTCTTCAGCTCCTAGTGAGTGATGCTGTGGTCACTACTGGCACAACACATCACACCAACATTTTCATATTTGAAAGAACTGCTAAAACATCAGGGGGTTTCATCACTTAAATACTGAATTTAACAACTGTACTATGTGACATTTATAGTAAATAGCCAGTGGGGTAGAAATGGGAGTATTTTTTTTATTTTACATGATAGCTTGAAATTACTGAATAAGATGTGTGGCTAAACATGCCGTTGAGGATAATATTCTTCTTCTTGCCTTCTCTGTGTTAAAAGGATTTGAGCAACAGTAGGGCTCTTAGAAGAGACCAGAAAAAGGTGTAACTGTAGGCAAATCCTTGAGAGGTAAACTGCTCCCAGCACCTCAGTCCCTACCTTAAAGTCAGTGTTGAGCTGTGCCAATGCTGTAACCAGAGCCCCTGGAGCTAACTCATGCCTTGTTTGTCTACCTTCTAAGCATTGCCACTTCTGTTAGCATAATACTACTTCAAACTGTCTGAAATTGCTGTAGTTGCTGGTATTTCCCATGAGGATCTCAATGTCCTAAAGCATAAAAGCTTGAACTGACTTTCAGGGACAGAAAAAAAAAGAAATCTACTTAACAAATGTGATCCTTGGTCCTTACATGCTACAAAGATTTATGAGTCCATGATGACACTGGACAGATGTAAGTTAAAATGTTTTGGAGACAGAAATGTTTGTCAGTTCTATCCATACTTAATTAATTCTTTTTATCTTGATAGAATCAGCTCTTTTAACTTCTCCATTTGAATAGTAAATAAAATACATAAGGTTTTGCAAATGCTTATACAGAACTGCACAATAATTGGATTAAATTAGTACATTGATAATAAACATTACATTCTTTGGATATTAGTTTCTAATTTGTCTTGTTAGATAGCCAGACTGAATCTCCACCTCTCAAATGTTTAGCTCATGGTCACAGCATTTAAAGCCTTATTTTAGTTTTAATGTCTGATGTTGGCCAGTTTTCAAAATGGTGTTTTTAACCACTCAGTCATAATTCATCTTTTCCTGCTCGCTTGTATATATTGCAAAGCAAGTGTGGTATGGAATTGTCAAACAAAGCCATATATTAAACGTGTCACTTAAGTTTGCCAGTTGGAAATTTTTAGACTTTTTTTTAATATTAACAAAAGCTGCGAATTTTGTGTGTGCAGCACTCAGTATCTTTTCTAACGTACTTAGCTACTACCCTGACACTCAGAAAAGTTTTACTTGAGACAGAGGAAGACATTTTATAATGGCTGGGTGTATGCACTGGCTGTGCTCACTGCCTCATGGCTTGTCCCAGGTTGTTATTAGTTTAGAGTAAATATATAGACATGCCAAATTTACAGAACAGACAGAACTTTGACAGAGGACTTTGGACAGAACTTTGAGAGGAACTTAGAATTGCATGAACAGTAAGATAGAGTGAAATAGCAGCAGCAAGATGTTTAGCCCATATTTTTTATTCTCTTCATTTTCCAGTGGATGTGCAAACTTGTGGGTGTGCAGACTTGTACATGGGGGAGAATGCTCTGTCTGCCTATGTAAAAGGAGGTAGTAGAGTTTGCACGCAGTCTGTGTGTGTCTCTGCAGAATTATGGAGGAGGATGGGTTGAAAGCTGTAGTAGAAAACAGTCTTTGATGTTTGGTCATGTGGCAAAATTGCTGCTTTCAAAGTCAGCCAGCTTTCACAACAGCAGGTCTGTGCTGGCAGCTGCCTGAGATTTGTCCCCAGCTGCAGCACCTCTCACAGTACTCAGGGGCTAGAGGTTGCTGTGTTCAAAGTGGTCTTTGTGTCTTTTTTCCATGCATATCAAAGTGAGAATAGCTTCATACTGCTGGGCTGTGGTTGAGTCACCAAAAGGCCTGGTTAGGCCTGGCATGTCCTTCCCCCTAATTCAAAGCTGTGTCAGTTGGTAATAGGACCTACTTGTCATCTTGCTGTTTTCTGTAGTTTCATGTTTAGGACTAAGTTCTCCTAGGCATACTGACAACACTGGTTGTTCCCTTCACCTCTGCCCTGCATCTGCTTCCCTCAGAGGCAGAAAGTGTCAATAGTATTACACTTCTTGTAAGCATTTTGTTTTTTCCTTCTAAGATTAGACTGACTCAGAGACAAAAACATGGGAGAGGGAGTACACATACTACCAATATCCTTAAACCAGCAAAGCCACGGGGATATGGATGGAGGAGAAACAAACAAAACAAGTTTTTCACTGATCTGTAGTGCGATCTCTTGGGGACCAGAGTGGAAAGGATTCTACTTATTTTGACCAGCCAAGGTGCTGCATGGTCTTTATTCTTCTGTAATTGCATGGAATACTGCAAGGCATGGAAACTAGGGAAGGTCCCAATGGAAAATGGATGAGCTTTTTGGAAGCATGACAGTAAGTAGTGAAGAATTGCATTGGAAACTGAGAAATAAAAGGTACTATCTAATAAAAAATTCCAATGCCATTAAATGTGCTTACACTTTTTATGGTCTCTATGAGCATTGCTCTCCAACATGTGGATAATATTACTAATTTGATTGTTCCCATTGAGCTGCTGTTCCAGTTAATAGTCTGATGCACGTCCTGATGTTTGCAGGGTTGAAGGTCTTTGGTTTTTTTATGGGAGTCCAAATACACTGTGTGGCTGGAATCTAAACCTTTTATGCTTGTTGCCATAGAGCAACCAAAAATAGTGGAGAGAAACAGGTCTATGCTGAAGGTAGAAGGTGAGGAGGGAACACAAGCATTTCAGTTTCTGTCAGAAAATAAACAGCAGCTGTCTTTAGATGTAACAAATCTGTATGGATTAGATATATAAACCTTTCCTTATTGTCACCTGCTGAGAGAAGGAACTTCATCTTGAAATTGAAGAACCTGTGGGCCCTCAGGGCTTCATCTCAGATCTGCTCTTACCTTCCCATTTTTTTTTCTTTCTTGTAATAGGAAAGCAGTTTAATTTGCTCCATTCATAGCTCATTACTGCTGTTTGACTCACATTGTCTGTCTAGATGTTGTTTAACAATAGGGAAAAGTATTTCTATTTTTCAGAATAATTACTGTAGAATTGTCTTAGGAAATGCAGAGCCTGATCTCTTGCCCAAGTAGAGAAACAGACACCTCAAAGAAGCTGCTCCTCTTCCCCTTTATCACATATTCTATTTCATCAGGTGATTATTTTATTATGGTCCTTCTCAGATTTTTCATTTTGCAGGATAAGCTATTCTTAAGCTAAGCAGTTTAAAATGACTCAGTAAGCAAAAGCTGGGGACACGAGTAGATGCACAGCCAGAACCAGCCACACTTATTTTAAAAAGTGTGTCAGTCTGATAGCATATGGCAGAGCTCCTGCTGTGAAATTCATTTAACATAGAGACAGTGATTGTATGTTAATGAGGCTCTTTGCATGTTCAATTATTTGTCTGTCACATAACCCCTCGCCTCGCCTACTCCCCTTTGAATCATTAGTTGCTAGGTCTTGACCTCTAAAGTAAGTGCCATCATTTCATAAATTATTCTTTGACTTTCAAAAGTGACTTTTGTAAATGTTTTTACAGCTGTGGAATTAATTCTTGCTGGTGTATTGTGTAATGCTACAAAGCCACATTTCTGTTAGGCTAGTTAGTAAATGAGAACTGCAGACCAGATCTCTACCAGTTCTGTGAGCTTCTTGCCTAAATGCAACTACTGAGCAGCTAATGTTAGTTCATCTATGTGGAAATATGTATCAATTGATTACAACATCTGATTTTGCTAGAAAGTCCTTTCTGGCCCCTGCCATCTTATTTTCTGTGGGGCTGTTCCATATTATTGTTACAGACCTTTGAAGAAAGAGGCTACATGCTTACTCTTGGCAGCACAGAAGGTTCAGCAGGAAACAAGAATTAAGCAGTGATCAGCAGAGACTTCTCTGCAGGAGCAAATCTTTATTGGCATCTATTCAAAATGAGTTGCCACTAGAAAAAGAAATGGGAATCAAAGCCATTTCTTTCATCCAGAATTTAAGTCAGCCTTCAACACTTGGAAATTTGTCGTCCTAGGTTTTCTCTTTCTTCTGTTCTTTCTTAAGCTCCATCTGTCACAGGTTTTAAAACTGAAAGGGACCTTTGGGATAATGAGTTAAACCACCTATGTTCCATGCAATTTTCTGGAATTAATATCTGAAGTTCTTCACAGCTCTTGTAGAGTTAGTGTCTTTTGGGGTTTGTTTGTTTGGTTTTGTTGTTGTTGTTTTTATTGTTTGTTTTTTTCCTTTTTAGTTTGCTTTAAATGGTTAATTAGAAGATATGTCAAAGCCCTTGGTAAGAGCTTGCAGTGGTTGAATACCTTGTCTGTTCAGAAATGAGTTACACACAGCAAAGCAGCAGCTAGACAAGTTTAGAATTCAAATAGCCTGTAACTTCATCATGCTCTCTTTTGACACCTATGTAGGGATTGAGGAAGGAGCCTGAATAATTGTTATGACTACTGGGGAATTAGTGTTCCAACCTCATCTTGTGCAGCTCCTGGGGAACAGCCTGTGAGAAGCAAGAGCCTTGAGAACCGCATAAACCCTTTCAACACAGTTGGGTTTATGTTCTATTTATTATGTCCCTAATCTGTTTTTGAATGTGTTCTTGCTTTAGCTTGATCCAGAGTTTTCTTACATGAGCTGTCTGTCATCCCATGACTTCATGTTTCCCTTTTTCCGGCAGATACCTTCTGTTGATCCATGAGGAACAAGTTTACTTCGGAGCTTTCTTGCACTTTTGGGACTTGTCTTGCTTTTCAGCAGATTTCTCAGGGTAGTTTCAGTTTCCTCCTCAAAGGTTTCTGTTAGGTGTTAGATATTGTCTAGGTTCTGTTCAGTTGTCCTTTGATGTTACCTTAATTTTTAAAAATAACCTAATTTCTGCTTGATCACTGTTGCCTCATGGGATTTTGTATCTCTGGTCTCTGTGACTCCTTCTGAGTAGCATCAGCACCTCTGTCTTGTGCAAACTCTCACTTTCTGACATGCTCAAAGGTTTGACCTTTCCTCTTACTCAGTTCAGTAACTATTCTGCTTTTTTTTTAAAAAAAAAGCAGATTTATAAGATTAAATGGGAATTGTCTGCTCCTGGTGATGATCACATTTCCCTCTGATGTGTTTAATAGGGATTATTGGAGGAGGCAAGTCCCACCTTGATTACAACCTATATAGAAATAGCTGATAGAGTCTTGAAATTAATTTCCGGAACTTTTTTTCCACCAGATTTGGTTGGTAAGTGGATGAAACACCTGAATAGATCTGGGTGACTTGTTGATCTCAGTGAAATGATAAAAGAATTTAATTTTCTTTTTCATTTAAATGTGAATGAGCTGTTGGTACAGATGTCACTCAGCAATCTCTTTGTTATTTTAATGAACCTGCATTAAACCATGTAGGAATTGCAAGACACGTGTAATTTAAATACAATATGTGAATTTACAGCAGTAGAAATTCATAGCTTTTCTCTAATAATAGAATTAGGTAATAGTGGTGGTATGAAGGTAGAAGTGTATCTTGGAGACTTTACGGTGAAATTTTTCCCCCTACTTCTTGGGAGCACCTACTTTAGATATTTTCCATCCTCTTCCTGTCTCCCCTACAACACATTTTACAATCTTCTTACATGATTTGTATTTATTCTCTCATGTTCTAGCATCCAGCCAGCTGTGCCTGCACTCACCATTGGCTATCAGATCTTCTGGCCCTGCTTCAGAGAGCTTCATTTTTTTTCTCCTTGCTAATATAATTTTTTAAAAAAATTAACAAAGAAGTAAGGGAAAAAAATCAATTTTGTATCTCTTCTGCTTTTGTGAGAAAGACAGTCTGCTTGTGGCTTGCTGTGGCAAGTTTATTATGAGAGAATTTACTTTGGAGGGGTGGGGATGTACCTATGAGGGTGTGTCATTTTCCTGAGATAGCTGATGCCAAATGAAAAGTTGAGCCAGGCATAAGATATTAACGTGTCTAGTGGGTAAATACTGGTTCAGAAAGTACTATAGTAAAAATGGGTTCCTTCCCTTAGAGCATGTGGATGGGTATTAAGGAACTGTATGGCTTGTCCTACTCCCTGGAAGTTTGAAGTACTGTCCTTGAAGGTCTTCAGTGATAGCTGAAAGTACCTGTGAAGGTGAAGCACTCTTCCACTTAGGGTACTTGAACAGGGGGGTCTGGGATTTTCTTTCAGGACTGGGGTGACTTGCTAAGTTCTGCTGTGTTGTAAATTGATAATGATGATGATGATAATAATGCCCTGCTTGTTTCTGCCAGGCTGCCAAGCGAGTGATCCTGCTTTCGGGAACGCCGGCCATGTCGCGGCCGGCAGAGCTCTACACGCAGATCGCTGCTGTGCAGCCAAGCTTCTTCCCACTCTTCCACTCCTTTGGGCTGCGCTATTGTGATGCCAGGAAGGTAATTCCATGGGAAATGGCCGACTCTGCAAACAGTGCACTTCTTCAACATATGGAGGCTTTTTCTTTTCCTCCTTCTTTCTGCATGATATTAGATCTTTTTTTGAGAAAGTTTCTCTGCAGAGTAATGTTTTGAAAGTTCTTTAGCTGAGGAGGTCTAGGTGCTGCAGTGGTGGGCCTGAGACATGAAAGCAGTAGTGTTTCTTGCCTTGAAAACCATGGAAATAAAAATGGGGGGAAAAAAAAATCCTCAAACAAATGTGGCCATAACTGATGAAAGGAGTCTGTTCTTATCAGACCTTGGCCTGTCCCCTGAGGTTTTTAAAGGGGCAGAGTAACTAAGGGGCCTTTAAGCAGCTGCAGATTTGGGCTAATTGATTAAAAAAAAAAAAAAAAGAAACAACAAACAACCTAGTTTCTAGTCTTAATCACTGTTTGATGAAGGACTTGTTGCTTGAGATTTTAGATTTTATACCTCTAGGTAAGTAAAAAAATGAAGACATACAGACTATATCTTTGTATTCCACCCTCTTCTAATTTAGGAAATGGATGCAATCCTCAGCATATTTTGAAAATAACTTCTTTGCCAGCTGCTCAGCAGTTGTTTCCACAGAGTTACTGAGTCCAACCACTGCAAGAATTTGGCTTTGCAAGAAGCCAGCATTTGCAGCCACGATAGCAAATGTCTGCCTTGCTGCCAAGGTACGGGCAACTCACCTGCACTTCCCATGGCTGTTGTGTGTGTTGGAACACACACTGCTAGGAGAAGAGCTTTTGCTGCTGCTTCTTGTATGCAGAGGCTCTAGGATCTTCTGTGCTGGTTGCCTAGACACAAAAGAGGGACTCAAATGTCCCTACAGCTCTAATTCAGAGTGTTTAGCAAAGTTGGAAACACCAAATGACCATTTCAGTGTTCAAAAATATTTACAGCTATTTGTAGGGCTTTTGTGTTTGTTTTCTTTTCTGTTTGGGGTAGCTAAGATATACCAAGTTTCCACCCAGAAGATTCTTACTGCAGTCTCTCATAAAATTCTTGACTCCCCTTTTTCCTAGATCTGAATGCCCATTTGCTTTCATAGCCAGTGTAGTGCTGTTCTGTCTATGTCCAAATGTGCAAGTCAGAGAAGCACTTAATTGGCTTTGCTAGTTATGTGCTGATGCCATTGATTAGAGTAAGGCCATTAGCATGCAGAATCACAGAGCATCATAGTAGGAATCATATGGAGGGAGGCCACATCTTCTGCTAAGCTTCATTATCTTTAAAACTGAAAGATTCCTTTCTGAGCATTCCTTTCAGAATGGTTCCTAGAGGGAAATGAAGAGATACAGTTTAATCTTCTTGGTTTTCTGCAGTATAAAGGAAAGTTGATTTGCAGAATGTGAGTCTAAGTAGGTTTGGAGTTTGATAAGCCCTGTTAAGGGTGAGGTTCTGCACAAGTAGCAGTCACTTCAGTTATGAGGCACATGGACCTTGGATAAAATAAATAAAATTGTTTTACAGGATCCAAGCTGTAACAGTGTGTTCAGTGTAAATGACTTTTTAACCTTCAGTGAAACTCAGTATGGAGGTCACAATCTATATCAGCTTCCCTTCAAAATCTCATCAGGATTTCTAGCACAATTTTATTTCTCTATTTGACCTGCCTCTCATAGACAGTTGAACATTGTTGGTCTTCTCCATACTCGCCTGGGACATTTTGTTACAGTTAATGTCAGTAAATGATGGCATGAATCTAGGAAGAATTTGGTTGTTTGGAGAAGTGGGGCTGCTGGAAATGAAGAGATGTAGATAGTATTAGGGAAGAAGAATATGGGTTGCCATAGATCCACTCAGCAATTAAAAAATTTAAAAGGTGATTGCAGTTGGTTCCTTCATGACTGTAGAGTATCTCTCACATTTGTTGCTGTAGCTCTGAGACTCTCTTAGGAGTTGTATCCTCTCTGAAGAACTGTTGTGATACTTCTGCTGTCAATACTCAAGGAAGTTCTGCTTTCTGTCCTGAAATTGGCAGCATTATGAGTGGAGATAGAATTGCACAGAACCAGAGAAGCTTTGCAAGGCTTTTGAAGATGTGTAAGGATGAAAGGTGTTATGTAAAAATGTTTTGGTATTAATAATAAATCTGATTGCATTATAAGATTAAAGAAAAATTGGCAAATCTGATCGATTCAATTTAAAACTAAAGTCTGACTAGTTTCTGTTTCAAGATTTTATGATAGAAAATTGCAAATACCTGGCAGATCTGATTAGAACAGTTATAAAAGTTTATTGATTAGAAAAGTTATAAAAGTTTATAATTTTTTTATTAGTTCAATCTCCTAGCATCTGTACTTTTAAAAATGCAGCAAGTGAAATGTCACCTGTTATTTACAAGGTATCCCAAGACTGTTTCCCAAAATAAATGCTGTGAATTCATTTTTGAAACTGGCTGATATTGGCAAATATTAAGTAATTTCTATCTGAGCACACGCTCTGAATTTGTAAGACTTTGGCAGCTTCTACTAACACTGTAATAAGTTTACTGACTCATGTAAGATGCTGTAACGCTTTGGTTAGAAAATCACAGTTGGGAGCATGTGTTCTGGAATGTTATGGATCAAAGCCAGATGTGTATTTTGGCAAAACAAATATCCCTCTTTTTTCTCTCTTTTCTTTTCTTTTCCACAATAGGATATACTAAAGTAAATTTTAATAATTCCAAAAGTAATTACCTCTTTATAACTAGCCAGGTGCAGCACAGAACTAGGATATTTCCTAGCAAATTGTTGCAACACCATAAGCAATACATAACGTAAACATACTGTGGGGACTCTGCCTGTCTGTGCTTTTTAACATGACAGTAGATGTTATCTTGGCTCTGTGTGTGCCTTGTTCTTTGCCTTATGAGGATGCAGCTCTTCTGAAATCAGTTTGGCTACGTGGACACAAAGCATATGTATGACTTGCTTGTTGTGGAAGTGGAAAGTGGGAAAACACAGGTTTTTAAGTGGAAAGAGTTAGCCCGAGGAATATCCAGGCCCCAGAGCAGGCCTTGCTGAGCAGTCTAATCATGTTGATCCTTCCTATTCACCTACCAGTGCACTGAGCAGTGTGGGCAGTGGGCTTTGGAGGCTGGGCACAGCACCAGGGGGTCCTTCTTGGTTCTGTCCATCTGCTCTGCTGGGCCCACAGAACCTGAGAAATGCAGAAGGAGCATAAAGACTGTGGCTCAGCAATGTCAGCTTTCATACAGAATGCCTAAAGTTAATAAACCCAGATAGACTTGAGCTGGCTTTTCATGGACCTGAGGGATGCATCTGTGTTGCACTCTTGGTTTCAGGGAAGCAGAGCAGTGATACCCATGTTGGTTTTTGAGGAGCTGGCTGAGATCTGTGTGTGCTTATTAACTCTATCCCTACACCACTGGGCTGTTGTCAGAGCCAGAGTTTTAATTCTACAGGATTCAAGCTGGCTATGTATTTAGGGTTTGAATTGTTTCCTGCTTTAATGAACCAACTGTAGCTAATCAGATGGTGCCATAATTATGTAGGAATAGATTAAGTCAGATGAGTTTAATGATGGCCATAAGTACCAGAATCTGAAGTCAGTTAATGGTTCACATCAGTACAATATGGCAATAGGATTGCAGATTGTTTTATCTCAGCCTGAAGTAGGAATGTTCACTTTTGGCTATCAAAGAGGTCTTACTTGCTTATAAGGTCTTTGATTCCTTCCTCTTCCACAGCATGTTCTCATCTCTGTTCATCAAAACACCACCCCTTAATACAGTCAGTAGCATGACTAACCTTATGGCTAGTATGATTTATTTTTTGTCTCATGCATTCTAGGAGAGGATGGAGGATGCAGTGAATACTTAGGAGCTTCTTTCTCTTTTACTTCCATTTATGTGCTGTAGCAGTTTTTTCTTGGAGAAGACAAAATCAATATAGATATTTAAGGTTAAATCTATTTCATCAATTAACGTAGCTGATGGAGGTGCTGAGGCTCCTCACATCTCCATTATATGCATTTCAGGAGGGAATATGTAGTGGCTTACTTTGGGTTGTTATTCCAAGACCAGAAGTTGTATTTTTGGACTCTGCCAATATATTTAGAACTAGAGCTATGAGAAAGACTTCACCTCTCTCCGCACTTTGGTTTTTGGTATTCCTGTAGCTGTATTCCCTATACTTACTTGTGAAATTGCAGCAGAAAGGTTTCTTTTTTCCCTTGCTTCAGCATTAAAATCACATTGGTCTCTTCTCTGAAAGACAGTTGTTTGAATGATGCTTCTTTTGGGTAATGTACCAATTTTGATGCCACTGTTGTTCTTTCTCAGACAACAAAAGATAGGCTGTGGAGTTTCTGGTAGGAGAAGTGATGAGCTGAGATTAGTTGAACAGGTGTACATTGCGTTCACACAGGATCTTGCAGGATAGGCCAGACTGAAAGGGGAGTGCTTCAAGGAGGAGTAAATGAATGGCTTGTTCAGAGGACCTTTGAAGTGATGATGCTTTGAAGAGACAGTGTTTGGAGTGATGTCTTTTGGGCTACAGTTTATTTCTGGTTTGCTTGAGTCTGAGCCAAACACGGTAATGGCAGAAATAGAGTATGTCAGGAAGCAGAGCAGGAGTCAGGTCACAGTGGCGAACAGGCAGTTCCAACCTAGCATGTCAGACAAGTGTAACAACTCTGTGAAGGCATCTAGGTTGAGGATGTTTGTCCTCATGCTGTTAGAGAATATTTTTGTGTGTCTCTCTGCTTAAAGCTGAGATAAACGTGCATGCACAGAACTACACTGAGTTCTTTTGGCCTGCTCAAAGCTGCAAGTGGAGAGAAGCAACACCTTGCTGTGTGAGAGTGAATATCAGGGCACAAGGCTGGAGTAGCGATCCCTGCCACCTTTCTGCATAGCCTTCTTCCCTGCACCACCCTGAGCTCTTGTAGATAGGAAGAAGGGAATCTTGTAAGTAACCTTTTCATGTTGAGTGGATTAGGTTGTACGTTTCTACCTTATTGCCATTTTTGTCAAATCTCCTGCTGACCGTCAAGTTCTTGCCTTGTCCAAATTCCCTGGAAATTTATTCTGCTTTTGGATTGTATGAAGAGCAGTCTCTTATAGGTTTGACACTAATAACTGCTTTGATCTTTCCTAGATGCCATGGGGTTGGGACTACTCTGGATCATCCAACTTAACTGAACTGAAAATTTTGCTGGAAGAGTCCATCATGATCCGACGTCTGAAATCAGATGTGCTTTCCCAGCTTCCAGCAAAGCAGCGCAAAATGGTTGTGGTGGCTCCTGAAGGCATTAGTGCAAAGACCAAAGCTGCATTGGCAGCTGAAGCAAAGAAGATGGCCAAAGGATATGAAAGTGTAAGTCAGAAACTTATTTTCGCGATTAGCTGTTGCTATTTCAGGTATTATTTTAAAAAAACTTTCTTGTGAAAAAGTGTGAAAATTCCAAGGGTCAGAGCCATACCTTATGTGAAGGCACAGTTTTAAATGAGTGTACAGCACAATCAAAACTAGCTTAGCTTGTTTTGCTTTTGATCTGAGTGGTCTACTTTGTCCCTTTGTGTGAAATACCATTTCCTTTCTTTTTTCTCTTGTTAGTAATTTCTAATTGTCTTTCATATCTCCTGCCTCTCTACTTACTCTCCTGTCTAGCCTTGTAATCTCATTCAGCCTACAGAAACAGCCTTGTTTGAGTTGTGCTGTAAGCAGAGCAGTAGCCAAAAATGTGAAGGGTTTATTTTTGCTTTTCTTGTTTGTTTTCCTTGTATGGGTGGAAAATGCATGTTCTAGGCTCCTAGGTTGCTAATACAGTTTTGTATGAACTTACGGGTTTTTCCTTGCCATTTTAGTTGGGACACGCTTTCTAAGCTAAAACTGCATTTGTGATACACTTGTCATCCAACTGGTAGGAGTTGAGTGGGAGGTAGGAAGGGAGGTTTCAGGGCTGTGTGAGTATCTGCTGTGCCTGATGGCGAGTAGGAAACTTCCCCCCATGCCTCTATTGTTGTGCATTTTTAGGTTGATTTTTTTTCCTAGCAAAGTGTTTACTGGCAGCAGCAGAAATACCAGATCAGTAAGCAAGAAGGAGAAAAGGCATTTTTGAGACTCAAATTTGTTTATCTCTTCCTTCTACAGAGACAACAGGAGAAGGAAGCTCTTCTCATCTTCTTCAGCAGAACAGCAGAAGCTAAAATCCGCTCAGTCATGTAAGCGCCGTGTCACTGTTTCATTCCTGCCCAGTAAAATGTGGTTTTCTGCTGAGAACAGGGAGGCAGTGCCTTAGAGATAACAGTGCAGGGACTTGAAGCATAGCCTCAAGTCAGCCTAGAAAAACTTGATTGTAATTACAATGCACTAAACATTTTCTTCTCTTAGGGTTCTTTGGCTGAATAAGTCTTCTGATTTCATTCCAGATAGAAATCTAAACTGTCGTTTGAGCCATTTAAAATTACTTTGTGTTTGGGACTTGGATCAAATTCCTTGGTCTGAACCCTTTTTCAATTTAAAGAGTGGGGGAATAATGAAACTAAAAGCATCAACAGAATTTAAGAAAACAAATGCTGCAGTTCTACTGCAGCAGGAATCCTGAATCAAAAAGCTTATGAGATGGGCTGAGCTTTAGTTGCAGTGTGCTTTAGGAATCTCATAGCTCCTGCTGCAGTTCTTGGCTCTTCCACAGTGCTCATGTGGGACCTCAGTAGTAAAAGTTTTGTACCACGGGTGTGTTTTCAACTCTCTCTTCCCTAGAAGTAATTCTTTCTGTGCGCTTTCATCCTCAGCCTTTTTGCTGGGACTGCAAAGGAGTTGCTTTAGGTCACAGCATAACTTTCTAGTAAGTATGGTAATAATATGAAAATGGTTTACTTTCCACAGCTCTCTGAATGTAAGGACCAACTGAGGTGCACTGTGTGATTTCAAAGTCTCAGACCTTGCTGCAAAATTTGATTGTTTTACACAGAACTGCACTTCATAGTCCCAGCATTCATTTCCGTAGTAGAGTTTCTTCCTTTTATGTTAGTGGACAGTTAGAAGACTTTTTTCTTTTTATTTCAGTTGCAAGTGTGAACTGAATATAAAACCATGAAGTGCTGTTTGACTCTGGTAGGAAGTAGTCCATTTTTTCCTGGGGTTTAGTAGCAATTAAAATATCAGTTACTACAAGCTGCTAAAGTACAGTACCATCTAACTAATGGTATTGTCCTATGATTATCAGCACTTCCTGTGTCTTACCCTTAATGACATATCTTCCATTGCTTCCGTTGAAATGACTTGCCATTTGTTAAATAGAATGTGGGAATGAGATGTAAAATAATTGTGATGTGTTGGTTGGCATCTGCCTACTACTGTGAATGTTTGCTTTGATATTTGTTTTAAAATACAGCAATCCCACTTCTCTCCCAGATTTCTTTGTTAAATAGTACTATCATGTAATAGGGATCTGAATATTATGAACTCTGCAAAGTCATCTGCCATCTTAATTCAGTGCTGGAAATCCTTCTTGATCCTTTGTGACAGTTGCTGCTGGCCTAAGATATGTTAAGTTTAGCAAAGGTCTTGGTATTCCTGATCTTCTCAACAACTTTGCTGTTCCAAAGAAAAAATGACATAATCTGTACAGGCTTAAAGGTGTTCTTCAGGCTCTAGTTAATCTGACTGTAATACAAGTTACTACATAGAAATGGGTTCTGTAGCTGTGCTGCTAGTCCATGGGAAAAGCTACAGATGTTTTCATTTAAGTCATTTAAGAGGAGTCTTGTTGCCTCTCATTGGCCATTAGCCTATATGCATGTGGATAACTCCTAGAAATAGCTGACAAATTTAGATGCTTAACCTGGAGTAAATTGTCAGTGGGAACCCTTGCAAGAAAAGGTGGGTTTTTTTGATCAGTGTGTTTAGAGGTGTTTTCTTCTGACATAAAAACAATCCCAAGTAAACCCAGGAAGTTTAACTGCATACAGATTATTTTAGTGTATTGTGATTGTGCAAAAGTTAGAAATACAGATGGGTGAGTGAGATTGTAAGTATAGATGGCCTTCAGTCAATTGGCCTGGGATGCCATGTTCCAAGTAGGATATAATAAACTGATTCTCTTTGACACCCAAGTATAATGTAGGCAGCTGTCTACCTGTGGTGAAGAAAAACTGAGGGAATTTTCCTTTCTGTATTTTAATCTACAGAAGACTTGACTTGCTACTTGCACTTTACTGCAGCTTTTTATGCTAGCCTGTTTCCTAGTGTTTGTGTATGGATGGGCAGTATCTTCAAAATTTATTGTGAGCAAAGTCTGTATTCTCCCAGCACATAATTTTATAGTGTTTTGGTGTTTTTCCTTTTTCATGTAGAGAATACATCCTGGAGTTACTAGAAAGTGGGAATAATAAATTCCTGGTGTTTGCTCATCACAAGATTATGCTGGATGCAGTAGTTGCAGAGCTGAAAAAGAAAGTAAGTGACTGACTGATTTGTCTTAACTTTATCACTGTTCCAGCTTCAAAGATGTTGAACAGCCCCCTGGATTTATGGCTGGTCAGATAGTTTAGGACAGTTAGTGACAGAGATGATTTCTACTTGCTGTGCTTCTGAGTGTGCCCTTCACCGAGGGAGCTGAGCTGTCAGGGTGAATGCCTCACAGCATGCACTTTGTACTAGCTGAATGGCTTTTATTGTATTTAATGTTCTTTAATTCCACTGTCTGCCTTGGAGCTTGTGAATTCTTGGAGGAGTGTTACCCTGTGTGGCCATTGTTCTCCAGGCTTTCCTCAGAGGGAGAACGAGACTACCCAAGCCCACCATTCCTGCCTGCCTTTATCTCTGTGGTGCTCTTACATTTTTGAACTAAGATACTGTAGGGAGACTTGATAGACCTGCCAGTCATTTCTCTTGACTTCTCTTGTTTGTCTAACTTTTCATGTGAGATTCCCATGAATGCTCCTAAAGCATGCTGGGTCATGCTAGGGCAGTGTGAAGAATGGTTTAAGATAACATTCCAGACTATAACCCACAGTGGCACTGGTGACTTTTCTCAGTGACAGCACTGGACATGGGAGCCATTAAAACATGGAAGAAGTATTCAAGAAAGGGGACACCAGGTCTCTAAACAGCATCTTCTGTCTTCTCACAGCACGTTGAGCACATTCGCATCGATGGCTCCACGTCTTCAGCTGAGCGGCAGTCTCTGTGCCAGAAGTTCCAGTTCTCAGAGAAGCAGGCTGTGGCTGTGCTTTCCCTCACTGCTGCAAACATGGGCCTGACATTGTCTGCTGCAGATCTGGTGGTGTTTGCAGAGCTCTTCTGGAACCCAGGGGTAAGTGTCTTGGAGGGGACAGGGGTTGGATGTTCCCTGGAGAGCAGAAATGTTGCTGATTAAGAGATGTAATGGGCAGGCAACTTTCTCTAGAGGCTGTCTCTTTCTGTTGTCTGCTGGCTCTGCAACCACAGGTGCCTGGGCTTGAACCTATGAGGCTGGTTTGCACAGTTTGCTGACAGGGGAAGGTGGCACAAAAGGGAAACATGCTTCTGCCTTAATTTGACAGAGCTCCTAAGGGTTTGCCCAACCAAGACCTGAAAGGGTCCATCATCAGTGCTGACCCTCTACTCTGGAAAGCTGTTCAGTGCCTCTTGGGAACCTGGTGTACCAGACTACTTCTTGGCTTAGTTGGTTTGAGAACACGGGTCTTAACAGGATCCAGATAGGAAAGAGTTGCTAAGCAGAAGAAATGAGATCTCCTGTTCTCTGGTGCTTATACTGTTTCTCAGATGTTACAGTTTTCACTTTTTATTTGTCATGTTTTTACATTAAGATTTTGATCCAAGCAGAAGATAGGGCACACCGAATTGGACAGACCAGCTCCGTTAATGTTCACTACCTGGTGGCTAAAGGCACAGCAGATGACTACTTATGGTAAGAAGTGACAAAGACACTTTGGTTCTCCTGACACGTGTCCACTGTTTGTCATGTGTGTGGTGTGAGGGGTTAATGATAGTGCTGATTTTCACGGCCTGTGAGGAGAGCATCAATACATGCCAGAGCTGCTGCAAGCTGGTGACATGGCTTGGCTGCAGTGGACATGACTGAGTGACAAGCAGGAGGAATAAAAGTAGTTACCTGACAAAGAAAGGGCTCTTAAGAGAAATTCTGGGAGAGCTGATGCATCTAAAATCTTAACGGTTTCTGTGTAAGGGGGAGGAATTGTCTTAGATAACAGCCCAGAACATTCCTGTGCTAGGGTACTGTAAAGTGCTGAGACTTTCAAACAAAGTCAGCAGACACTGGAGATGGTTCAGTGTATTGTAGATCAGTTCTGAGGAGCAATCTGGCTGCTGTGTGCTTGGACAGGGAGCTGTGGAGGAGGACTGCCTTCTTCTTGCTCTTCAGTGAGCCCTTCAGAGAGATGACAAAGGTGCTATTGACCCACCTCTGGGGAGTTGTGGTATGAGGCTTTTTGCCTGCAGTGAGAGTTACCAGTGGACATTAGTCCTTAGGGCTGGGGAATCTGACATCTGGGGGTGGGCAGGATCTGAGGAATCTTTAGTGCTGCAAGGGAGCTGACCTGCAAATGATGAAAAGAAATTATCTACCAGCTGCTTCATTTAAAGTCCAAAATTACATCTTTATTACCTTGTTTAAAGGAATGAATGAACTAAGTGAACTTGTGCAGTTCCCAGAATATCATGATGGCAAGTAATTATAACCCTACAATGCAAGGAACTGGAAACTGATGCATCACCCAGATTTCATGGAAAGTTAATGACAGTAATTCTGCCTTTATTTGTGAAATGCTGTCTGTGCAGTCATTAGTGCTTAATGGGGAAGAAATATGGCTCTCAAAAGGACAGTGGTATCTTTTTAAAGGCAAGAAAAAGAACAAGAGGTTGAGGTTATTTGATAAATGCATTAATTGTGCCGTGGCCTTGGCATCTTTCAGTATCCAGTGTGCAGGTGTGGCCAGGACCTCTCAGCCTCTTGGGCCAGTGATGGATTCTTCCTCCTGCTGTATATTGGGAGTTAACCTTGAAATGCTGATGCATCTGTTGTTAGGGTTTACCATTGCTTGCCTTGGAGACTGAGCACACAGGCTACTAGGAGTCCCTTTTAGCTGCATCTTCTTGGTCTGACTTCATACCATTGATATTGCCTCAGTCAACTAGTTTCTCTGTTGGACATATGTGTTCTCCAGATGTTTATTGCCCCAAATCCTCTAATTGTTACCAATTTAATTGATTGATATTTCAAGACAGCATACAGTGATTATAACCAAGAGCAGGACAGGTTAAGGAAGCAACAAAGTTTGATAGAAAAGCCATCTTTGTACCCTTTTTGTATCCTTTTTTAATCTGCACATAGTAAATGAAGCAGTGTCCTTGATTTTTTCCTTTCAGTAATATCCATTTATCACTCCTAGGCCAATGATTCAGGAGAAGATCAAAGTGCTGGGTGAAGCTGGTCTTTCGGAAACCAATTTCTCTGAAACAGCTGAGTCAACTAATTACTTTCCTAAGGTAATTGACCTGAAAGAATATTGGTGGTCCCTGGGAGAGGCTGAATGAGCTTTAGCTTGTGTACATCTAGATTGGCACAGGTGATCTTACACCTGTTCTGCCTTTAATGCCACAGACCAGATTGTTCAGCTCCTCCCAGGATTCATACCTTGGCTTGGACTCTATGTCATATATTTGTATGAGATACATATGTGCATGTATCATGTATGATCTGTAAACACATGTGCACTGTGTAAGGGGAATGTCTCTGATTTTGCTCACTGTTTTACATGACAATGTGGATGTAGATCCTGTTCTGTTCTGTTTCCTCAGCCAGATCCAAAGCAGAAGACGATCTATGACCTTTTCCAGAAGACCTTCTCTGAGAGCAGAGATGATGCTGATGATGTTTTGTTTTTGGAGGCAGCTGATGCTGGCTGTGAGTTTGACTCTGGCAGTGCCTTGCAAGACAGAGAAGCAGAGACACGTTCACTGAGTCCCAAAAAAAAGCGACGTATTGAGGAAGTGTAAATTGCGACAGCTAGAGATGGAAGCTAAGAGGTTTTTTTTATTAAAAAAGAAAAACTAAAAGGAATCATGTATTATTTTTTGAGTTTTTGAAAATAAAAGACTTGAAGTTTTCTTTATCTCTGGCATGTTTCATCTCAAAGGATGAGAAGGCAGTCTGACAGTGTGACAGATGTGCAGCACACATCTGGTAGCCTGCAGGGTTTGCAGTCCTGGTTTTGCCGATGACTGAATGGACATGGGCAAGTATCATTCTGCTGTGTTTCACATGTCAGCTTCCACAGTTGTTTTGTTTAAAAAGCAGATAATGGTTGTCTATCCCCAAGGCAGAACTCTTGAGAAAACCAATTCATCATTAGCTGCAGAGTGCTTTTAACAATGTTTTCCATTTCCAAAAGTCTGTATTTCTAGGAGTTTGTTCACTGGCAAATTTGGCCATTACGGACTGGCTCTTGGGTATTCCATTTGGCCATGAGGAAAAAAGATCCAAACAGATCTTGATGTTTCGTGGAGGTGGGGAAGAGAAAAGAGGAAATTACCACCTTGAAGCTAAGTAATGTAGCTGTGTGCCAGTAAGTGTGCCCTGCCTGTTTTAGGCACATGTCTGCCTCTGCACACTCAGCTCTGGCCTTGTGCTGAATATTAGGACCTGCTCCATGGCATGTGCTTCTTCTGTCAGTGGAGGGTGAAGCTTGTGCTGACTGCCAGGGATTAACCCTGACTTTTCAGGGAGGTGGAGTGTGTGGGTGGGTCTGTGTTTTCTTCAAGACTTGACTGATTTCTATAGGTGAATGAGGATAAGGAAACACAGGCAGACTTTTGCTCTTGTTTTGTAAGAAACTGATTCTGGACCAAACTGTTTAAATGAAAAGTTGTTCTAAGTTGTGATTCCCAAGCTTTCGGTACTTTTTTAGCATTCCACCTCCCAGATAGCAGTGTTTTACAGCTGTAATCTGTAGAAAAGGTGGCAAACTGAAGGCTTACATTTAGCTCCTGGAGGCCAGCAGCTAACATGCTGTGGAGGTGATGTGCTTAGCTCTGTGCAGATACCAGACACTGACAAAAATACCTCTTGCAAGGGAGAGGAAAAAAATGCTTGTGCTGTAAGATCAACCTGATAACATTAGGTATTTTTGCCTGCATTGAAGGGTTTGATTGTTCCATTTTCAGCTGGTGTCGTCATGGAAATGCCCCACAGGCTGCATGTACAATTGTGCTGGGTGAAGAACTGCTTTTCATTCATGACTGCAGATGGTCCTTTGGGGTGTGAGCAGTAGCAAGGGGTGTTGTGACTGGGGAACTGGAGGAAATGCATTATCTCCAGGTTTGAGGCTGTTAACCATCACTGCTCTTACTTCAACAGCCTTCCAGGTGATGAAGACACGCTTTTTGACATTTTTAAATGCGTGTCATCTTGAACAGAGAGTATTTAATCTTTCTGTAGGATGAGTGATCTTTCTACTGGGAAAGTGGGTTGTTCTGAGTAAGGGGTATGAGATGTTGCTGTCTGCTGACAGAAAAAAAAATGCAAAAGGCATTATTTGTGTACCCATATTGTTGTCTCCTGTAGAAGTAGTTCTGTTCTTTGTAAAGCTACAGCTATTTCAAAACAGTACTATTCTAAGATACACTGAAAGTACCCTTGGAGAATTCCGCTTCTTACTGATTTGATTCATCATCCATATGTTGGTAAATCCCAGTCCTACTAGAGGAATGCTAGATGTACCTTCCCTGTTAGGATCCATAAAATCTCAGCTGGTTTGCTGCACAGAGGTTTTTCAAATACACTTAAGATTTACTTTATCCTTACTCCATGAAAAAAGGAAGAAGAATCTTGCAGGAAAGTGCTAAAGGGAAGGACCCATCTTACTGGATCTTGGAGCATCCTACTGTGGCTGGATGCCTACTTGTACACCTGCATCAGTGCTCCCACCCATGTTGGAGAAAGGTGTGTTTTCAAGAAGGATGCCAAAACAGCAACAACAGGTTAAAATACCTCAACAATAAGCTGAAGCAGTTCCAACTAAGTGTTCTGCATGCCCCAGGCTGGCTAGCTTCATGAGCTGAAGAGGTCAAGGGGGTGGACTATCTGGCTTGTCTGTGTCCTTCATCTTCTCAGTCCCTTGGAAATGTGTGTTTACTTTGGCAGTGCTGGGAATGGCTGTCACCCAGGGAGGCTGGGTTTGGTTGTTGCCAGAGCTGTCTGTGACACTGTTTGGCTGTCACAGCAAACCTGAACTCTGTAGATACAAGCCAGAGAATAGCAGTAGATTCTCTGGAAGTGTTGGCTGACAATTTTTATTTTTTAACCATATCGTCACTAAGCAGCCAAAGGAACTTACTTTTTCTTTTCTGTTTTCTAATACGTTGGCATCAAAGCTGTATCCTGTGAGTCATCGTTATGACGAGGATCCGAAAAGGGCAGATATAGTCGTAGCATGTATCAAATTAAATTTTGATTCAGCTGAGGGAGATATAAATACCATTGCCTAAAGCCTTGCTGAGCTCTCATCTCAAACATTGCTCTGGCCCACCAGCTCCCAGAAGAGCTTGCAGGGATGATCAGGGAATGAGGAGCCTGGCATGACAGAGGGAATTAAAAATGCTGGTGTTCAAACTCTCAGAGCAAGAACCAAGAGGGGATGTGACACCTGTCCATGAGCATCTCTTCAAGTACAGACCCCAGCCAGGGAAAATAACACGGTGGGCTGGGTACACTCAATTCCTTGATTCTCTCTTAACTAAACAGAGTGCAAGTGAAGAGTGCTGTCAATGGTTGATGCAGCCAGAGTAGGTATGGAGGAAAATAACCTGCAACAGTTATCTGGGGAGCATTTCTCTAGGTGGAATGGGAAGCTCCGGCCCTCTCCTGGCAGGAGGGGATGAGCACATCAAAAAGCTCTCAGGCTAACTGGATTGCGTTTCTTAATGGAGGTTAATGTGTTGCTAATCCCCTTACAAGCACTGCAGCTCGGTGGCACTGTTGTATTTTTGCCTCTGTGTTTGGTGCTGGGAATCAGCGGCACATGGCAACTTTCAGGGCTAGTGGTTTCAGCATTGGGTAACCCCAAGGAAATTAGGAAGTTGCCTTAACCTGACCTGGTGCCAAAAATCTTGAAACCTCATCGTTTAGGGCCGGTATGTTTTATGATAAGAATTCATCCTCATTGATTATTATATATAATTATTATTTTTTATTTTTTCTGCAGTTCTGGTCGTTTTCTGCCTCTGTTTTGACATCTACATGCTACTTATTCTCTTTAAGAACGAAGTTTTGTGCTGTGACCTCCCTCGGTGGAAACCCAGGAATCTGAGCTCCGTTGTTGCCGGTGCTCATGTACCGCCTGGGTCAGGCTGGAAGGGACCGCGGTGCTCCCTGCGCGAGCAGGGCCATCGCGGAGCGCACGGCACGGGATTGCACCCGCCCGGTTCGCAAGTGTCCCCAGCGAGGGAGCCTCCCCCAGCTCTCTGAGCAGCACTGAAGCCGCCCTTTCCCCCAGGCTGTCGGTGCACGACCGTGTCCCGCACGCTGCTCATCCGCGGCCACGCCCGAGCACCCGGAACTGCGTCCCGCCCGGCCACGCGTCACTTCCGCCGCGCCTGCGCTCTGCCGCTCCCTCTGCGCGTCGGCACCGGCGGAAGATGGTGAGTGAGGCCGGGCCCGGCCGGCGCTATCTGCCGCCATCCACCGCTATCCGCGCCGAGGCCGCTGCGCTGAGCCCGCGGGGCACGCCCGGGGCAGCGCGGAGCCGGGGCCGGGGCTGCGCCGCGTCCCCGAGCCTGCCGCGGCTCCGCGCTGCGCTGCGACAGCGGCTCGCTCGGTCCGGGCGGCCGGGGGGAGGCGGCCTGGGTGAGGGGAATGGCAGCCGGGGCGCGGGGCACAGAGGGGATGCAGCGCTCCGTGTCACAGCCGGCTGGCCTCGGGACGGACGGGGCTCTGCTCGGCCTTGCCCCGGCAGGATCTGAGAGGCTGCAGCATCGCCGGCCCGGCGGCATTTTATCGCTAATGCTCCAGGGCAGGGCAGCGAGGATTGGAGGACTTGAACTGCTCTCAGGAGCACATGCTGAGGGAGATGGCAGCCTCAGAAGAGGCGATTGAGAGGGGATCTCGCCATATAAATATATAATAATCAAACAGTTAAAATAGTATATGAGTATCTAAAGCGGGCTGTCAAGAGGCAAGAGCCAGGCCCTTCTCGATGGTGACAAGCAGTAGGATAGGTGGGCAGAAACTGATGCACAGAAGTCCCACCTGAACACGGGAAAGAACTTCCTTTTTGTACAGTGACCGAGAGCTGCTATGGGCTGCGCAGAGAGGATGTGGAATGTCCCTGGAATGGGCTGCACAGAGAGGGTGTGGAGTGTCCCACAGTGGAGATACTCAGGAGCTGTCTGGGTGTAGTCCTGTGCTGTGTGCTCTGGGTGATCCTCGGGCAGGGGAGGTTGGACCAGTGACCCCTATGGGCCCTTCCAGCCTGACCCATTCCATGATGCTGTGAGTACTCAGTTTTCCCAGGCCGGCTTTAGGGTGCTCAGCACTCAGCTGCCATGTCAGGAGAGGGGAGCAGGGAGGAGAAGGCTGTCTCTGTAGAATTGAAGCTCATTCTGGTTTGTCTCCCAACAGGCCAAGCGCACCAAGAAGGTCGGGATTGTGGGTAAATATGGGACCCGTTACGGTGCATCCCTTAGGAAGATGGTGAAGAAGATTGAAATCAGCCAGCATGCCAAGTATACCTGCTCCTTCTGTGGCAAGGTGGGAGATCTCCTACCCTCCCCCAAAAAGTCTTTAAAAATCGCTTTGTTATTAATGCTAGAAAGATTATTTGATGCTTCATAATTTTTGTACTAAAGAGAAACATGCCTAGTTCCAAGACAGGGATTAGTGTAGAGTGGGATTTGGGCTACTGTCAAAGGCCTTGAAAAAGATTAGACATTTCACATGAATGCTTAGTAGTAGTTAAATGGAAACAAACATTACATTCCATGATACAAAAGAGTGAGTAATGTTGCCATATTATATGTTTTGCATAATTAATAAACCCGACAGAATTAAAGCATCACATTTGTTATCTTGATAATTAAGGCTTCCCTTGAGCTTTTTTTTTCCTTCAGTAACTTTTTAAAGCATACCTGGCAGAGGAACAGAGCTTGCTTTACCTACTTCTGATGGCAACAGCTCACTTTTGTGTGCTGTATAACTCTGGATGGGGAAGAATTTCTGATAGGAAGTAACCTTAACTGCGTGTGTACATAATTAAAATTTGCTGTTAAATCTAGTTTTTGACAGTTTGAAAGGCCCATCAGCTTATGCTTTGCACAGATTTTTTAATTGATATCTGTAGAGTAAGAATCTGGAAATCTAAAAATATTTTCATCATGGGTTTTTTTCTTGCTTTGAGTTGTTGTTGTGTTTTTGTTTGCTTTTAACTTACTGCCTTTTACATATGAAGTGAGAATGTTCATAGTCTTGTCAGCAGAGCTGCCTAAATCAGGCATAACCCTGGGCAAACCTGCTGTCACCTCTGCAAGGTGATGAATACCTGCATGGGGGAGGGAGTTCCATACTCCCCACTCAGTCTTTAGATGCTGTTTGGAGGTCTGGGTTGAGCAAGCTGGGCTTGCCCCAGGAGTCCTGGGAACAGTGATGTTACATGAACACCAAACCAAGTGAGAATATCAGTTGTTATGACCAAGGTAACTCCTTACTATTTTTCTCCTTCAAAATAAGCTGAAGTTTTGATGATGCCTTCAGAAATGACCCAGTTCATGTCTGAAAGAAAAAGTGCTTCAGAAGTGTCTGCAGAATTTGAGTAAAAGGGTTGTCTGTCCCTTTCTTGTCTTAACTTGGCTTATAGGAGTGCTGTGGTGTGATGCAGAAGTTTCTTGTTCGGCATTTTCAGCTGATGGAGAGTGACATTTTTTTTCTTTTTTCCAGACCAAAATGAAGAGGAAAGCTGTGGGTATCTGGCATTGTGGATCCTGCATGAAGACAGTTGCTGGTGGTGCCTGGACTTACAAGTAAGTAAATGAAGAATCTCCAGTCAGCATTTATTCTCACATAGCTGAGACCTAATACAGCTTTTAACTTTTTATCCTTTAAGTAGCTCTGTCTTGAGATAGTGATGGGAGGAGGTGCCTGTTCTGTTAAAATTTGATTGCTGTGGATCAATTTGACTGCAATTCTTTGCAATAGGCAAAGCCAGACTTATTCTAAGAAAAGTTCTTTTCATGTTTTCCTTTTGTGATAAAAGCAAAAAACTTGATTTATAACCTTTATTGTGAGGGTGCTGTTTTGTACTCCCTTTCTTCGCTCTCCTTCCCCCACAATTGTATAGAAGACACTCTTGCCCCACTGTAGCAGTCGTGAGGGATCTGAGCCCACACGTTGGTGCACGTGGTTGGTGCATGACTGGGAAATCTGGGTTGGGATGTAGCTTGTGAAGGTCCATGTGCTTCTGGACCAAGGCCTACGCTTTGTTGTCAGGAAAGTAAAAGTGGAGTTAGACTCTGTTTGACAGTCAATCATGATAACAATTTGAAATGATTAGTGCTTTCTCAAAAATAAATAACACCAGCACAGTTGTTCTGCCACATGCAAATGACTCTGCTTCTTCCTCCAGTACCACCTCTGCAGTGACAGTCAAATCTGCCATCAGAAGACTGAAGGAACTGAAAGACCAGTAGAAGCTACTTTCTATTCTCCTTGTGAAACATCATTTTTTCTGCACTGTCAAGATCTGTCCTTTTATTAATAAAAGGGTAATGATGGAGTGGAATCATGTTTGTCTTTTCTGAAAAAATTCCTGTCATGTGTGGTGAGTGCCAGGTGCCCATCAAAGCTGCCCCATGACTGCCGTCCTCTACAGGAAGAGAGAGAGAATAAAGAGTAGGATAATGAGAAATAAAACCAAATGTTAATTTCAATCACCCCTCCCTTCTTCCCAGGTTCAGCTTTAGTCTTGATTTTCTCGCCCTCCCCAGCAGCTGCACAGGGGATGAGGAATGGGGGCTGAGTCCATCACATGCTGACTCTGCTGCTTCATCTCCTCAGGGGGAGGGCTCCTCTCGCTTCCTCTGCTCCAGCGTGGGTCCCCCATGGCATCACAAGTCCTGCCAGCAAACCTGCTCCAGCATGGGCTCCTGGGCTCCTCTCTCCAGAGAGCACAGGTCGGCCACGGGCCTGCTCCACTGTAGGCTTCCTACAGTGTCACAGCCTCCTTTGGAGGTAGCCCTGCTTCAGCATGGAGCCCTCCATGGGCTCTGGGACTGGGATGGCCGTTTTATTTTAGAATAATTTGATTGCAGTGGAATGGACATATGTAGCAGTTTTGGTTAGCTATAGAAATAACATAAAAGTACAACAATACTTAATACATACATAAGCACATAATGAGAAAACAGTATAGGAAAGGAAAAAAAACGAGGGAAAATACCACCATCCATGGATCCAGTGACAAGACTTGATTGTGGGTGGTTTCAATGTCCCTTAGTCGATGGTCACAGTCTTGATGTGTGGGAGGTAGGGGAGCCCCTGTAACACACAAGTTCATGGGCTAGTATCTTTAGGTGTGGGAATGCCCAGGTTCCTCCCCTAAAGGGAGTGGGGTTCTCACTGATGTAACATTGTGAATCGTGCAGT
Organism: Sturnus vulgaris; assembly: GCF_052056855.1. NCBI lineage: Eukaryota > Metazoa > Chordata > Aves > Passeriformes > Sturnidae > Sturnus > Sturnus vulgaris. Next base: position 26,960,843 of record NC_142249.1, on the reverse strand, counting down.
CCAGGCCCCAAATGGGTTTTTGATGGTCTATGACCCCTTCTAAGACACACCAGCTGCTTCATGTCAGTGTGGCTCAGCCAGGGATGAATGCTGTCAGGCCTGCGAATGCTTGTGAATGTCCCAGTACCTTCCAGGGGAGGGAGGAAAGGGGCGAGTTTTACATCTCAGCCAGTTGTGTAAGGGAGGACAATAGCATGATAAGGAGCATTATCTCACCTCGCTGGATCAGCTTCTTAATGGCTTTCTCCCTCATCTGGCTCAAAAACAGTTGGTTGCTAAACAAAAGTTGGCTTAAAGTCGTGCACCTCACCAGCTGCTTTTGAAAAGGCCGATTGTTTGAGTCATTAACCCTTAAAATTTCAGTCTCTCAAAGGCAGGCGCCATTTCCTGTTTCTGCTGCCCTGACCTGGGTACCTGCAGACATGTTCCTCTCACATACTCTCATTCCCCTCTCTGGCTGCAATTGAGGTTGTCTAGGTTTTTTCTCAAATTTGGTGTCCCAGACACCTTAACCAACACTGCCAATGGGCTCAGCCTTGGCCAGTGGTGGGTCCGTGCTGGAGTGGGCTGACGTTGGTTCTGTTAGTCACAGGGGCAGCTCCTCACAGAGAGGCTCCCACTGCCAAAATCTTGCCATGCAAACCCAGTGCACTGTTCTGTATTTATAGGAGTAACTATGGAGACGCTAGTAGTACTATCCAGTAGTTTGAGTGGCTCTTGTTACTGGTGAAGCCATTAAAAAACCCTTTCCTTTCTAGTTAGTTGCACACTTTTTGGCTTGAATGAACTGAGGTGAATCTGAGGAAAGCCTAAATAACTTGAAGAAGCTTGGCTCATCTTGGTACGTGCTTCACATCTGTGCCTCGAGGAATGGCATAGAGCTCCATGAGTGAAGGAATGGGCAGATGTAAGGGGGATGAAGAGAGAGCACATAAAACATCTCTGCCTTTTCCCATTTCCTCAAGGAACTGAGCCATGTGCTGCAAGATGGAGAGAAAAAGAGAATCTTGACTGGAATGGTAAAAACAACTTGTGCTCTGCTGCTGGCTGGTGCTGCTAATTCTTCAGCACCTCCCACCGATAACTCTGTTGTGTGCAGATTTTGGGGTTAGTCCACCTGAACGTTTTGGTCCCTATGTCTCACCCGCTCTTGGTCTGGTAGCAGGCTCTCCTGTCCAGATGTTTGAGTGCCTAATCCATGCTGAGTTACAACAATAAATTTTCAGGTTGAGCCAATCCTTTGGACATTCAGTCTTGGTGAAAAAGCTGCTGCTTAAGTTAATATTTGCTTTCAAATAATCTATTTAAACTTTCAAGATGCTGGAATATTTTTTATGGTCTGACTCATGAGTTTCAATTTGGTTTTGTCTGGGGTTTTTTTGGTGACTGCGTCTCCCATCCCTAACAATACAGGTCAGAAAACAAAAGTCTCATTAATAACAAAAATTATAAACAAATTTTCCTTCTGGAGGAAAAATAGTAAGGAAATAGCAGAGGGGTTGCTTGTAGTTGTTCCAAATCAAGCTTTACATGTTTGGGTAGTGATAAGCCACAGCAATAATAATTCATTAATGGGCCTGACATCTTCAAAAGATTAATTCAAAGCTGGATTGGACCTAGTAGGAACTTTTTCCCAAGCTGCAAAAAGTCTGCGGTTCACAAGTTTGACTGCAGTGACCCTGAACTTGTTTTCCAAACTTTTCTTTTTTTCCTTTTAATTCAGTGCTTCAAACTTCCCTTACGAAAGTCAATTCATGTATTCAGGTATCTGGTGTCATCCATACCAGCCTGCATATCCTCATATTCTAACTGGCTTGGTGATCTAACCACTTTCCTGGGAAGCCAATTGCAGTGCTCAACCACTCTCTAGTGAAGAACATTTTCCTAATATCCAGCATAAACCTCCCTGACACAACTTAATTATGCTCCTCTGGGTCCTGTTACTGATCACCAGAGAGATCAGCCTCTGCCCCTCTGCTTCTTCTCGTGGGCAGGACAGTGTGGTTCTGCATGTTGCTTTTTGTTCTTGATTCAGTGTGCTTGGGTCACATTTCCATGTGGTGAGACACGACTCTGCACACCTCTGTGCTTTCTTCATTAAAGCAGAGGTCGTAACTGAAGTGCAGGTTTCTGATGAAGCCTTGTCAACTGCTCTGAAGTAGCCATTCATTAACAGGTGCAGAGGATCTTTCACTGTGTGGATATCCCAGGATGGCTGCACAGGTATCTTATCTGAGATGACTTCTATTCCTGCTGAGGGGGTTATTAATGACCCTTTGTATTTATATTTACAGAGGGTGGAAGCTGGGCAGGGTAGAAATACAAAGAGAAGGATGTGAGACAATCTTTTTGACCTAGATGGATTGTGTGGTCCTACCTGCATCCCTGTGGGATGGGCTGTGCCCGCAGATCCCCTGGGCTTCTTGTGCCTGGCACCCGGGCGTGTTCCTCGGCAGAGGCGTTTTGTGATGGTGAATCTTGGAGGCTGCCAGTCCTGCCCGCTTCCCGAAGCGAGGGCGAGGAGGAGGAAGGATGCTCTGGCAATGCTGCGAGCGGCCAGCGGGCGCCACTGCCGCTCTGCTGCGCGGTGCTGCGAGGATGCTGCATCCCCCCCGGCATCCCTGCCAGCCAGCAGAGCCTGGATACAGCACCTGGGCGCCTGCTACAGCTGCTCAGCTCCCCCCCTAACACAGACCATGGCAGTCGTTCCCGACTGAAGCAAGAGCCTGTGACTAAAGACATCAGGAGGTTAAAATAGGAATGAGCAGGTTGGACGTGAGGATTTTGTAGTCCTTTGTCACCTCTAGCAAAGCTTAATTTGTGTCAGTGCTCAGTCCAAATGCTGTGTATATACTAGGAGAAATTTGTATTGACAACTATGTGATTCAACCAGGTGATCCTCCAAATTTGTTGTTTCCCCTGGGAATCTAGTGTGAAAACAGGAATTCTAAACAATACTGTTTCCTGCTCTCAGTATACTTGCTGTTAAGCCTTATTCAGGAACCTGGGTAGAGGTTGTGCTAGATGCTGTAGAAGCAGAGAGCTGATACCTGTCCTGTAGAGTGTGAGTTTATGGCAATGTCTGACCCCTGTGGATTACAACAGCTCTGGGAATTGGAGAAGTGTTTGATGGAAACTGGGACTTGAAATCTGACTGGATGTTCTGTAAATGTGGCTGTGCAGGTTAGTTTATCTTGGTTGCTTTTGAAGAGCAGGTGAGAAGGGGACCTCTTTTTCAGAGAAATCTGTCAGTCCCATGGGATTTTTCTTTCAGGATCAAGGATATAACCTAAAGGGATGGTAGCAGTAATCAGGGCGGCATTTTAGGTACCAAAAGGTGTTTCAGGAACCCAAAGGAACTTGGAAATAAAAAACTGAACAAGCTCAGGGAAGCTTTCCTCATTCTGATTTCTGTTAAGTATTTCTTTGTTTCCAAAACAAAATAATTCCTTTGGCTTTACCCCATTTGTGCTTCCTGCCTCCTCTTGGTCACCAACAGCCTGTTTGGTCTGTAGGGGGTCATGATGCTGAGCCTGGGGGGCACCATTGGTGTTATGCCATATATTAAAGACTGGGGGTTTAGGGCTTGCAGGAATGAGAAACCTCAGCCACAGGGCTACCCCTGTTGCCCTTTCTGCATGTTCTGACTTAAAGGTGGTGTGAACTCTCCCCGTGTGGAGGTGCTCCCTTTTGGCTTGGTTTCTTAGGAATTTGACTGTAGTACAGCCTGGCAGTTATAAGCAATGGGCACCATGTTTTAAGGAGCATATTCCAGTGTGATTTCTAACTTTCATGACCATCAAATGTATTGTCCTTCCTGTGTGGTCAGCTGCTTTCCTCCTCGAGCACAAGCAAGGGCTGCTACTCATGGCCTTCCTCAGCTCCTTTGTGCCTCTTCCTCCGTGCTGCATCCCAAAGAGATTTCAATGGCACTTCAGAAACAAGAGTGACTGGTGCAGGTGTGTTACCTTCCTAGGACAGACTAACCCTGCCTTGGGCCTATATTCTAGGTCTCTCCCTAGAAAGAAAAGAGATTTAGTGATGAAGTTTATTGCTGGCTTTACATGCAGCTGAGAACACTGGAAAACAAGAGAAGCAACCAGATTTGGGGAATGATGTGAGCACCACATTAAAGGGCTGCAAGTCACCATCTGATTTTATGTACTATCCTAGCTTCCACCTGCTGCTCATCCCACCTAGATTTTCAGCAGCTCCACTTGGGGAAAAAATTGCATTGCAGAGCTGTCTCATGTGTGGATGAAACAGGCAGGTAACAGCTCTCTGCTGCCCAGCTTTCCTCCATACCCAGCTGGGATGCAGCAAGGCTCCCAGCTTTCCTTGGAGAAATGGTTCCTTAAAGGATGCTACAGAATGATTTGCAGTGGAATGAGATTATGTATTTCCAACGGCTTGAGGTGCCTGCTTGAAACTGGCCCCAGTGCTCTGAAGTGGGCAGTTGCCCTCGGTAACACATCCTTCCTCCCAGCATTTGATCTCAGCGGATGTCTTTTGAGGCATGGAGTGTGGCAGAGTTGTGGATATGCCTCAGGTGCCCTTATTAGATGCCTGGATGCATTTTGAAAATGGCTGCTTAGAAAATGTCTAATTGCTATTCCACATATTCAAAAAGGGTTTTTTTTTTCTCTTGTCAAGGCTTTGGCATGCCTTGGATTGCTAAATATACTTTCCTCTTGCAAATTCTTGGCAGGAATCTGTGTAAGGAATCATGCCAAGCAGTCTCTTCAAATGTTAACAAGCTCATCGGTGTGGCTTTCCCAGTGCAGGGTTTGTGCTCTTTTTTTTTTTCCACCTTCCTTCCCAAAAAACCCCAACCCTTCTTTTTGTACACTGTTGCTCTAAGCACATGAACTATGGCAGCTCTGCAAGAAAGGATTTTCTAACCAGAGCCAAAAAAAGTGCTTCTTTCATGTTCAACAGTTGGGTGTCACAGCCCTG